>NC_089213.1:19831696-20431696 GCF_963930695.1 Labrus bergylta | reverse complement strand
AAATAAGATCTTCTGTGAGACAAGAAGACGGAACACAAGGGGGCCGCCTCAGAGGAGTGAAACTTGTTTGTGGGGCACTTCATCACAGAAACAAACCCATAAATGCCTTTCTAATTTGTGTCTGTTTGAGTGTGTGTATGAGTGTGTTGCATGAGAGTCAGCTTGCTTTTGGGCCTCGCTGAATTGTCTCTATTCAACATTCTTCAGTCCTCCAAAAAACAGAAATAAAATCTGCATATTCTGACATGGACTTGCAAATCAAAGACTGCGGAATACCACAATGCACTGCAAACACACACAAATGCATGCATACATATGTGTGTCTATACGTACACACAGTTGAAAGCATCCAAACATACACATGTGTACAAACAGCGGGACACATACAAACACAAACCACAACTAAAAGCATATAGCAGCTCAAAGCAATCCACCCTGCAGAAAAACATCACTAAGCAGAGCCACCATACCACATAATGAAAAACATACAGACACACACACACATAACCCACACGTACACGTCATAGTATCATACAAACATGCTTGCTCTAATTAATAACTTTATCTATACGAGAAAATATTAAAAACCATTACATTTTCCAAATGTTTTTTTTGCCTATTAGACTCTTTTAATTTAATTCTTCTTTTGAATAATTATGACCATATTATTTGGGAAAATAAGAATAAAATAAATAGTCACATTGAAGCTACTTTCTTATACCTTCGCATAAACACTTCAAAAGTGTTGAGACAGCAAAAAAAAAAGTGAGAGAAATAAAAAAGGAAGCAGACAGAGCGCTTCAGCATGTGTGGTGATGACACAAGTGGAGGAAGATAACACAGCATTTCTATGTGTTAGGGTGCATGTTTGTAGAGTGTGTGTGTGCGTGTGCTTGAACCGATACTAGGTGTACCCTTGTAAGAGAAAACATTTGCAGAGTCCTTAACACATTGTGTTTTCATCTCAAATCAAACTTCTTAGTCCTGATGCAGCAAGAAAACTGGTGTGGTGAAAGAACATCATGTTGCAGAAACATACAACTGCACACTCACGCACCAAGAACGGTGTGAAGGATTATTGCATGTACTGAATCAAATAAAAAATCAATAAGAATAGGCACTGGCATAAGATATTAACATTTACACTACTTTACCAACAATATAATATTCTGCTATTGTTATTCCTTTCCCTGCACCACAAACCACTGCAGCTTTGTGCACACACTTACATCATAACCTCAGCTATGAGTATTGCATTTCCTGAAGTACAACAAGCTGTGTGTTTCTGTTTTAGTGCATGATTTCTTTTTAAACCTGGACACATTTCAATAAAAAAAAAATAAAAAAAAAGGTCTTTAACACACTGATGCGTTTTCAAAATTTAAATAAAGTTCTCCTCCTAATTTACAGACGCACAATCATCATCATCCTGTCACTGTAGGCTCACACTTTAAGGTACTTAACACTACCACTGTAGCTGTGGTGTGAATGCTTATTTGTAGCAGTATTTTAAAAACAGAATCAAACCGTTTACAGTGATTTTACTTTTCATACA
The DNA here is from genome assembly GCF_963930695.1 of Labrus bergylta. NCBI lineage: Eukaryota > Metazoa > Chordata > Actinopteri > Labriformes > Labridae > Labrus > Labrus bergylta. The sequence continues at coordinate 20,430,141 of NC_089213.1, read as the reverse complement.
ACTGACCAAGCTGCTACTAAAGTAGGATGCTGTGAAGCAGGCATGGTTAAGGAGCAAGTAATGTTTGATCTATATGTATGAAAAATAATCATACAGACTGTTTAACACCATCACAAGTTAAGCAGCCACTGTAGCATACTGGGAGCATTTTGAGTCAACGATCACAGTCACAGTCACTTCCTCCAACAGAGATGACTAAGAGCTCTTTTTCATAATGCATCTCAGAGTACCGTCGCTCTGCATAAACGCTACTTTATCAGCAATCTCAGCTTGTCATTGAGTCCCTGTAAACAATCCCCTGCATTCTAGCTCAAGGCAGCAACACTAATCAACTGAGGCCAACAAAGTGGTCGAGGGTCTGCGAGGCAGAGATGCTGGAAGAAACTTTGTTCTTTCATCTAAACAAATGAAGCATGTTGTTTTGTGTTCATTTCTTTTTTTAGCTTTAAACAAAACTAAACTCTCAAGCACATATATACACACACACACACACACACACACACACACACACACACACACACACAAACACACACACACACATGACCACAGTAATTATCTCAGATAATGAATAAAATCATTTGCAATTAGTCGTGTGATAAGATTGTTTTCATCTGCATAAATTAGAGTAAAGCTTAAAAATTGAATTGTAAAGGATAAAGTGAGATGTTCCCTAAAAGTGTATAAACACATCGATTTGATTGGTATAACAAAGTTCAAATTACAATAATTACTCATCATCTCAGATTGAGCAAATTATAATCATAAACAAAAAAAGACTTCTTGATATGATTAAAGATCGTTGAACAAATATTTCAACTGAAGATGAAAAAAATGCAACGATGAAACCTTTTGTTTCTCAATGTTACTGCAGCACATTACTTAAATACAGATAATGTATTAGACATACTTTGTGCTAAATAGAAAGCAAAGGTATTTCAAGCTGATGAGTATTAGGTTTGTCAAATGATTCATGTTATACAATCCAAGGGAAGGAGATAATGTGTTGAAGTCATGGACCCTGATTTATGATTGACTCTCTTTTTAAAAGCTGGATATAAATATATAACTCATACCTCTGCAGTTCATCAGGTTATATAAACATCATGGCAGACTTCTGTCCTTGGCATCAGCTCTGTTGAAGCAGCTCGGTCCGACCCGGGCGTCTCAGCGGTCTGTCCAGCAAAACGTTCGGCTACTGGCCCTCTGTACTCCACATGGTAATGGGAAGCAGAACCGGGTGTCACACTAGCATGCTCCTTCCATGTCTTTATCAGGTCGCGTAACTCCAGACAAAGCCATAAAAAGCAGGGCAAAAACTTTTTCAGCTCCTTTAAACTCCACGTAGCACCAGAGCTAGCTTTAATGCGAGGCTGTCGCTCCTCTTTTTGCCACACAGCAGTGCAGCTTTCAGTCTGATCAGGCTTGCTGTAGATCCGTGTAAGAGGTATTATGCAGGCTGCCCCTCTTGCTGTCCGGTCTCATTTTTTTGGCTCTGGTCTAGGTAGGTCCTCAGTCACGCTTGTCAGAGTCCGCCATCACCTTAACAACCTGGAAAAATGACAGAAAACCAAAAAAAACAAACATTAGAAACGCGCACATTCTGCAACATTTACTGGAACTTATTTGAGCCATGCTTCAGACATTTCGGTCATACTTTACGTATTCGGGAAACAATTCTACCCCGGCTTTAGACAGCAAAATTGATGGTCTGATCAAAGGTACAAAATAAGCAAAATTATTTAGTGCCCTGCTGAGACCCGGGCCAGGCAAATGCTCTAATTGTACCAATTTTTTTTTATCACCGAGTTGACAGATGGCAACGCCTTCCACATGTGAAGGCCCCAGGATGAAGCCAAGCCACAGATAATACGTAGTAAAAAAGACAAAAGATGTTTCTTTTAGCAAGTGAAAGCATGAACTAGAATTGTCATGAATTAAATAAACCTGCTATTACTGCAATACAATGTTTTTTTTTTTTTCCTTTTAAAAACTTAAATTCACAAACCTGACCTTCATAAAAAATGTGATGTGTGACAAAAGACCTTTTACATCTAGTGTTTATGCAGGGATTTAAGAAGTCGCTGCAGTCTAATAACAGATTCATATAAAACTAACACACTGGTAGTAAATGAGTCACATTAAAATACTTTGAATTAATTTTTTTCAGAAAGGAATGCTGCCAATAAATTGTTGACAAAAAAGCCACTAATAACACCACGAGGAATTCATTGAAATTAGAAAACAATTACAGCCTGTGCAAGCAATCAGAGGCGGCAGCAAACAACTTCTCTCTTTCTACAATTATTATTCACTCCATTTCAAGATCGATCTAGTCACAGCGAGTTGAGTCATCAATGAGCAATTTCCAGGAATTAATTAATTAATTAATTGTTGCATATTAAGCTTCCAGTGGCCGTGACCGTCCACAATTGGATTTTCTTTATCCGGTAATTCTAGTGTTAAATGTCCTCAGTTCTCAGTTCCCCCTTTTTGTTGCCCCAACCACAAAAGTCACCCCACCCTCTCTCTCTCTCTCTCTCTCTGTCTGTCTGTCTGTCTGTACCACTCCTCTCTCTCGCTCTGTGCCACCCCTTCTTCTTCTTTTTCTTCTTTCCATCCGTCTTGCCTCTCTCCCTCTCACCGCAAATCTAAATCCGAGTCTGTATTTATACAAAGCCTGTTTCCTTGGGTCAGTCTGAGCAGTGTGTGTGTGTGTGGATAACAGACAAAAGTCTTCACACATGCATACACACACACTTCCGAGCAGAGTCTAAATTTGGAAGTATTTTCTTGGTAGTTTAGAAAGCCTTTTTTATATCGGTTTTATTCTTCCAAAGCTACCTGTGGCGTGGTTTACCTGGCTCAGTGTGGTCCTGACCACATCCAGTTGCTCTTTTAACTCTGTTTGGATGTCATGATAGAACATTAACACAGCAGCCATATGAGAGCCCGAGTGTGCCGTTTATCTGAAAAAGGATATCTGCTGTAGATAAAAAAAAAAAAAAAGGACTGCTGGCATAAAAAGTAAATCATGAGTCATGCTGAAATTATGAGTCATTTAAAAAACCCTCCCTATCTTTAAAACGGTCATGTTTAAAGATCACGTAAACTTTGGGTTTTGCCTTTGAAAGAGGGATTTATATTTTCCAGGTGGATGATACGTCCCCCAGGTAACCATGCGAAGCGTCCTCAATGAGAACAAGTCGTATTTAGCTGCTTTGAATGAACACAGATGGACATTTTATTACTGTAGGAAGCCTACATGCAAACACGCAGACACAACAATAAGGTCACTCTAATACATGGTGATTGTTTTCTTTAGGCTGGAAAACATTAACTGTAAAATTAGAGTGAGCGTACACACATATGGTTACGCTTACTAAATGATTGACCACATAATAGAATTAGCTCAAAAGAAGTAAGAAGAGTTACTAAAAGAAAGAAAGAAAGAAAGACGTCTGACTTGTGGGGGCGACTTGTAGCGCTCAAAAGAGGGAAAGAAAAAGGAAAAGAAAAGTTGTCTTGTTCTTAAAGAGTGTGTGTGATAGTAAATATTTCCTCCTTGGAGCCCTGACTCAGTCGAGCTGCTGCTTACTCATTCTCTCAGTCACGTTCTTTCCTCCTCTTTTTGTTATCACTTCTACAGAATGACTTATCTGGTTTTTTCATTCTCATCTCTCTCACCGTAACAACTCATGTTTCCACATCTCACATCTAACGACATCTCACTTCTCCTCCCTCTCTCTCTCTGTCTTTTCCATCAGTCCATCACAGAGCTCTCAGTCATCTTCATCTTTTTGACTGCTTTTCTAACTGTCATTGCGGCTGAGACCTCCCCCCCCTGCATCTTCCCCTCCTGCGCTCTGACCCCCCCTCCGCAAACGTGTGTGGTCCGGTCCGACTATAGACTGTTACATTGTCCCAGACAGGTTGGACTGCGGCACTAGCCAGCAGACCAGGGGGTGGGGGTGGTGGGGGTGGTGGGGGGGGTGTCCGGGGATTGTGGTGTAGAGTTGGAGAGCTGCATGGGGTGGGGGTGGTGGGGGGGGGGGTTCCTAGTGAATGTTTGTTTTTCTGTTTCCAATTTGGTCCAGCCCGAGGAACTCCACGCTTCGCTCTGACTCAAACACACCATTCATGACGGCCTGACGTACATGATTACACACAAATACCCACTGACTCGCTCTCATCCACACACAGACACACACACAGTTAGACACACACGTCTGCATGTACTTATAAACATACACTAGCAACAAAAATACACACATGCTGTACTCCCTTCGGATTCATGTCCAATCCTCTACCATGAAACACAAGCCCTTTAATTTATCGTTGCTCTCTTCTTTTATTGTTTTCTGATTTGTTATTGCTAATGCCGTTTCAAATGACATGGTGGTCAAACTAATTACGCTTGTTTCTTCCTCTTCTTTCAATGACTTTTTTTTTTCCCCTCTTCTGTCCTGGGGAAAATGATTTTCTTTGAAAGACCTTTTTGATGTGTCTTGCTGAGTTTTCAGATGTTACATACACAGATTTGAGCACCATATTCCACCAATTAGAGCACAGTGAGTGTATTGTTTTATATTCCGTTCTACCATTTTTCCATCTGACATTGATTATTTTTGTCAGCTTTGATTTCTAGATTTTCAAATACACACTGCTGGTGCTCTGATAAAACGTTATCTTGTATCTTTACAAACAAACCGTCCAGCAGGACAGACAGACTTAAAGACGTTCCCCTCTGATGTGCGGCGATTTGTTTCAAGACGTTATGTAGGCTCAGTGTGGTTCCACATTCCATCAATTACATATCAGGCAGGCAGGAAACCACATTGTTTTTTTATATTCAAAGGAAAATAATAGGCTTATTCAGTTGTTTTGATTGTTTGTATTTTAAATTCACAAAGCATGTCCTTAAGTTAGTCTAAGAAGAAGAATTGAAAACAAACTGAAAAACACATCACAAGTAGAGGGAGACGATTGGCCGGCAGATTCTTTTAACTAAAAGATAGATATCCTTCAGCCAATCACAGGACATATATCAAATAAACTATTCAGCATAGCTCTTTGAAAGTAAGATGATATAACTAGTTTATCAACAGCCTAAGTAGTTAATGTGGTTTTGGCTGTTCCAAAGGCATCTATCAGAGTCATTCAAGTGAAAGTGTGTTTGCATACAGTTATTTATTTTTGCTTTGAAATGTAGATCTAGAATTGTTGTACATGTTTTGTATGCCTATAATGAAGTTACTCTATTTCAACTCATTACTATTGCAACATGGAAGCTGAAGCCAGAAGAACTGACAAGCATAACAGGAGAGGGCAATGTCCTACATTTGTTTTCTATTCTCTATGAAATTATAGAGAAATTTGATACAAAAAGTGCCAGAAAGTGAGCTCAAAGATAAAAAAGAAAAAAAAAAAGAAAAAAAAAAGAGAAAACCTTGTTTAGTATAGTTATCAAAAATGTGTAAATAAGGTTATCAAATGTCATGATCTTCTCAACAGCTGTATCTATAGAAACCGGCTTGAAAATAAGATCAAATCATGTCGTTTTTATTGATGAAAATATATTGTTTTTGTTGGGGGGGGACAGACCTCAAAAGACCTTGAATGGTTACTTACTTTTTTAAGCAATAGAACATGTTGCTTTTAAGATTTAAATAATATGAACATGTGATGATGTCAATCTGGACTCTTTATTTTATTTTTTTAACAATTCTCTATAAAGAAAATACTTAATTAACAGTGATAGTGCTAACATGATTTCAGGAGAAGTAAGTCAAAGCCCCTACAGGTGCATACTCAGAAAAAAACTCCCAAATCTTATGGATATTTTTCTTGATTCGATTCACACCCTTCCACCAAATGAATGATACTCTGCCATAGGTTAACCATAATTAAGCAAACACAAAGACAAAAGACAAAATAATGCACTACATGTATAATTGTGTTTTTTTTCAGTGATTTGTTTCTTAAATGTTCTACTACTCTGCAGAGATTTAGGTTTGCTGGTGTTTGTGTGAAGTTCCCCGGCCTTAGAATGTAGACAGTTGCTATCTGCACATGCAATAAACAATAGAGCTTTAGCAAACTTGTTACCAGACAAGAGAATATTGTCAAAACAGGAACTCTCTCTCCCTCTCTTGTGAAAACCATCAGAGACCTGGATCAACCAGATCTTTCAGCTGGTGAGATTAAAGTTAGTTAAAGGTGTGGCCTGTCTTTTCATTACTGTCAGAAACGCCCAGAGCTTTCAAGTGCGGCTCCAACACTCTGACACTCCACGTGCAAGTTACTGCCACACTGCCACTTCTCTGTCAAAGTCATGTTCCTCTCATTGCATTTATTACCTATATTACTTTTATTGAAATCATTATGTTATAATTTTCCTTAAAGCAAGATTTGACAGTAATGTCCATGTCAAAGGGACAGAAAAAGAACGGGGGGGGGGGGGGGGGGGTCTCCTGAGGCAGGACATGACGTAAAAACGACATGGAAGTTGTGGATGAAGCAACTGAGACCGCTGAGTACGATGCTTTAATCAGAATATGTGCCTTTATATCAATGCTATGTGTAGTTTGACAGAATCACAATATGGTAAAAAGAGTGGACAAGAACATACTAGGGATCAGAAAACATAATGCAGCAGTTTAAGTACGTGTCAGGTAGTGCAAAGATCGCCTGCGATAAATGTCACCAACCCCTCCCACTCGCGGTGAATTATCCTGATTATATCTCCTGCTGCGGTCTAATTTGTTAATAAAGATGATGTTCTTACTACAAGTGTTGCTGGAGATTTCCGACCTCACCCTGCTGCGTTCTCACATCAGCTCACTCTGACTTTCTGCGGAAAGAATTCTAGGCTGGCAGGAGAAACTCCAGATAAAAGTCTGAGTGAAGAATTTGTGCACCTCGACCCGAAAACTAGAAGTAACTAAGGAGTTTTTGCAAGTGTGCCCAAGGCACATGAAACAAATGCTCCCCCATACGGTATACCAGAGGCAACATATGGTAACTGCCTTAATCCACTATAGAAATATGATATTTTGTGGAGCTTCAATGTAAATCAGTCAAATCAAATCTTTATATAATGCCTGCCTCTTGGGTAGAATTGGTCAATAGTTATGCTGATTATCTTGCCTGCTCTTTGAGGACATAAAGAGGCATCACTTTGTAATCCAGTCTGCTTCATGAAGAGCTATAAACTCCTCACTGGAGCTTTAAAGTTTGAAAACTGCAAGGAAAAAAAAAAAAGGTTTTGGTCCACTGGTAACAAAAACAGCAGAAATTGTTGTTCTTTTGAAAACAGCTCGGTTTGTGGCTGGAAAAGGAGGAAAACTTACCAACCACAGCCAACACAGCCTCTATATTAGCCTGCGTGGACGGTGTTGATGTCCTGCCTTGATGTACGATAGTAGCAGGAAACCGGGAGCTTCATAAATCAACACAGGCCTGTTGATTTTGACCTTGCTCTCCACAGCTAAGATTCTCATACATCAAAAATAATGGAGAACAAACTCGGCTTCAGTGGTAGTTGTAGGTGTAATGGAAGAAACTAGGAGCTGCATAAATCAACATGCTGATTGTTGACGCTTGCATTGGTGACTTTCCTTCCCCAAAAAAATACGGAAAACAAACTGCAGCCGTGACACACACACACACACACACACACACACACACACACACACACACACACACACACACACACACACACACACACACACACACACACACACACACACACACACACACACACACACACACACACACACACACACACACACACACACACACACACACACACACACACACACACACACACACACACACACACACACACACACACACACACACACACACACACACACACACACACACACACACACCAAAAGGTTTGCCAGGCATATCTGATGATTTTTAAGCGCACACACTCATGCACAGAACTCTGTATGGGTGTGTGTATGTATTTGGTAGGTTTGCCAGGCATATCTGATGATTTTTAAGCGCACACACTCATGCACAGAACTCTGTATGGGTGTGTGTATGTATTTGGTTTGTCCCTGTCTGGGTAAGCTCAAACATTACGTCAGTCAAACACACACACACACACACACACACACACACAAACACACAAACACACACAAACACACACACACAGATAGAAACATACTGCTACACACTCTCTCCCCCCTAAACATACATCCACTCACAGACACACTTTCCACGCCTGTAGAATCGGACATTTCCTGCAAACGGCGGGAAAGATGTCTGGACAAACTTAAAACGCACACAAACGCGTACATGTGCAGACACACAACGGAACGTTTTCAACCCACAATGTTGACTTTATATTCCCTTCCAGAGCTTTCTATCTGCACACGGGCCAAGTGAAGCAGCTTTTCCCTGTTCAACACAATCATGGCGGCGGCACTCGGAGGTTTGAGGGCCACACTGATGTCAACTCGGGGCTGGACTCCATTCAATAACTGGACTTTAATGTCAAATCTAAGCTAAATATGATCACACAAGGAGTCACGGCTTCTTGCAGAGATTTAACAGCAATGAAAGCAAAGTAATACTTGTAATGACTGCCTTAGATGTGAAGTTATAAAAACGGACCAGTTTACTGAATGATCAAGCATCTTTCAACCTTCTGACACTGCATGAAGGTTTTCATTTTTTTATGCCCTCCTTTAGAAATAGGACAGTGGATTTAGTCAGTAATCAAGAGAGAGAGAGAGAGAGAGAGTGGGGAATGACATGCCGGAAAGAAGCCACAGGTCGGATTCAAACCCGTGCCGTCCGTTTGGAGGACTACAGCCTACATACATGGGGTTTGCGCACTAACCACTACACTAGCGGCGCCCCAAAGGATTCTTTTTTTTGTAAGGGATAGCATCACACGAAATGCATCTCCAAATCTTCCTGACTTTTCTGAGCTTCAGTTAAATGTATCCTCAATTTGAATCTATAAAAACGTTAAATTTTTGCACAATTTAAGGACAGAAGCAACCAATAAATGGCTGAAAAGTGAGTTGTTGAGGTGCCTTTAATGCACAGAATTTATCCAAAGATGAGTTTCGGCACACACAAAAATGGAGTCCCAGTTTTTCAACAACTTTTGCTTACTTTTCTGCTTTATCTTTTCACTTCACATATACTTCACTCGTTTCTTTATGTCTTTTATTTTTCTGTAAATTGCAGCTGCATTGTTATTGTTAAGTTTTACTCAAAAGAGACTTGAATGCTCCCTACAACAGTTAAAAGTACTTCAACTCACCCTGAAAAATAAAGCATGAACTATGTTTATATCTGTTCCTTCAAAGCTTGACTTCTTTTTAAAGCTCTTTTAAGTAGCAGGGGAGATAAATTCTGAGTCCTTCTTTACTTCACACCTCGTCAAACTAATCCTGAGTTGTTTTTATTAGTTGTAAACAACAACAACATAAGGAGCACTTCTTTGATGGTAGACACATTGTGAAAGGTTTAATCGGAACGGTTTTATTTAAATGTCGTTCAGACGCAATAAGTTCACTCTATATCTGAAGGCACGCATTTCTTTTTATCACACAGGTATTCAAAGTTAAAGATGTCCAAGCCCCTGAAAGAACAAAAGATACTGAAGGGAGTGGCCGACTGAAGAGATCACAAAAATTACAGTTGATCTGTCAAGGCACGTCATCCGGGCTGGTTTCTCCAACGTCCTCCTTATTCAACACATCACTGACATTTTTATATGGGAGTGGAATAAAATGTAATCAGTTAAGTCACTCCCTGATTCCTCTGAGAGAGAGAGAGAGAGAGAGCGCAAAAAGGGAGAGATTCTCACAGCTAGGTGAAACCGGCCTCCAAAGAAAAAAGGGACAACTTGTGAGTGAAGCACTAAAAAGCCTAAAAGCCATGTTGCAGAACAAACCCCAGGCCCCCCCACTGAGCTTTTCCCCCACCCTGACACACACAAACCCACACAAACACACTCACACACACACACACACACAGCACCAGAGTAAATTTAACTGTCAGCCGTAAAGTTTTGGACTATAGCGAGTGATCTTTTGGCCCCTTTGCTCCCTCCTCCCTCTCCTCCTATGCAAATGCTGCTGGGTCTTTAAGTTCCTCATCCGTCCTTCTGTCCATTCATCCTTCTGATTTCCTTTTCTTGATCTATTTCCACCTAACTGTTTGAAACATTTCCTTTTCCTTCCCTCTTCTATATTTCCTTTATTGACTGATCCTTTGTCTCACTTCCTCCGACCATTAATCGATCCATCCATCCCTCTTTCTCTCTCTCCACAGGCCAACACCAACCAAAGACACCCTCCCCCCCCCGCCCTTTTTTCTTATCTCCTACTTCCCCAGAAATGAAAAACTGCCCTTTCCTCTTCCCTTTTTTTTTTTATCATTCATTCTCACCCCCAACTCCTATATTATCCACACACACACACTTGTGACTGTGGGCCTCTGACACCCACCTTTTCTGTCTCCCCCAAACAAAAGTCTCAAAGACCCCCAGATGTGTGCCCCCTTCATTTCCATTTCAAAAAAGAAACCACCTCCCTCTCTCTATCATCCATCTTTACACACACACACACACACACACACACACACACACACACACACACACACACACACACACACACACACACACACACACACACACACACACACACACACACACACACACACACACACACACACACACACACACACACACACACACACACACACACACACACACACACACACACACACACACACACACACACACACACACACACACACACACACACACACACACACACACACACACACACACACACACTTCTGTCTTTCGTGAGATGATAATAAAAAAACACGCTGACCACGACAAATATCATTTATCTGATCCTTCAGAGGCCGCTTCTTCCCCTTTAAGTCAGATTTATTTTAAACATGCTGACAATCATGTTTCTATCATACGAAACATTCTGACACTAACCAAATTGTTGAATCGCTCAGGTCTCCACATGTTTAGGCCCCAAAGGTGAGGCCTGAAGGGGGTTTAAAGGTATGGTTTGAGATGTTATAGAGAACTGTAACCTGAACAAACATACATGTTTGAGCCCTGCAATTAATCCAAAACTGATATTATGAGCCTCAAATAATAAACTTTGGTAATGTAACTGAATGATAAATCACTTCATTGGAGAATGTGATCACGCTGTACTGTTCACCTGCAGTTACATCTTAGAAGCATTCTGAGTTTGTGAACATGATCCAAAATGTTTTGTTTGAACTAAATACAAAGATTAAATAAATTCCACAGCAGGAAAAAGGAAATCATGCAAGAATGGTTGTGAAAGCTCTGAAATATTTAATGTCCAGGATCAGTAAATCTATATCATCTAAATTAATTTATCAATTGATCTATATACAAATTTCACAAACTCTGAAAAGTGGCTTTTCACAGCTTAATGCAAAGCCTTTGAGTGACTTATTCTGTCAGATGAATAACTCAAACCACAACGGTTTTCACTACATCAGATTGTATGAGACTAATAAAAGCAAGAAATGAATCACATATGAGAAGCTGAAACTTAAACTAATGAACTGTCAGTGGGAGCCTTAGTGGCTGCCATATTGTCTTGCAATAACTGATTAACTAAAGCAGCTCAGTTTGACAATATTTCAACAATCAATTGATGATAAAAAATAGTTATTTTAGGTGAAAGTGTCAATCCTTGCTTAGATTACAACAAGAAGCGTATCATTTTATTCCTTCTTTTAAAAGATTTTGTGCTAAATCACTACTCCATCTATTAAACAGCGACTGATAGGACCCCGTCATTGTCACCTGATAGAGTGCAAATGAAAGTCACATAAGCAAAATCTAAAACAATTCTACCAGAACCAAAAGGTTGTGGAAATCTAAGAGTCAACCGCTTTCTTTAACGTCAAAGGAATTCCCTACATTACACTTGATACATGCATTAAACCAAAGGGTTTTTTTTTTGCTACCAGGACAAGATGCTTCACCTTTAAATATGCTGAATAAGCACTGTTTAGTGCGGTGAGAGAAGATGAATCCCTGCATCTTTCAAAGTGTGCGTGGCTTGAAGAGAAGCCCTGAAGGTATCTGCTCAAAGTGTCTGCAGGGCTGAATCCTCTAAAGCCCAGAGCTGCTACAGCAGGATGATTTAACAGCATCACTCAAAAAAAGACCAAGCTCGACCTCACCCTGCAGAGCACAGGTGAAGTTTGCCGTTTCGCATCACTTTTCTACAGTTCCTTCAGATTTGGGTCAAAATGTCAAGCAAGACTGGAGCCAAATTTCGAGGGCGTCACTTCTCCCCGTGCTCCCTTCTTCTCATCTCCCTGCTGTGGAGCAGCTAGCCAACGTTACATGAATAAAATAATACTACACGCCAGACTGTCTATTCATGAATTACAGTTTCTAAATCCTCCCATAATCTGTGTTTTAATGCTTTTCCACTACAGTCCAAACACAGCCAGAAAACACACAAAACAATCTGCAGGGTCTGGTGTGGCTATTCGCTTAACCCAAGAAAAAAAACATGTTAGTTGTTTAAATCATAGTTTTAATTTGACGGGACGCCATAAAAAGTCTGCCCCTTATTACACATGCACAAATACACACACACACACACACACACACACACACACACACACGCACAGACACAGACACACACACACGTTCATATACACACAGTGAGGACAAAGACTACTTTGAAAAGTTACTCAGCCACCAGATGTTTTAGCCAGATCCCAGACTACAATACTAATGGGGCTGTATGTGTATGTGTGTGTGTATGTGTGTGTGTGTGTAAGAAGGAGAGAGAGAGCGAATGTGCGCGCGAGAGAGAGAGAGAGAGAGAAAGGGTTTTCAAAGCAGCAAAATGAATCTCTTTCTTCTGCAGGTATGAAATGTTAACAATGCTTTAGAAATAAAGCAAAAAGCTTCATACTTTATACTCCATCACACACACATATACACACAAAAAGGACAAGGAAAACACACAGAGCCACAATGAGAAACTGCACAGTGTTAAACCATGTCACAGATGAAAGGATAAATGTTACGTGCACATGAGCACATCCATCCGTGACTTAAAACGGCCGTTTCCTAGCGATAGCGCTAAATGACTGCGAAACACACACCGGGAGAGAAAAGGTGCAGAGGAAAGTGGCACATCAAAACTTTGAAGAAATACTATTGTGACTGAGAGAGATCACAATAGCAAACAAATGTCAGTGTGTATTTACACTTGAAAGGAAAGTTCAATGCAATGTACCGGCGGAGTAAATCACACATTGTGACAGTGCTTACACTGTGATCAAGCACACGTGACGCCGACAGTCTTGGTGTCGTGCAATACACTGAAAGTGAGAGAGATGGAGAGATAGACAGAAACAGGGGGGGAGGAGAAGGAGAAGGGGAAAGAGTGAAACACAGACATGAAAAGCTGCTAATTTGTCAGATATGAAATCAGGCTTCATCTTTGTAAGTGAGCGTGCGAGTTCTTGGTGTGACTGTGGATAGAAGAGACAGTTAACCATCAGTATATAAACAGTCAGTGCGTCAGAAACCAAGCAGCAGATAAGACAGATTTGAGCTCAACGGAAGCAGATAAGTGATGATGGACCATTGTAATAACTGATAGCCTTCAGTCAGCAAGGCTGAACTGTCTGGAGGTGAAAGCGACACCGCAGGACAAGCCTGACAGGTTGTGTGTTTTCTGATTGCATATTATTGAAATATGTGGAGTTACAGCTTCGAAGCATCAATCACACTTCTTAGGTGGCTCAAATTTGGCTTGATAGTGTCTCCAGAAAGATTGTTTTTGGATTAAAAGCAGATATTGTAGCTCTCATAGGTCATGCACACGATAACAAGTTGATTTAGAACACATGTTAGACTTGCAAGAGTGTGAAATACTTGATTTCTTTCTCACTATAAAGCACCAGGTGAATGTTTAGCGTCACAGTGGGTGACTTTCCAACTTGCATAAAATCAAATGACTTTATTTCATGTCAAATTAATCAGCTGTATACTCGTTTAAAAAAAAAAAGACAACTTTTACCCATGTTGCTTCCTCAATGAAAAAAATTACAAAAAAAAAACCCCTGCCACTTCTACTCGTGAAAAGTCTCGCTGAATTAAGCACACAGTACTTGAGGAAAATGTGTCGGTACTCTCTCCATCTGCGTGCTGCACAGGCTTTTCAGCCTCGACACAAAGAGGCTTACAACATAAATCATATTCAAATTTATGCCACTTATGCTGCTTTCACATTTTCCGTTGATAATTTTCGCTCTATGCCTGCTGTGTGCTGTGTTGAAAACTAAGAATTTATAGATGGCAAGACTCGCTCACCAAACACTCGAGAACAGTACACAAATGTGCTCAGGAGAGCGCAAGTTTGGATGCACTTTTACAGCTTCAGGTTGCATTTACTGTCCCCATACGATCTTTTCCTTATGATCGCCCTTATCTCGTCATTATAATATACAGTCTCATAGACCAAAATCATTCCCATAATACATACATTCCAATAAGTACATAAATAATACTTTATCTCCTAACTCTAAATCTGACCTCTAGCAAAAAGAAAAGTTACATTTAGAGAACTTTCAATGTATACTATTCGATTCTTAATATCACTGTTGACAACAAATGTATGCCATATGCAAAACTTTTGTAAGTTCTTGACAAAGAATGAAAGAGAAATCATAATAACTTGAGGGGTCTTGCTAAACCTAAGAACTGTTCCATTCTTAATATGAAAACTAACGTTACAAGATTGGTAGTAAGTTTTTTTTCTGAATACACTTCCACATTTCTGTGCGTCTGTGAGCTTTACTTTACACGACATTGTAGGTAAATAATGAACCTCAACAGAAAGAAATAAAGCTAAATAATCTTTCAACACATTTCAAACAAGCTGCATTTTAACCGTGATGGATTACCTCTTAAGTCATTTTGAAGTTGTTCTTTTTTTGCTTCGTCATTAACAAAACAAGCTCTAATACCCTCATATGTTAAATATTACACCGACATCACCAGGAAATTTGTAAAGGGGAGCAGACATGACAAAAATAAAAGGTTCTGGCTGCTGTGCTGTAACTATGAGGTCGTTATGTGACAGCTGACGGGATGTTTGATGTACTCGACAAAGCACAATTTCATAAAATAATGATGCCATGAGAAATAGAAGCACTGGATCTCAGTCAAATTCATTATGCATAGGGCGCCAGTAGCCTATAGTGGTTAGTGTGGACGCCCCATGTGTGGAGGCTGAAGTCCTCCAGGCGGGCGGTCACAGGTTCGAGTCTGACCTGTGACTGCTTTCCCACATGTCAGTCCCCATTCTCTCCCATTTCTGACTATATCCA
Organism: Labrus bergylta; assembly: GCF_963930695.1. NCBI lineage: Eukaryota > Metazoa > Chordata > Actinopteri > Labriformes > Labridae > Labrus > Labrus bergylta. Next base: position 20,414,742 of record NC_089213.1, on the reverse strand, counting down.
CTCCTTACTCTAAATAAAGGAAAAGAAACCTTTAAAAAAATTAATTGTGCATTCCCCCATGCTCCACCTCAATTGTGAAATTGATAGCTCTTTAATGATTTTTGCTGCAGGTTTTGGCTCATTATTCATCAATTTGAGTTACACGTTTTTGTAATTGGACTTTAGCTTTTTAGTTTGGGGCTTCATTTTTAAATGTGAAGCTGTAAAAAAGGAAGGTTTTATAAGCTATTATTACTAAATGACCGACAACGCCAGTGGACAAAAGAAATGTCACTAACTTAAAGGAGTGTAAATAAGCTTCTGGACTATATTTAGTCTCCATATAAACATATTGAGAGTCATCTTTTAACGCAGAGTTCAGACAAATAAGCAGAGGCAACCCCAAGCTTTGGCATTAAAATCTCTGTTTCACTAACATTGAAAACACATGGGAGTTTTGTTTATTCGCACAAAATCGGATCAGACTTCCAAGACCAAACACAATCAGTGGATTTTGTGTCGAGATACGTACTGACCACTGTTTGTAGGAAAGCTACATATTTCTCCTTCTGACAAACATTCGTAAACATGCGAGTCCTTTTCGCGTCCTTTCAAAACCCTTCAAACCTGGAAGCTGGAATCTGAGGACAGTCCGCACTAAATGTTTGGGACTGATGCAAAATGTGCATACTGTGACTATATGATCAAAGCTCAAAGTTAGATCTGTCAAACATGTCCAAGGTATACAAAATAAAAACACAAAATTTTTGTACTTCAATTGAATATTCTTCTCATTAAAGGCTACTTTTTTTTTAAACAGCTGGGAACAACGGAGCTGTTTTTCACTTTTTAAATAGAAATGATTTGGAGGTTGATTGAACGCAGCCTTCAGAAGAAATGCTTTGGTGTTCGTCTCACATGAGCGATGATAAGTGAACATCTCAGTGCAGCGGAAGGATGAGCGCGTCGATGCTGAGTCAAAGCAGTCAAAAGTCAAAACATGTCACCAAAAATAAAAGGTTTTGTCAGAGAACCAAGGTCTGGTAAACCAGCACAGGAGACAAACTTTTGATAGTATTTCCAACCTTGCTAAATGTGTCATTTTAGAAGTAGTGTTATTTACTGGAGGTGTTTGGGACTTTACAGACAGTAAGTTGTGAAGAGAAATAAGGTGTTCTGAGGTTGTTGGGTTTTTTTTTTTAACCTTAGTCTCTTTAACCACAAGACCATCCTGCTGCCTGTGTCACCACCTTCTACTTCTATATACCAAAAATCCTCTCAACCACCGCCACTTTTATCAGCCTCCCCTCTATCGTGACAGGAGGATTATTTACTCTCCCAGATCAAAGGCTGAAAAATTGCCCCATATTTAGGATTTGTCTGTCCCAAAAACACTAAAAGACAGGGGGGAAAAAAAGAATCATTTCACCCTAAACCAAGACCATGTGCTCGTTATCTGAAGCAGGCCGTCTAAAAGACAGACTTAAAAGTCTAAAATAAACCAAAGACATTAGAGGCAAAGTCAGGCCTAAACAAGGCTGTACTAACCACAGACAGAGCGTGGATGACATTTTGGGCATTTAGCAGACACTCGTTTCCAAGAGTGACTTCCAGTAAATGTAAGAGTAGAAAAAAGGCTTAAATCCCTGTATCGCCGTCCTCACAAGCGGCTAATATAAAAAGGGATGAAAGAGCCAAAACAATGCCCCCAGACAGTGAAATAAGTTTAAAACAATTGTGTCTTTGGGATATGAGCAAAACAAGAGACTGGGTAATAAAGGAGTGCGAGCCACAGAGACATGAGCCAAGAGAGCCAGAAGCCTTACAAAGAGGTCGCTTTTTTTCTTCCTCCTTTTAAATAAACTATCCGTGACAAATGGAGCTTTTCCTTTATCTGAACTGCAGGCCGGGCTGAGATGAAGAACGGCTGATTGCTCTAATAGATGCTATCTTTTCCTGCTTATTGGAAACAATGAGGGTTAAGACAGTTCAGAAATAAATGGGATCAGAAATGAGAGAGAGAGACGGATGTTGTGTGTACACATGGAAGAGGAACAATTTTAAGGAAACAGCATCCTATCCCTTCTGATCTTCCGTAAGGTCAAATAGATTTTAACTGGTTTATTGTAAATATTGGATTGGTGTCCTGTATTGATACAGGACCTTTAGGTGGGTATTGAGATCTTCTGTAAATGTCATATGGCACGTAAAAACACACAAAAGAACAAGCGCTGATTAAACTCAAAACTTTTATGAAAACATCTAGTGCCACTTTAGACACTCCAGTAAGAGTGAACTTAGTTGACTGTCTTGACAATACAAAATATTAAGCTCAACTGACCTTTGGGGGAATCCTTAGAATCACTGTCTTTATATATGGTAACACCTAATTTACTAACATGCTAAATTGCAATCCAGCCACAAAATGCCAGTTTAAAGAATAGTAATATAAGCCAATACTAAATGTGATACATCATGAAACACTTTGAGAAAGACAAGCAGACTATAAGCAGAGAGGGAGACGGTGCTGAATGAGAGGCTGAGGTTATATTTCAGGAGTTATTACTTGAACTCCCCTGTAAGAATGACAGATTTTAGCGGGTAATGTAAAGCAAATAAAAGACTTAACATGGCCCTAAAACTGCTACTGGTTCATGTGGAGCAGATACTGGAACACGTTTTTATTGACAGCAGCAGTTTAGCAATCGTCAATTGACTAACTTTTATCCTTCCTGTACACTTTTTAAATTTGGTCAAACTGTTATAAAGCGCAGGTGAGTTTATGGATTTTACTGTGCAAGGTCTTGACTTATTAATTGCAAAATAAAAAAGGTTTGTTTGTGTATTGATGTGCACTTTCTTGGATATTGTTCTGAGAGAGCACTTGTCTTCTTCCTTGTATTGCTTTAGTTCTTGAACTTACAGAAAAGTTTTTTGGAAGTTATACCAACTGTATAAAAAAAAGTTTTTACAAAACTTAATAACGAAATAGTAAACTCTTCTTTAATTACTAATTATCATGACTATATATGATATACTTAAAGAAGAAAATATGGTGTAGGTAGCATACATTTTCTACTTTATAGCATCATGCTGTCAGGACTTTTTCTCTCCATCTCAAACTTTTTTCCCTCGCGCCGCAGCGCCGCTTCGGAGCAACCAAAGAAAATTGCATGGCAGCCCACAAAATCACTACAGTTGTTCCTTGTGTCTTACAGAACATCCAACCATCAATAAAACACAGGAGATACATTCCAGCTAGTTGAACAGGACATTTCTGACTTCCCTCGCTCCATGTGTTCTCTCTCTCTCTCTCTCTTTCCCTCACTGATAGCGTCTTTTTCTCTCAGAACTTTCTCTCTTCCCAGTTCCACCGCAGAGACTTCACATATTGCAGCCATATGAGTAAGCCATGGCTGTCTCCACACACACACACACACGCACACACACACACACACAGGAAAAAGTCCCTCTCCCACTCTGTCTCTCTCACACACATACGGGAAAGAGTTTTACAAGCAGAGGTTCTCTTTAGGAAGTCGTCAACTGTTTTGACGTTTAATAGCAGCTACGAACAAGGCCGTAAGATACAATAATATCCAGTGTCTGGAAGGAGGGAAAAGTTTTCAAAGTTAAAGAGCTAGGTTGATTCATGTGTTAGATCAAATGTTTAACACATTTTAAAGAAACGTGTTAAATGTTAGAAATGCTCCATGCAGGCACATTACATGCATTACATAAGTGGATTAAAGAAGACAATATTTGGACATGTAGCTGCGTAGTGAGAAAAAAAGAGCGCATACGAGGCAGGAGAGCGTCATATCTAAGTTTTTGGGGGGAGGACATTCATGGACAAGAGGTATGACAGGACGGCAAAAAACTCAGTGAAAAGTATACCAAAGATAATTAAAAGTTATTGTCAGCTGAAGGAACGAGATTCTAATGTTATATAGAGAATCTAAAGGTGCCATTGTGAGTTTAAAACTACTACCTAGTGCTAAAACAAAGATAAATAGCAATTTAACTTGTTAGAAAGTTTTACACTGTGATCTATGTCACCCAAATTATATTCAGCTTCTATTTAAAAAATATTAACTAAATTCAAGTTTGAAAACTTTGTGTTTGTTATTTTTAGACGTCCGTTCTTTTTTAAACAAACTTGTCACCATCCTGAATCTAACAGAATTTTTCTTTTTTTCCTTTTTTTTTACATTTGTCGTGTCCCTTATGTCAAATGTTAAATGCTGAGAAAGTTCTAATAAATACTTAGAGGTGTACCAGTACGCTTCTAAAGCTGCCAAGCAAAATCCAACTTTAAAAGTTTCACCAATCAGAAATAATGTTGGGTTTGTTTTTTTCCAAGGTGATCCTTGTGTTTTTAAAACCATTCCCTGTTGTGATGGAACAAGTCTGCCAGGTTGTCAGAGCAATTGTTGTCTTGTGTAACTTTAGGGTCCTAACAGAAAGCAAGAACGTCCAGAGAATGTTACGATTATCAGTCTAAATCCTGATATCAATTTTAAAAGTTTCACTTTGTATGATAAATGAGCAAACTACTACGTGACAGTGAAATGCCGATGGACATGCTTTGCATCTAAAAAAAAACTTTCTAAAAAAAAAAAAGTTTTCCAAACGGTGCACGGTTATCCGAATAAATAGATTTAAAACTAAGTAAAACTCAAACTGTCTACTTTGACAAATTTAAACAAGTGTTTAGTCTCCTTAAAAGTGCTATGAACCTCCTCTAGTATATATTTAAAAAAAAAAAAAGACTGAGGTTATCTGTTAAACAAAAGTCGTCCCACACATAAGCAGTAGTTTAGGGTCCAGAATTTGAGAACTGTGAAGGACTATGTAAAAAGCTTCCTTGCAGTGTGTGCCTCATTGTACTGGCTTCACATACTCTTCTCTCCCCACAGAGTTGTCATGCCTACCCGGCTCCCTTATCTCAAAGGAACATCACAGTTACTTACAACACAGAGGAGGAGGAGGAGGGGGGGGCAACTTTCTCAAAGTTGAGTGGAAATGCAACTCAGGCTTCCCGGCATCACTCAGGAAAAGTTTCACAACAACAACAACAACAACAATAACTAATAAGTAACTGCGCGACATCTTAAGATAATAAATTGGTGTTTCAAGCTGTTGTGACAGGATGTTTGGGGGGAATCTTTTACGACATTTCACATCCACCATGCGCTCGCCAGCTCGCTAACAATGAAAGAGGTGCAAAAACAGCGCCATATCGGCAGTAAACCGCTGGATAATCACCATCTCTTTGATGTGAAGTTGCAACACTTGTCAACTTTGAGCTCTCAAAACTACAAGCATCTTAACTGTGGCCACCTTTTGGCTCAAAACTCTTTTCCCCCTTTCTCTACGACGTGCGTCATTCGGAGGACCAATAAGTCTGAACTTGAGTAGTTCGCAGTCACAAAAGTGATGAAAAAAGTTATCAATGAAAAATTACAGAAAAAGTTACACACAGTAGTCACACGGGTGCTGTCTTGAAGTGGCTAAAATCACTCACAAAGTCGTCGCATTTCTAACGCAGCTCAGTCGGGATGCCACTTATCGTAAATGAATGTCAAAAACAAGAAACAGAACTTATTAAAAAAAAAAAACCTACTTGATTCGAGTAAGTCACTCCACGTCCCCTTGTCGTTTTGCCTTGAAACTCAGTCTCAATCAAAGCAGTAGCCGTCCCCCAGTAGCCCCCTCAATTTGTATTAGTGTGGCGTTTGGGTGTCCTAACCTAAATGTAAATTGCCATGTGAATTCAAAGCGGTGCTGCTCTTTTTCCTCTCTCTCATTCAGCAGCTTTTCCTTACCGACGCTGCTCAGGCCGTTAGTTACATAAGACGCAAACCGACTGCTGCCCGTCGTAAAACTACAAACAGCTAGCAGAGCAACATTTTGCTTCCTAAACGCACCACTGATAGCCCGGCTTCCCTTTTTTTTTTTAAGACGATTTTCCCACTTGTCCGAGAGCATGCATTTTCGCCATCTACAACTCCTACCGTGCATCGCGGGTTGCGTTTTTTTAACCGTATACAATGTCACTGCACCACAGAGGACTGTGTGCTATATGCATGGTGTGTGTTTGTGTTAGTAGTGTTTCTTTTGGTTCTGCTTACCTGTTGATCAAAATAAGAATTAGCCTCTTTTCTCTCAATGTGTGCCTCTTTCAGCAGCCTGTTAAGATGGTGGCTGGCTGGCTGGATGGCTCGTCTCTTTGTGGGCTTTTTGTTTGTTGATGATGTCGGACGGGGTGACTATGTCTTGGCTGTCTCTTTTTTCTCTTTGGTCTGAGAGGGAAAGAGAGATAGTTAAAGGCTTCACAGCAACACTGATACCGACTGATTAGTGAGTTAGGTTGGCTCTGGTGGAGTAATATTCCGATGTTATAGTTTGTTATTCAGCCCACCAGAGCACGGATTTGCTGGTCACAGCAAACCAAAGCGGAGCAGTTCGTTATCTGTTTTTTTTTTTTTTGGTACAGACTAGTGTTATCGCTTTGCTGTGACAGGACCTCTCTGCCCGTCTCTGTAGGCTGTGGGCATTACGTCAGAGGAGGAAGACACAGCAGCTCTATTAATATCAAGAAGCCACCCGAAGACTGACTCTTAAAGTGACACACACTGTAATCTCACTTTTATACACGGTTAATACTAAACCATATCAAATACTCACCGAAAATAAAGAGCGGTGACTTTTAAAGGGACACACACTTATTAACAGTTTTTAAAACCAACCACTTCATTAAAACCAAAAATGTTCACCGTTAAAGTTACAAACTCTGGCATTTCAATGTTTTCTACTTCATATGCCTATTCATGAATTTAAAAAGCTCCGCTGAAAGCAAGAAGTTGACTCTAAACATGACAGAAAGTAGTCTCATTTATTTACACAGTTGTTACCAAACCAAATAAACTTCGAAATCTGACTGTGAAAGTCCACACACTCAGAGCCACTTCAAAACAGTTGTTGAACAAAATGTATCTTCTAAATTTAAGAATAATTACACACATCGTCATCTCAATGTTTTCATTTTATTGCCTATGTTTTAAGACCATATCAACAAAAACATGCATGTTTGTTGATTCTCATGAGAACTCTGACATATTTCTTTTCTATTTAGCATATGTTATTAAACAAAGTACAACTTTTGAAAAGCCTGACATATGACTGTTTTTTTGTTCATGCCTTAGAGTGACAAACACGTTTATCACACTTATCAACACAGGGGTTCTCAACTGGTGGCTCGTGACCCAAAAGTGGGTCGCAGATGTGTGCTTGGAAAAAAGATTGTGTTTATTTTGTTCTGTCACCATTGTTTTGTACCATATGAGGTCCAAACCTTTTTTTTTTCATTGTATAAATGTCATTGCCTGAAAAATATCAGTATCAATATCAGAAATTAGGGCCACAATATTCATTAAGGAGTTGGTGGTTGATCCTGAGGCAAGACCAGTTGAGAACCACTGTACTAAACTACTAAACCAGAGATAACTGTGACAGAATATGCATGAATTTATGATCTGTTGTTAAAGGGCTTTGTTATAACAGAATGAAATGAGGAGAGTTGACTCAAGTACAAAACAGTGTTGTGGGACTTCATTTTAGATTAAGCTATTCATTTTGAGAAAATTTACATCAAATGTAGTCTTCATAGAAATCAAATGACCTAAACAAACTATAAAACAGGTTTGAAAAATCTTTTCAATGTTTTTTTTACTTTCAGTGTTGCTCTACTGAGTTGCGTGACCTCCACCAACTGTAGAAAGATCTGCTGTCATAATGACTGTTAACCACTCCCCACAAAACTTTTGGCTTTTGTGTGTGAAACAGCACGTAACACACGAAGCTCTGTTACAGCAAGAACCATAGTGAATATTGTTACCAATTTGGTTTACTAATAGTCAGAAACCCCTGGTTAAGCGTGTAGCCTTTAATGAATCACACTATAGTGGAAGCAGTATTTACATCCTAAAAATGTAAAACTACTGACAAGTAAAATATCTTCAATCAAAGATAACCAATTTAATTCACACATTTTAAATATAAACAAAGTTCTCTATTCACAAATTTCACAGTATATTGACACCAAACTCATTGACAATTTCCTGCTACAAATTGATCTTTAGTGGGACAATACACACAGTGTTTACAGTCATTTAAAATCAATCAATATCTCACAGCCCTAAAATACTCATTGAAACTCAGGCCAAACTTTCAAAGCAAGTCCATACGCATATGTTAAATGAAATCCTCAGGCAATGTGGTTTAAAAAATGCTTTTTATCTGAACCAAATCAGATGTGGGAGTCCTCTACACTCAAAGTTAAGAGGTGCATATATATTACTAAATCTTATCTGGCATGATACATTGTAACCGCAGGGCAATTGAAACCTGGGCCAGCAACATCAAAATCTTCCATCAGTAAATTAATTTCTAAGATGATCATTACCTCCAGCAGCAAAAAAAAAATGAAGAAAAGTCAACTGAGAAACTCTGCAGATTAAGTATGGGTAACAAGTCTCTTAATATCAGTTTCTATTTTTGTCTTCTAAAGCAATCCCTACAGGTAAACTAGCCGTGAAGTTATATTTAGAAGAGGCAGGAGTCCCAGGTCAACATGCAGAGCAGGTTTATTTCATTTTTAATTTACATGCAGATTTCTTTATACTTTTTCTTTTGTTTTAGAAAAAAAATTAAACGTACATTTTAAGTGATACAGAAAATCATGTAGTTGAAACCCTTGCAGTACTTAAAAACACAATGTTTTTTTCTTATTTTCAGGTAAGATGATGCACTTTTATTGTCAGTGCAGGAAAGTAAACTAAGAACTGAGGAGAGTTATTCCAATTTTAAGGTCAAGACCAGTGTTGCTTAATCTGATTAAGGTATGTTTACTGTAAATTATTCGTTAATGTCTGTAGAATTTTTCATTCAAGAATCTCACAGAAAAAAAACATTGAAACTATAAAAGATGGCCATAAAGCATATATGTAACTTTTCCACCCAGTAGTTTTAAAGTTGATCTAATACAATGACTTTCGTTCAGCAGGGAGAATAGTGTCTCTCCAATGCCAACAGCACGCCCTGTTCCCCTGCTCTTAGCACTATGTAACTCTGGCAGACGGTCGCGGTCATCTCGTGAGATGTCGTGCGGCTTTTTCGGCACTAGTTCACACCACAGCCTTCAGCCGTCTCCGTACTGTGTGATACAATAGCTCAGGCTAAGAAATGGAAGAACACAGTGACTGATGGAGCTACAAAGAAGAGTAAAAGAGAGAGTGACCGAGCAAGACTACAGAACATATTGGACAAGCTTTTACACGTTGGTGAGAGATTCGCTAAACAGCAATTAGTAATGTATAAAAAGAACGTAACACATTATAAATGCATGGTTGCAAAGAGGTTACACTACTGCCCAGCAATTAGGTATTATGATCTGTCTTACAGCTAATGGGAAAGCAACAATCAGACAGCATGAGACAATGATTACACCAATAATAGTACAGCCTAACATTGTGTCATAATATGGGATGAATAATATCTGCAGGGATGTACAGCTCAGCTTATTGCTCGGTGACTCTGTCTTTTTCGCCTTCCCTTGTTGCTTTAATTAAAAAAATAATAAAAGAGTAGTTGTCAGGAATGTTGTTTGTGTATGTGTGTGCACATGTGGGTGGTGCTCAGTAACATAAATAATGAAAATGCCCTTGTTAACTTGATATAAAAACCAGGCTGTTGGCTAAGTCTCTCACCTTTCCCTTCACAGTAATCCTCCCATTTTCAAGGAGGAAGAGACTGTGAACTTTTATATTCTTTTCAAACACTGTCCTTCAAAAGCCATGTTTCATATATTTTTTGCTAACAAAGGCAATCCTGCAGCCTCCAGGCAAACACACAGCTGGATCCACCACCACCCTCTGAGTGGTGCAGGCTGTGGACAGACCAGTGAAAAATTCACATTGAAGAAATAACACACCTGCCACCTGCCACAAGTCATGTACATAAACCTCCTACTGATTTCTATTTGAACTGTCCCATTTTCTTGCTTTCCTCCATTATTTTCCTCAAATTTGCACTCATCCTTTAACACTGAGGTTGTGTTACCCTGTCACGTAGTGCTTTATTCTTATTTCCAACAAATAATGTCCTGTTGGTAAAGAACAACCTTTTGTCTTGAACCCAACAACATGGAATCTGCTAGAAAATATGCAAAATGTTGCAGAAATGTTGCTCATAATGACCAATCAACCAGCAAAGACACTGGAGCGCTTTTATCCCCAGCTACTGCAGTCCAGAGGTCGAGGTGGCAAAACGCTGAACCCCAAATTGCTCCTAATCAAGCATTAAATCAAGAAGTGAATGTGTATAAAAGAATACAGATGGGCACTTTACATAGAATCATCTACAATCAGTCTGCAAATGTGCATGGAGTATTAAAGTGCTTGAAGAGTTCAGAAGACTAGAAAAGGGTTATACAAGTACATCTATTTTATCATTTAATGGGCAAACAGTGTGTTTATGTCACAATGTCTTTCATGTTCTGTTCTGCTTTATTACAACACTTTCCTTTCGTTTAGGGTCTTCACTATCAATCCATCTTACATTATGGACAGAGGTGGCAAAAGCATACACATTCATACCAGAAGCAGACATACAGATACAGAAGTGACAAGTCACTGTTTGGGTCACTGGTTATATTCAGCTAATTGATGCATGATAATCCCTTTCTATTACACTACATACACGTGATGTAACTAACTAATATGGCAGCCACATAACAATGATTCGTAGTAAATAAACTAAAACATGCAAAAACACAAATGTAGAGCCTAAAGGGCTTTGATGTCGGGAGAAATGGTGTTCAGCATTCACAGCAGCAATGAAAATCAAAACAACTGCATATATTTATCGCCTAACAGGGTCAGCTGAAAAAAGAAAAATTCTTTGGCTGCCTGAAAAACAAATAGGAAAAGTACTCTGCAGCCTTAGATCAATGCAGGTTTCATCTTGGCTGCCATAGTCTGGATGTAGCTGACCTTAATCAGAGAATACAAAGAGGAGGATGAATAAGTTTGTATACACATAAACAGTGAACCATATCCCGGTAATCAGCAATATGTAAAATCCCTGTGAGAACAAGAGCGTTTGAGTCAGCATATAAAAGGAATTCTTTTTTTTTTCTGCACCCATTTATACTTTTTGTTTTTGAGTTTGAACACAACCTTTATACTGAGTAGCTTGAAACAAAGTTTATAAAACAACACATGTGAATAAAACACAATGAGCATTTGAAAGTGTCTGTTAAACTTTATTAATATAATCAGCAGATTGTTGCAGACAGACTTATGAATAATAGGGAAAAAGTCAGTAAAATGTCCATCAAAAGTCATGGAATATTACTTCTTTAGATTAAGTTAAATTATAATCCTGCCAAGGGAAGACGTGTTGAATTGAAATAAAACTACTATGTCTGTAATATACTTCAAGTCTCCCATATATTTAATGATTCATTTTAAATGTCATCTGAAATATAATAATAATCCTTTATATCCTTCATTTGATACCCCGTATTCAAGACAGAAGTAGACACACTGGACAGCAGACAGATTTAGAATTAGAATTATCAACCATTTTATATGTAATGCATGATGTTTTTTATATTAAGTGCCTTACATTTTATTTTATTTTATTTTATTTTATTTTATTTTATTTTATTTTATTTTATTTTATTTTATTTTATTTTATTTCTATCTATCTATCTATCTATCTATCTATCTATCTTTTGTTCATCCATCTATCTTTGTACCAATGGAGGTTTCTTTCCTTCTTAGGAAATACGACGCAGTGATTCTCCGGGTCAAGTTTGGGTCAGTTGTAAACCTAAGATAAGAAGGCCAGAGCTGTAGTCCAGCTCTCTGTCTATCTAAGGACGGCTGGTCAGGGAGCAGCTGTCTTGATAAGGCTGGGCTGTCTCTAAGGAGACCAAGGTCGAGGGAGGTATGTCGGCACTCTGCCTGACGCTCTACACTGGTATTTTGTTTCGGCTGAGACTTGCACTGAACATTACCTGAAGTGACATACAGCATGTCTCTGGATCAACTGCATAGCGTCTAGTCAAGAAAACTGACAACCATAAACCATTTGTAACAAGTCAACTTAGTTTCCAGGGTCCAGTTGTTCAAACAGTTTACAGTAATCTGGATCACAATAAAACTGGATTTGCTGACCCAGTTTACTTTTGTTCTGGTCTTGCAAATTTGAACTGGATTGGAGTAACCTAAGTAAGATGTCGACATTTTTTAAGAGCATACAGATTTCAATTGCCTTAAACGCAAGTTTATATTAGAGTGTACAACTGTCCTCATCTGACCCACAATAAAAAATAAATAAAAAGCAACTTATCAATTGAATGATATAAATAGACCCTGCTACGTAGTAATAGAAGGGACCTGATAGACCATAACCAATAATCGACTGCTACTGAGGGTCCTGATGGGGTTCAGGATCTTAAAGTCTGGGTATACGGATAAATACCTCTAGTGAACATCAAGGTAACAACTGTTAGAAATGTTTACTTTTTCTGATTATTATTATAATTATTATCATAGGATAAATAGTGGTTGCACCCAATCGCACCCATGTTCTTTCCATTTGTGACCCATGGCTGGGAGGGAAGTTAGGTTATATTTAACCCAGCAGTTTTTGAGTGTATATTCGTGTTAAGTTGTTTGTTTTTCATTTTTCTTCACCAGTTTGTCTGGAGGCAGCTTGCTGATCTTTTCCAGTGGCTCAGTGCAGCTTACAGGCAGACGCCTTCCTTGTGGACCAGCAATTACTTTGACAAAGAAGTTCCTTCAGTTACTTTTCCTTTGCATCTACGTGGTATTTTTTGAAAAGGTCATCTTTAATTTGAACTAATAAATTATCTTGGACATTTTGCTTTTAGTAGACGTATTGAGTTATCTGGTGACAAGAGAGACTGTGAACACCCAACTTGAAAGGTTTGACCCAAAGTTTGGACATTGCTGTTCTGTGGTTTGTACCTTAGCCCAGTGAGTCACTTTTTTATATTTTCCACATTAGATGCAATATTTGTTGTCAACATTTGACCTGCTCATAACTTTGTCTGCCAAGGTAAATACATTTTCTAAAACCATTAGAACTTAGTCATTCCCATGACGCTTAGATTCCAGCTGGCATAAAATACACTGTTTACCCGAAACACTATAAACCTATTGTAACCATAATGTTGATATATCTCTAACCTTGGAAACAGAAAACAGCAGACTCTACAACTAGGACAACATTAATAACTGTTAGTGGTTTATTAACAGTGTCTTTTCCACATGAATGGTTGTTCTTCAACTTAAAAGGATGTGTTACAATGATTATTGAATACTAAAATGTTTATTATGAATGCCTTTATTGCAGAGATGATGCAGTCATGGTTAAACAACACATTTTTCATTAAGCTTTATTTTGCCTCTGTTTAAGAGTTTAAGCAGTGGGAAAAAATGATGAGTCTAATCTGTGGTTGTCCAGCTAAGAGGTTAGTGCCAGGATCACGAAAATCACCATCACAATCAGTGTAATGAAAGAGCCAAACTACCACTGTTATATATAATTGTGCCTTATCAGCCCAGAAAATTATGTTTCAGATATTTCTTTGCTCTGCATAGATGAAAGCACACAATTTGTAAAGTACAACTAGGTTTACCATCACATTCTTTTAGGTTATACATAAAAACTTTAAACATGCATCAATATCAACTTAATGAAATAATATAATGTGTTATAATGCTTCTCTAAACAGAGCCATAATAATTCATGAAGACTACTTTGGAATATAATAGTTAAAGGTCATCATTCATTTTATACCTCTTGATATTATACAGTTATCCAACCTGTTTTCATGGCAGTGAAGCACTGTGAGATGGGCAGCTTGCGTGAGAACTATAATTACATTTAGTACTGTGTTGTATTTAGCTGTAAGACTGCATTGTTGCTGGAGTCCTTTATAAGGAGCAGCTTCTATAATTATGAATGTCATCATACTCATACACTAACATACACTATATTTGTTGTCCATGCAAATACATTCCACAGTCACCACAGGGTAATGCAAAAATGACTGTTGAAAGGTGGCCACTGCGATACAAGTCCAGCTACAGTATGGTTACCCCCCCCCCCCCCCCCCCCATCCCCCTGAAGTACTTTAGGGTATATGTGGAGCAGAAGAGGACTATCAGCACTCACTAAAAGCCTCTTACATCACATATGAGGCCTCATCCTGTGGAGATGAGAAGAGAGGGGAAAAACCTCTGGATTATATTCTTGGGGTCAGAATAACACTGGAAATGGATGAAGCCAAAATGTATTTTTCATGAGTACCACAAGAGGTCCAACCCCTATATGCTGCAGTTGATTGTGAGACCATTTCCTGTTTTCCTTTAAGACATTTTCTCAGATTTTTTTCATTGGAAATCTCTTATATATGTGATATAGAAAATATTTTTTTCTATATCCATATAACAGATTTTCTCAATATTTTACTGATGCAATTTGTACCAGCCAATGATTTAAACCAGAACTCCTTAAACACAGTTCTTATAAAGGGAACACATTTATTGTTGCTTATACCCAGGACACAGTGTGCGTATCATTATCTGCTTCAGTAGATGAGGTGTGTTATCTCTTTTGCTTGTTTTGTATCACGCCCAAACCAAACAAGTCCAATCAGAAATATTTTAAAGCTGACTCATCTTTTGTTTCAAAGAAAGTGTCCCACGAAAGCAAAGGCAGGTGTGGTCTCAGGAGTGGCACATTGAGTACTGACGTGTGATACTCCACCCAATTGTATCTCTAACATATCAAACATTAAACAATCGGATCACACAGAAATTGGCTCTGGCAAGGGTGGCACCTGTCATGAGCTTATGCAATGAGTCAGGTGAAGGTACTTAAAATGGGATTATAATGGAAGTTTAAAAGTTATCTGATTAGAAGTTATATGTTTATAATCTGAAGAAATTTTTTAAAGGTTATCCAATAAATTGATTTGATTTGTACCAACTACAGGAAAGAGAATTATGTTGGATAATGTTTATACTTTTAAGTGAAGGCTACATTTTATCTGTAACTACAAAAAGCAATTGATCATCAATGTTAATGATGATGAGGACAATAGTTAAAAGTGATCATGATATAGTGATCTACAAAGAAATAGCAGACTGTAGCCTTACCTAGCAGGCCAATCACAATCAAGTATTCAACACAGCAGTGTAATAAATTATTATATCAGCCAGTTTCTGGGTGTGAACCCCAGCCCTTGTATTAGTTTAATAAAGTTGTCTCACACGTTGAGTCCCTCATGATAAATTATCTTGGGGCACTTAGATTTGGGCTGTTTTAGTTTCAAATCTCTTCCACAGAGTGTTTTAACATCTGTATCTACTGTTCACCTGGAGTAAAATCAAGAGTCTTCTAATAATATCACTCAAATTTATCTATTTCTTTCTTTCCCTCCTTTCCATGGCAACTTCCATAAAAGCAGAGTAGGGTGTTCTGGCACAACTTCCCCAACTACAAAGGTGCACGGGGAATGAAAGGCTTGAAGAGGGTAAAAAGCTCTAGCAACACTTGTATTACAAAGATCAACTTTATTAACTTTATGAGGTCCGACGTGTTTGGGCTTGTGGCCTTCATTGGACGACCCTGATGAAGGCCACAAGCCCAAACAAGTCAGTCTCATAAAGTTAATAAAGTCGATCTTTATACTACAAGTGTTGCTGGATCTTTTTGACTTCTTTATAGCAACTTCCATGAAACACATTCATAATGTGAAGTAGCTGAAAGGATAGTAGATTTTGTATAAAGTGAAAAGTAGTGTGTAAATGAGAATGACAAAGATACTCTTCAATGAAAAGCAGAATTAATGTAAGGTAAATCTGATTTCATTTTACATCCATATGAGAGTGGAACATTTATAGGTTTTACATACATCCTTATGCTACCAAATCATCAGCCAAACTCTGTCTGTTAATGGCTCTCCCTCTGAGTGCATTTCCCTCTCCTCTCTGTCTTTTTACTCATTTCAACTCATTGGCTCTATGTGACTCATCTCTAAAATATACGCTGGCCAATTAAACACAACATAGAGAAACTCTGGGCATGGACCTAGATGAGATTTTAAAATGTTGTTTTAAAACTTTGAGGGTTTTAGAGAAAAATCTAAATATTAATCTTACTGAATGAAAAATGGATTTAACCAAAGAAAATCAGGGTGATTTCTAGTCTTTAATCTTACTAATTTGATTTGAAAAAAATAAAAGCCTCACAGTGTTACACTGACTGTATTCAATTGGCAATGTCAAATGATGCACTTACATGCATCCAGAGTTCTCATCCCAGTGGCCCTATAGACACATAACTGTGTTGGAATAACCAGCCTAAAGTCTAACCAACTATTCTCATATTTGTGTTTATGCACCCAACTGCAAGGTCCCTAAATTTACACCAAGAATTATCCAGTTAAACATGGATCTTTCAAATGTAGGTAACATGACTCTGTAAGAATTATCAAGTAAGGTCATAGTAACATTCATTTCAATCAGGCTACTCCTTCTAGGTTTCTTAGATATTTTTTTTACAAAATCCGAACGACCTCTGATAGGATTTAACCAGGCACATTTTCAAAAGCTGCTTCATCCTGTTCTAGTTTTTCCTTTCTGCAGTTCTCTTGTGTAAAAAATAAGACTTGCGTTTTAACTAAACAGTTTATTGTATATGCCATATGAACTTCATGCCAATAGAAACCATCCTAATGATGAGCTGACTGTATCAGAATTTACCAACCTCAGTGGGAGAGGAAAGCTGCAGGTAGCTTTTTTTCTGGCAGAATGTTCTCTCTAAAAGAGGGCCACCACAGCTTTGCTGGAAAATGTGGGGTTTTTTTCAGATTTATGCATGGCGAAAGACTCAGAGGAGAGTTGCATGGAGATTTTCCAAGATGCTCTGAGGCAATTTATGATTCATAAATGGTAACCATCACATAATATTTTTCAGATAGTACTGAATCTGAGACATAATCACTTGATTCTTCTCAGTTAATTAATAAATACAGTCCTAAATACAACCTTTACACAAGACTATCATTTCTCTTTGCTTTATAAGAATAACATAATATTGTGAATGACACTCAATGGATAAGTGATAAGGTCACATTAGGATATTGTCAAAATGCAAGAACCACCTCACTAATGGTGGAACTATAAATCAATAAAAAACTTAACAAAATTAAAATGAACCAATAACAAAGATATTTAAAACCACACACTACAAACATATTATTGATCACAAAAATGTTAAACTTGACCAAATATATATAAATCAAAGGCAATTACAGTGAGGATGGCTGCCTGGTTAATAAATAAATGCAAAAAGTGGTAAAGTTACATATTATTTTATTGTGGTTAGCTAAGCTTACTTCATTTGGCTAGCTATGCTATTGAGAAACAGGCTTCTATTACACATTACTAAACTAAACCAAGATGATGGACAGACAGGTCTGATAGAGGAGCTGAGGCCTCCATTGTCAGGTCATTTACATTTTTGACAGTTGAGAAGGGAACGTCTCTCCACGAGGGGGCGTGGCTTCGGCACATTCCATGGACACGCCCACATCATCCCAGAGGAGAGAGAACAGCTACATTTTTCATGATTTTGAAGCTTCATTTTATAAACTTATACGTTTTTTTCGTTGCTGAAATTTGGCCTGGTGGTTAATATTACATTCTTCTTTTGTATAAAAAACAAAAAAAACACATTTTCTTTTTTTGGTTTACAGGGACTTTAAACACTTGGCACTTGCAGTTTAAAAAATAGCCTAATTAAGAATATTATTTCAAGTAGGGTAGGCTTACTACCAAAAATGATGGGAAATGTTATCAGGACCCTCAATATAATTGGGCAAGAAAACCACACAGGTTTACCTGTTCTCTGGTTAGTAAAGATTAATCCGCGGTTTGTCTCTTTGGGCTGCCGTAGATTCTGCGCGGGTTTCTTGGTAATTGGCCAGTCTGTCAAATTAGCATATAGGGCCTACTGAGTTTACAGTGCGAAAAATGAAACGTTTAAAAGACACGTATGTCTATTTATCCGGAAGAACTGTGTTCATTATCGTTTAGACATGAAGGAAAAAATAAAATACACCTGGAAAAGGACTTAAGCAGAAGTGAGTCAATTTCAGGCGCAACGAGGTGAACATATCGACAGGTGAACTGCTGAAACTCCTGAGAAGAATCTTGCATCAGTGTTCCCTAATATGGTCATAGTTTACACTTTTTATCACCAATGCAAGTGTACAGCAATCTTTCTCTACACTTTGGAGAAACAGAGACTGAGCCTTCTCACCCGTTTGTTCATTAAAAATGATATTCATCGGATAAATATACCATTGAGGAGTTTACAGCGGAAAAGACCAAGATGAAGCACATGAAGGTAAGACAATAGCCGTTTTAATATTGCTTCTTTGCTTGTGTCGTTTGCTGTCATAGAGTTGAAGAAAGCTTATTTTATTCTAGGCTGAAGGTGTTTCATGTGTCTATGCCTACAGGTCAGGAGGATTTACTATTTGTCGCTGTCCATTGATGGGGTTCTGAATGAATGTCATCAAGGCATGCTGTAATCAGAAGAGTGCATTTAGAAGTTGTGGCAAGCTAGTGAATCAAGCCTCATTATGTAGACCTAAGTAACACAGCTTTTTATTTCTAGGAAGAATAGAACAGGAGAAACTTTCATATAAGCAAGGTGTTCCTCTGTTTTTGAGGAATGACCGGTTTTATTTAGTTTTTGTTTTTATATACTTAAGTGATGGCCCAGGCTTTCATTTACATTATGACAGGTCTCAATAGGAGACAGAGCTGTGATTATTTTCAAACAAAACTTGTGCACTTGAAAGATGTGAAATACTCCTAAATGGTAAATTTACACCAGAATGGTTATAAATTGAGCACAAGGTTAGTATATTGATAATTAAATTAAGTTTCAAATCAAGAATACGTTCTTTTACATTTGAAGACAGAATGCCAACCTGCTGCACGGCTGGTACACACACTAACATCAATCTGTCTTTCATGAACAGATGTTGAAGTTAATCTTTTTCTGGGTGTCGGCTAACTCATCAGTACTAAATGCATAGGAAGCTCTGATTGAGACATGCAGCTACACCAGGCTAGTTAAGTGGACTGGACCTTAAACTGGGATGGGCTTTAATATGAAGTTTTGTGGAAATCACATTTATTCTTGATCATGATTGATCTTTTTCACCATTTTTCTAAAGTGACACAACTGTCTTTCACAGCGTGGTACTCCCTCCTGCTGCTGAGTCTGTCTATGATTATAACTTACAGAAACACTATTTTCTGTTGACCCCCCCATACTGCACCACAGAGCATCTCATTGCCCAGGGCTTTCCACAGACATATGGAGAAGTCAACCAGTGGGAAAAAGTAGCCAGCTAGGATGTTCTGGGGGGCCTGAAGAAAAAACGTGTCCATAAAAGCCAAAAATTGATGGTGTCTGATACATTTTAATGCCACTACCCTGTCATATACACTGATATTTATAATATGTAATATTTTAAACGAGTTTGCTTACACAATTCTTAACAGTTAGGGAATCATTGCAAAGGAGAATTAGGCCTTTTTGTCAAATAAGGGTAGGCTGGTAAAACTTTAAAGGAGATACTGTGTCGAATTAAATGCCCTTTTCTATACACTCTCAGGATAGCTTAAATATTCTTGGAAAGTCTGACTGTATAACACATTTACCTGCAGTCTTTCTCTATCTTCCTGCCTCAGTGCCTGGTTGTGTAGCTCTTTTTTTACCCTTTAATAATCAACATTTCTTGTTTATAACGTGCCATGTGATGCAGCTGGAGGTACGACAAAGCTTTTTTCTATCACAAACTAAAATGCTGAAGTGATACAATCAGAACGTCATTTTACTGAAACCAACACATCAGGATGTCGAGTATTATTTTAATAATAGGTTATCAAGACGCATTGATATCCACTGGGTCGAGAGAGGGAGAGAAAGAGAACGTGCGTGTAGACAGAGTCAGGCACTGAAGGAAAGAATGGGGAAACTTTTTCATGTTTACTGTGCAGGCGTCATGCTGCTGCCACTGGTGTTTTTTGGTGTTTTTCTGGAGCAGCCTGTAATATGGTAGGCTAATTATGATGACCATCTCTGTGTAGCGCTCCCAGTCTCCACACTCACACACAGAGGGGAAGGTTGTGACATAGACGGACAGACATCTCTCTCATGGTCTTAATGGTTTCAGTGTAGGGGAGTGCTTCTTTCTTTTCTTTGCTTTCTTTACTTGAATTTCCCCACTGGGGATCAATAAAGGGTTATCTTATCTTATCTTTACCCAACGGAGAAAGTGGGGAGGAACCTTTCTTTTTCAGATTTAACAATAGAAAAAAAGTAAACGACTGTCACTTAGTGAGTCGTCAGCTGTTGTTGGCACTTGAGGAAAGCCCTGATGTCTTCACACACACTGATTCTGCTGGTGGTAACTAACTGGTACCATCATTAATGGTTTAAAGCATACAGTATCTCTGATGTTGAAGGGGTTTATTCTTATAGCTTGTCAAAGAGTTTTCTCCTGTGTTTAGTCCGTCGCAGAGCTTTTTTGACACGTAATAAGCCTTAATAATATTTACTTAGCGTTTCATGACAGGCATGATGACGACACAGTTGCATCTCTGCGTGTTTGTCCTGCTCTCAGTCTCAGTTCGAGTCAGACAATAGGACAGTTATACTAGTGAAACCGCCAGCTCTGGGCCAGCCTGCTTCTCATATTTTCCATCTCGCCATGTTCACTCACTTTGCCTCTTTTTCCCCTCGTCGTCTCTCTGCGAAGGAGAGTTGAGGAGTGAGGCAGCATTGATTTATAACGGAGCTGACTATTCTCTTATTTTCCCTGTCCTTATCTTTAAAAAAAAAAACTCCATCTTCATTAATGCTTTAATATTCTATCTCTGGGAGGCTTTCCACCTTCTAGACATGTCTCAGGTTTTAATACATTTCTTCTTTCTTTCTTAAGAACTGATTATAAAAAGTGATGAAGGATGTAAAATTAAAGATGCATTTAGACATTTAGGACCTGATGAGAAGAAGGATTGACTAAACAGATGACCGAGTTTCCTTCAATGCTGCAAGAAACATGCTGTTTTAATTTTTCACCAACATAATTTTTGATTTGTGCTTTAAAAGGCAAAAATCAACATTCAAAGTCTGGACCCAGACCAATCATCCTGAGTTTATAGAAGTCTATACACTTTCTGTAATTGGCCTTCAGAAATAATTTTGATAATGCAGGGTTCCAGATGTGTTTATTGTTCCGGCTAAATATTGGATGTGCTTAAGTTGGAATCTATTGTGTAACTAATCATTCACGGCTCGTTTGATCATGTTTTATCTGCCTCGCAGCCTCATTTATAAAAGCCTTCCACAAACAAGTTTAATCAAACCAATATGCATTTCAGTATGCCAAAGTAATTCTAGTTTTAACTCAGAAGTGCATATGGAAAAGGTCTCAGGCACTAACCCTCTTGATCATTCCCAAGGGGGGGTGGGGGGCTAAAAACGACTCTGCTTCACTGGTAGCTTTAAAGAGGAAGTAAAATGATCAAGCTAACTTAAAGCTGCTCGCTGAAACTCAAAATCTGTCAAGAAAGATTGACAAATTAAGTAATAAGATGCTAATTAAATTACAAGTGAATAGCAAGTATTTTATAAGTGTATCCATTAAAAGTAAATCGGGTTGGGGAGTTTAATCTTAATCTGTGCATTTAATAATAATTACTTTTATATAGAGGTTTATTATATTCTTGGAAATGAATTCTGGTGAAAAATATAGAGAAGAGAGGCGCCGGATAGCCTAGCGGTTATGTTGCGTGTACAGAGGCTACAGTCCTTGGCGCAGCAGCATTGGGTTCGAATCCAAACTCGGCTCATTGCTGCATGTCATCCCCCACCCTCTCCTCCCAACATTTCCTGTCTCTCTTCAACTGTCCTATCTTATAAAGGCAAAAAATAATTCAAACCTAAGAAAGAGAGAAAGAAAAAAAATCATCTCTAAAACTCTGCTAGATGAAGGACAGGACACAAAATATGTGACGAGCGATAGGATTGTTTGGTATTGCGATAATGATGCAGTGTTCTTATTCCTTACAATAAACTTAGACTGAAGACGTTTGCTATGTTTATCAAATAATGACATTGTGATTAATTGCGCAGCGTGACTGCACAGGGTGTCATTTCATTTGAATAAATTGAATGGAATCTTTTTTTTTTCTTACTGAAATAGTCTAAACACTCCGTATGAAACCTTTATCTCACTCCTCTTCAAAAGTAGATTTAAAAGGTGAAATCAATAGAGAGAAATCTCTTTACTCTCCAAGGCCAACACAAGGTCACTTCAGCTTTGTGAGAGGAGAAACAGATCTTAATACGTTGTCCACTCTGTGATTGATACCAAGCAACCTTTTTCAAAGACTTTGGCCTAAATAAACTATACGAAACTCCAGGAAGAGAAGGATTAATAAATCTGGACCTCCTCGAAATCATAACTTTCATACAGACGGACATCAGGCTCGGTCAAGTGTACTGTAAACACAGTTGATGAGGGGAACAATGGCATAATTCATAAATGTACACACACAAGGTCGTGATCATATACACTTCAAGAAACACCCAAAATACTCCTACACACACATGCAGACTTATCTAAACACAGTGTAATGCAGTCCTGTGTGCCATGGAAAATGTATATGCGGAACAAATTTGATTCATAAATGGGCAGGTTTCAATTTGAATCTACGCCTGCTCTCTTATGGCTGGCTGCTAAAATAGAGCTCAGTCTGTGGAACTAGAGAGAGCGAGAGAGAGATGAGAGAGAGAATGAGAGAGAGAGAGAGAGAACGAGAGAATCAGCATTCAAGCTGATTTGAACGATAGTTTCTGCGTGGAGGTACAACACTGGTTGAGTGAATTTGAGCAACCAGCCAGTGAAGCCAATTTTATACATGGCTAAGTTTTCTCTTATACTATGTACCTGGGTGCGCACACACACACACACACACACACTTACACACACACACCCTAGTCCTACCAGCTACACACTTGTGCACATTTCCTCACTTTAAAGGATTTTAGTAATCTTTTTATCAATGCAACAACCACCAGGGCAAGAATGAACACACATTTTACCACACACACACACACACACACACACACACACACACACACACACACACACACACACACACACACTGCTATATTTGATGTCTCTAAAGGCAGGTGTCTTCACCTAATGAGCCCCACAATGAAAGAAACACAGAGCCTTACACTTTATGCTCAAAAGTGAATGGATATTTAAATGAAGAGTACAAACATCAAAATATTAACATTTATTCATGCATGACTGAAGATCCTCTCAATTGTAAAATTATGCAGCCAAATCAGCCTCCACTTTTCTGATGGGCTTTACCAAAAGCCTGGTTCCAAGGGGAGTTGGGCTCCAAGGAACCACTGATCTAGACAAATATGGATAAAGCTTTAAAAAGTTGGCAGTTGACCTCGAAGGCTGAATGTAAAAATGTAACCACCCTTCCTCCCAACAATGTATCACATTTTATACAACACGTCGTGACAATATGATATAGCTCACGGGCTGCATATGGAGGAATTTGCTTTGTAAGGCGTTCTCTTATAAGACACAAATGCAGGGTCTATAGCAAAGTAAATCCAAACATATTTTTGCCAAAATACTTGAGAGTGCCCTGTACTCTCTCCTTGTTCCACTAAGGGTGGGGTTCCACAGACAGGAAACAGTCCCCTCTGCTTTTAGCTGGGGCCCTCCACAGGGTGTGTGTGTGTGTGTGTGTGTGTGTGTGTGTGTGTGTGTGTGTGTGTGTGTGTGTGTGTGTGTGTGTGTGCGTGTGTGTGCGTGCCAACTAGTACACACCAAAAGGTAAAGAACTACATTTGTTCAGTATTTTGTCAGAACAAAGGTGTATCCGAGCTTGATTCATATTAAACATTCATTCCTTACAGTTTTTGTTCATCCACAGATATTTGGCTAACTTACAGGTAGAGTTCTTAAAAATGCTTTGATTGGGTCAATTGCCAATATTATTTTCTGAACAGAATATCATCACTAGGATGAATTGACCGTGATATTCTATTCTACTCTGTTTGTGTGTGTTTGTGCGTAAGTGTGTGTCCAGACGGACGTCAGAGTGGTCAGTTCATCTTGGCGGCATCGCCAAGGGCTGGACCATTGTGGTTTCGTTTGAGCTTGGTGCCAGAATTCTGTGCCTGCTTGTGTATGTGTGTGTGTGTGAGCCAAGAGTCGGGTTGTCCTCAGGCTAAAAGGAGCACCGACCACAACAGACAAACAGATCAACTGATAGGCAAAAAGAAATTGAGAGAGAGAAAGAGAGAGCGAGAGAGAGACCACAGAAATGGAAGAGGGCCTCCCTGTGAAGTTAAGTTTTGAAACTCAACTCTATGGCACACAGAACTTCTCTGCATAAATGCACCAGATCTGTGCTGGTCCTTTAGTGCTACAGGAAATGCATCTGCACTGGTTCCTAGTTTAGTCTAAGTTTGATGTGGGTGTTGGGATACCTTATACAGATGGAAGACGCAGCAGAATCCTTTATGGCACTTGTAAGGGACTTCATTTACATTTTAGTCTCTCTGGTTAGGAAGAATTCAAACACCACAGGTAACAGAAAGTAGTGTAAATTGTATTTAGCTTTAGAGAAATTACAAAAGGATGGAATAACTCAATTAAAGAAAAAATAATTGTTTTGTTTGCTTGCTCAAAAAAATAGAATCTGTTTTAAATATCTCCTGTTAGGAGTTTTTAGCTTGTTGTGAAACAGACTGAAATTCATTCTGATTCCTCTTAATAAGCTACAAGAGTAAATAAGACCATCAGGCTTAAAGATTTATGATATGTTTTTAGTTATGTTCCATCTGAATCTGTTGCTACAGGTACATGTCAGGAATATGATTCACAGCATACTTCAGAAACACAGTTTTTACAGTTTCCACTTTAAAGATTGTCAATGAGGGATGACTTGGACAGTTGAAGAAAACAGGATAAAACGTTGGTCAGAAAACATGAATTACCGTACAGGACAAGATGAGCAAAGAGATACGATGTACCACTTTGTTTATAGGGGTTGGCAAAATTGTAAGCTCCTCACTAGAGGTTTCTGGTACATAAAGTTTTTGAGTTAATGAGTTAAAACCGTTATCAAGTGTACCCTGTGGCCAAGTTTTCCATTTTCCATTCCATATTAGTAGTGTTGGTACTGGTATTTCTGTTGGTTTCACTTACCTATTTTAAAAGTATTTGGGTTTAAAATAATATTTTCAGTCATACAAAGCTCTATAGTAACTGTGGTGAGCCTGTAATTAGGGCCACATGTTCCCCCTTGTATGTGAAATTAAAGCCATGTCCATTATTGTCATTTGAGTAGTATAAGACTGAGATGATCTGAGTCCTCATGCACTAAAATCATCCAGTTACTGTCATAGCTTGTGGCTTCAGAGCTGCCCAGACACTGCACCAAAAACAAAAGTGGCCTCTGCACTGTGAAAGACATTATCGCTTAGAATAACCCTGCTCTGTGACTCGTTCACTGCATGCGTGTGTGTGTGTGTGTGTGTGTGTGTGTGTTTTCAGAATGTGTAGTTGTTTTGACCAGCAGTTAAAGATCTGAACATGCAATCGGCCTCTCTGCAGTGAAGTTTCTTCTTTTTGTTTTGAACTCTTTTTGTTGTTTCCATCCAATGCCATCTACATGGTCTCCTCCCTTTTATCTGTGTCGATCTCTCTGCCATTTAGTCTGCTTAAAATTCTTTTAAACTATGTTTTTTTCTTTCTTGCCCTTTTGATGAGGTTTCGCCCTTCTGTTGTCTGTTTTTCTCTCTTTCCTCACCGACTCATTCTATGTCTGTTTTTCCTGCCAATGAACCTTTGTGACCCTGAAGACCGGCCCTCTTTTATGGGGATACCACTCAGCTTTAGAACTGGGACAGCTTTTGTATCCTGTAAAAAAAGTGTTTGTTTTTTTGCCAATGTGCCCTTATGTGTTGTTCTAAGGTCATAGAGCACTGCTAGCTTATTACTATGTCAGTTTAAAGTTCATCCTAACAAACAGTGTACCTTTAATAAAGTAAGCTCTTTCGCCCTCTTGATAATATTGCAAAAAGTAGAAAAAGAGGCAACACTAGACCTGGATGTTGATTCTTTGTCTGTTTTGTGTTACTCATTCACAAGTGTACTAAATCTGTTTCACTCAGACTTAGAGAAAATGACAAGGACTACCCGTTAATACAACCGAGAAACAGCTTTATAATTTGCAGATACATTTGGCCCACAAAGGCTTCTAATCATTTCCACTGTAGCATTAAGTGATTGCAAACCAAAGAGTAAGTGAAACCAAAACACCGGGAGGACAAATGCAACCTATTGAGCTGCAACACCTCCAACACTTAGGTACGTACTGAATAATACCCAATGCTTAAAAGCTACATTAGCTCCTTACCTCCAGAGCCTATAATATTATTAGTTGCTAAATGTTCAGTTTTTTTTTGTTTCACCTTATCCAGGGTTACACACTAAACAAAATTGCAAATATTTGTGATTGCTTATCTTGTGCAAACTATTTTTTAAGTCTTCTCAACTCGACTTTCCACAAAATATCCGGAGAGAAAAAATGACAACTAACAGAGAGAAATAACTGAAAAACGCCTGTGATCTCTCAAATGAAACAATATACTTGATATATGATGGCATGTCGTGATTTTTTATAAATGCTGTGACAGTGCCATCAAATCCCTATTATGTTTTTGCCTGAAATGCACACGTAATATCGGCATCAATCTTATGAAAGTGTTCATTTTCCTCCATAAATATGCAATCGTTTTGAGGAGACTGCAGTTGAAAAATAGTATGATTCCGTCATATTTGCTGTTTTACATTCAGAAAGGTCTGACAATATTCGCAAAAATCTAGAAGTGTTCACAGAGGAGTTTGCAAAAGGGAGGTAGTGGGGTCATGGAGTTTGTAGAGAGAAAAAGAAACAAACAAACACTGTTCTCTTGCTTTATTTTGCTGAGTGTAAAACCAGGTTATAGGGATGTCATGCTAACAGCCAGGTGGTGATCCATGGTTTCAAGAATCAACCAGTGTAGAGGACTGAGTAAGCCGCTGAACCACTTGGCACAAGTTATATGAGACAAGAGGAATTCCACATCGAGTGATGAGAAGATGAAGTCATCAAGTGTCTAAATGAAAACAGAGATCAGGACCAAATCAGATCACATTCTCCCAGATGTAGACCAGGACAAGGTTCAGAGAAGACCTGATTACTGCTGACAGGTGTGGACTTCTAAAGGGAAATGTAAAAAAGGAATGAGGATAAGATAAACAGGAGAGGGTGAAGTAGAGATGACAGGGATCGAGGGATGGAAAGGCAAAAGACAAGTTAAAAAACATGAGAAATGCAAGGTAGTTTCTTTCACAAGAAAAATGTCTTGCACCAAAACATAATACAAACGGAAGCAGACAAATGATTCATAGGGAAATCACATCTCTGAGTGACATACACACCGATACATTCAAACTGTGTGTGTTTTTAGCCAAATGTGCATCCATGTGTGAGGGTTTGTTTAGTGGGCAGCGTGAGAGGCAGAGAACAGGAAATGGAAAGGAAATGAGCGAAAATCTTCAGAAAATGAGTGTTCATGGTTTTATAATGGGAAATTTTGAATTCCTTTTCTACTGCAAACAAATCAGGGTAAGGCAAAAACAATGACATTGCTGCTGCTTCTGCTTCAGGGTATACAAAGTAAAGCTTTTCAGCCAAAAGTAACATTTATGCAAAGGTTTAGAGAGGAGGAACTTTCAAGGATATGACTTAATGAGTTGATCTAGTTGATGAGTTGTCCAAAAAACAACAAAATAAACTACTATCAAAAATAATCAAATTATTGTGGAATTTTTTTTTTAATTGTGCCATTCTAGCATCCTCCACGAAGACGAGGGGAATAAAGCCGACGAAAAGGAAATAAACACGAGGTCAGTGAAGAGTCGTAATAGACAGGACACAAGGAGGAATGTTTAGAACCAAGATGTCTAGAACGTGTCAGATCAGAGGACCCTCAGACGGTCTAATTAAACTCATTTACTGTGTTTCTGACACTCAAATAGCGTCAGTTTTTTGATGTGTGATAGAAAAATTTGCAAGCTGTGGGGTCCTCATCTAAAAACCTTGAAATGTTGAAAACGACAGACAAAATGCGTACGTTGTGCTAGCTACCTTAAAGGGGCCACTAACGCACAGAACTTTATCAGGACCAATACTTTTACTGTGACTCTTGTTTTGTTTGTGCCAACCATGCCAGAAGAAGGAGCTTGATAGTCAGACGTTAGTAAAACAGGATTTCAAAGTAAAACAAAAAGTAATCCCAGCCATGTTCACTGACAGCTTGATTTGCATCAATGACTATATTTTTTTAAAGTGTCATTTGAATATTGGGTTGTAAGATACATCTCTACAATGCGCTGGAATGCATCATCAGTGATGTTCCTGGGGTCATTTGGGGTTTCTGGGTCTTTCAATGTCACACCCTTACCCAGGTGACCAAATCCTGGATTACACCCCAGCGGCAGCAATCCACAGGCTTACCCTCTTTATCCACTGCCACTGCTTTCTCTGTGGTTTCAGTGATGGTACGTATGGCCCCCTATTCGCAGTACCTGTTAGACCAAGACCTGCCAGAGCCTTGCAGATTGAGCCCCCAGCAAATCCCTGACAGCCCTCTTCAATCAGCTTACATACAGCCCACCAGGCACCAGCCAAGCCCTCTGAACTGCTCCACCAGCTCCCGATGTTGAGCCAGCTTCCTCTCATAAACCTCCCAGGACACAGTCAGCTCCCCAATGATCAGCTGTTTGGTGGAATCTGAAAAGATGATCAAGTCGTGTGCATGATGTGATCAGGGAACTTGGGTTAATTTCCATGATCCACTCTCAGCTGCCAGTATGGGGCTGTGGACAGTCAACACCGACTTGTCTGAGGTCAGGAAGGGTCCTTGCTCCAGCCTTGGTTGTGGCGCCAGCGGTAAGGACCATCGGCCAAGGCTTTGGGGAAGCTGCGGAGTGGATGTTGAAGGGCTCCTCTTGGATCAGAAATTTGATGCGGTGGATATCAGACCGTCAGAAATCTGACCATGTGACCTTACGCTGCAGTGTGTTTTCCCACCTTGTCCAGGCTCCTTGCTCACAGAATCCCACCATCTTGCTGACTCGTACCTCCGCTACGCCTGCACGCACTTCTTCCTGGAGGAGATGTTGTCGCTCCTTACCTCTTGGTTTGCCGATCTGTCAGCTTGGTATGTAGCCCAGTCCTGATTGCCCTGTGGCCACTGTAACCTATGCCTCTGCCGCCTGCAACTCCCTAGCAGCACTCCACTTTCTGCCTGTGTGGACCTCAGTGCCAGCTGCTACTAATTTGAGGTCCCTGGAGTCTCATGCCCATGTCACCACAAACTCTTCTGCAGGGGAACTGTTGGGTGTTGGTGGACCCGCACAGAGCTGCTCTGTTTTAGCTCCTTGGCAAGCCAAGCCATCTACGCAGATAGCTGCTGATCTTTTTCTCTAGAGCTTCAACAGTTAACAAAGGGATAGGGTTAGGGTTACGGTAAGGTGAAAAACTATGGTTCTTATTAGGCAAGTACAACGGTTGTTAAAGCTAGGTCAGGGTATGGATAAGGTTCTGCTAATTATTTAAGTGGTTACAGTTAATAAAAACTCTGTAACCTTCCCCAAGTCGATTTTCTTGTTTTATTTACTTCAAAATGTTTGTACATTTAGTGTCCAATATATATGTTTTTCTTCTCTTGTGAACAGTCCGAGACATAACTAGCATTGTGATATGTTTGCTGTTGTTCTTCCTTCATTTGTTCCGACAAGATTTTGATTTAATCAACCTTTAGAATAAGTGAAATAAAGCTCAGTGAGCTTTGGCTCTGCAGTGTTCGGTGAGTTTCTCACACGAGACAGAAAAGTGCAACCTGACCAAACAGCTTGGAGCCAAATCCTGTCTCTCTCAATGCTTTCACCTTCTCACCTTCTTCCTTCCAGCCTGCATGACTTCATATTGCATTTTTTTTCTGCCTTAAAGTAACGAGAGGCTTTTGTCAAGTGAACAAGAGAGCCAAGACCAGATTTTTTGAGTCAATACTCAAAAAATCTCTACTTTTTGCTTAGTAATTAAAGCAACCCATTGAAACTTTAATTAAGTGAAGATGACAAGATTAGATTGAAGTGATGCATCATCCCCCTGTGCAGTGAATGTCTGGATGAAACACTGTCCGTTATGGTTTTGCATGTCATTATTTATTGAGCTACATAGTATGTCCAGTGTTTTGAAATAGTCCATCAGATTATTTCAAATTTACATTTTAATTGTTTGTCTAATTTAATTTTTTGGGGTGGAGGTGGGGTGTATTTCTGTCAGCCTCACCTGTTGAACATAACTCCCTATTTAATGTAAGGTATTGCTTATGCCCTTAATAACACTGGAACAGATTAACGTTTTGTTATAATAATCTTTGTATAAATGGGTATTGGGAAAACAGTTTGTTTGTCCCCATTTTAGTAGCACTTATTTTATTCCAAACAAACTGATTTAACCAGATCAGACATTCATCACATAGAAATCTGGAAATTGGCCCTTTATGCCAAATCTCAATAGATAGTTTCTTTTTTTGTCACTCACATTTACAAAAAACATTATTCAGGCAATATGTTCATAAGTGTGCTTTTATCCCCTATACCCCCAACCCCCTCTTTCTCTCAGGGTTTTTTTTGTGGCTCAGAAGGTCAAGTGGGTCGTCCAATTATTGGAAGGCTGGCGTCTCCATCCTGGGCTCCTTCTGTTTACATGTCAAAGTGTCCTTGAGCGAGACACCGGACCCCAAGTTGCTCCTGATGGGCAAGTCTCCACTTGCATGACAGCTCCTCTTCCATCGGTGAGTGGAGTGTTTGTGTCGGTGTGTGTATGAATGTTTAAAGAAGAGCTGTGTCTATTCAGATAGAAAAGCCCTTTTTTAGAATTCAGTTTTTGCCATTTTTCACTCTATGTCTCAGTCACATCATCTCCTCTGTATCTTTCTTTATAATCTGCCTTCTTGCTGCACTTACCTAGTTAAATTCTTTGCTCTCTTCCCTTCATCTCTAACTTTCTTCTTTGTTGTCTCCTCTTCCCTGTACTCTTGTGCCTTTCTTTACTCTCTCTACTAGTTCAGTGCATGTTGTTTTAAAGCTTCCTGATAAAAACATATTGTATTCAATATTTTGTTGTTTGAAGCCCAAATTGTGTTATTATATAAAGTGAGGACAAAGATGTCTAAACTGTTGCGTTATTCCTCAAAAACGTATGTAATCCATCTGCTAGTACACAAATACCAATGTATGCTTTCTATTAGGGGTGGAAGGTGCAGGGTAACTATATGATACCATACTATATGATACAATACATGGCATTCTGTGCTGGTTGATGTATTGTAAGACAATCATATGAATCAATGAAACATCATGATTCATTTAATCATATGAAGATACATAAAGACTCTAAATAAGGTTAAAGTGCAGGATTCATGTTTTCATTCCCTGCAACTTGGTGTCAGTTTTCCTGCTGTCTTCTTCTTTGTCTTCTATCTCGCTGTCAACTTCTATTTTGGCTAATTTACGTTCACGTTACTCTCATGACTTAAGCGCCACCGCAAGGAGTCATGAAAGAGTGACTAGGTGAGGCAAACCGGTTAGGGAGTATATCTAGAGCGCTGTATTGTATTGGCTTGCCATATCTGCTTTGGCCCCAGTCAAGCAAAAATAAATCTCTGATCTACTGTATATGTTAAACTTTTGACCTTAGAAAAAAAAAGTTCCTCCTTTGGTTCAATATTTGAAAAGATCTGGTGTTAGTTAATTGGGAACATATCTTTGCAGCAAAGACTTTCTAATCACCAGTCATGTCTAAGAAAACCAATAGAATGTCTTTCATCCCCACAAGCATCCAGACAAGTGAGTTCTTTTAAATGGTGGCCTTTTCATTTTGAAAAGACAAAATTATTCAGGTCAATGGAGTGTAGATTGCCTCTAAGGCTCAATCATCTCCACAATTGCAATGACCTTCTTATTCACACATACAAGCTCTCTAAACAGACCTGCCTTTTCTATAAGTTTGAAAGCTCCTCTGTTGCTGGCATTGATCAGCAACATTTGCAGGCCCTGGCCTCATAAATTACGGTCCTTTTACTGCAAAAAGCCAGTGAATTATTACCCATAGCACCTTTAACATCAGCTATATCAGCAATCATTAGCATGCTGGCAGATATGAATCCCATTAGTGCACTATGGCATCATTTAGCATTTTTTCTCCATAGCTAAAGTGTGACAGTGTGTGTAGCACACGAGTTAAGCTGGAAAATAATAACGTGAAGATGAAGGATAGTTGAGCATGTGTCCTGTCTACTTACATTAGTTAATTACATGCCATTTAAAATACATAAGGGCAGTTTTTTCTTAAGCAGGTATCCTTGGATGCATTTGTGTTCAGAAAAAAAAAAAAAAGATTTTGTGTGCGTGCACATAAACGGCAAGTAATTTATCAGACAGCATCTTATTGTGCGCTGTTTTTTTAATCTTCTGGAGATTCTGTTATCGTTAGAATTATGATAGCTCACCACAGGATAGATATCTGATTAACGAGTCGCGTGTGTTGGACTCTGCGTGTGTGCGTGTTTGCACGTTTGTGTCACTATAAATCATGTCTGGTTATGATGATGAGGCAGGCAGAGGAATGAGCAATGAGAAGGAGAGATAGAGGAAGACAGAAATGAGCAAGCAACAGAGAGAGAGAGAGAGAGAGAGAGAGAGAGGAAGAGACACAGTGACAGAAGAAGAGAGAGAGAGCAGGATGGAGAGAGGAAAAAAGATGGAGGGAGAGGTGGATGGATGGTAACACAGGGGTCATAATTCATACCAACAAACCAGCAGCACTCAACTGAAAAATGATGACGCTTCACTAACATTAACTTACTAATCACTCATCCACGTGGAGTGTGTGTGTGTGTGTGTGTGTGTGTGTGTGTGTGTGTTTGCATACATTTGCTTTGAAGGACTTCACATAAGACTTCTAATTTGTCATCCTGTGTGTGTGTGTGTGTGTGCATGTGCATGCTTCGAGATATTTGTTTTATTGAGTTTAGAATGTCTTCAGATCTATGTTCTCATTTATCATGTCTTTAATAAGCAGGGTTGTATGCTTGTCTACCTACATGTGTGTGTGTGTGTGTTCTTTCATGTGCCCAAATACCAAACCCATTTGAATCAGCTTACAGTTTGTACTACAGTATACAGTGAACATACTGCACATACAGCACAAACTAAATTACTTGTGTATTTGTTTGTTGGTGTAAGGCTTTAATCAATTATGAGAAATGTATAGATGGTAATTTTTTTTTTGACTGAAGTTCATCAAATTTGTGTTCCTTCAACAGCACTTGTTATGTAAGCTAGAACATATTCATTAAATATTTTTTGGCATGGAATTTTTTATGATGTCACAACACAAATGAGTGGTGGGAATTGCAGTGTAATTCATGGTATAATACGATACAGGATAGGTGGCCCGTGATAATTATCACAATACAGAAATTGGTTGATGATTGATATATTGCTGGACAATCAAATATTTCCAACAGTTATTAAAGTCAGAGAAATCCTTAATTTTAGAGTTGTAACGGGACGCGTCTTGTCACGACAGCCGCCATGACAGACACGAAATGTTCATCGTTGCCAAGGAAACACTGGTAGACTACACATCATCTTTTGTTATTGTTTTGATTGAGAGCCCCCTGGTGGCGGATTTGACATACTGTGCGTTTAAATAACTGGTTAATCAAAGGTTAAATAAAGTGTAGGATTAATAAATATTTTTTACTGCAATATGGTGTTAGTTTCACATCTTATCATGCCTCGTCCTTTGACCACTACTTCCTTCGAGAATTAACATGATTTCTTGATGATGCTAAACTGCAATAGAACATTTCGCAAGTTAACAAAGATGTATCTATTCCAAAGATCCAAACAATGTCATTATTAGTTTATAAGGTATAGTCCTCTTCAACACTTTTATTGACAACATAGAATTAAAGAACCAACCTACCAATATGTGACATCCAGAAGCATGCATATGAAGCATATGACAACTTTTGACATTACCGTATATGACATTTGAGTTTAGCTG
Source organism: Labrus bergylta (assembly GCF_963930695.1). Taxonomy (NCBI): domain Eukaryota; kingdom Metazoa; phylum Chordata; class Actinopteri; order Labriformes; family Labridae; genus Labrus; species Labrus bergylta. The sequence goes on along the minus strand of NC_089213.1, from coordinate 20,380,336 downwards.
CCATACATGTTTTTGCTTATTTGTTACATAAACTTCTTAGGGTAAATGCTAGCTGTGTCAAAATGGTGTTTTTCTTATCTTAATTCCAAGACTGAATCTAGTTTTGTGACCATCCTGACAGAGTCTTTCAAGAAATCTGTACAGTATATTAAACCATAGTGCATATATTTTACAACATAGTATACATGCTGCAAATTAATAATCATTTACTATGGACAAGAAGGTGGATAAAGTTATAAAGAATACACTAAATATGTTATTATTGCCATGTTGAGTCCTCTTTTTATTTCCTTGAGTGCAAAACTCAAAACTCCATGAAGCACAAGAATGATTATTATACTTAAATGTGAAGCTGAGGATTTTGTTTGTAGCTCTGTGAATTTCTTCTTCTGGGGAAATCAGAAGTCCTTGGGTAAGATACTGAGAGCGTACAGCTCCAGGGGAATAGTTGTGTAGTCGATCCTGCCGTTTGACCTTCCTGTTGAAGTTAACAGCTAAAAGATCGTCCGTCAGGGATCAATCGAGAAAATAGAAACGAAAATGAGCAAGGCCATCCATTACCACAACACAAAGGTGCTCATTAAGTGTTTAAAGGTGGGAAACACTGTGTGGAAGGTGTAAACGTATCACGTGTGTATGACCAAGGCTATCAAGGCTGCAGTGTATGTATGCAGTGAGTGTGCATGGTCTCTATGTATGCAGTGTGTGTTTCTGATGACAGCTGCTGATCAGTAACCTGTGCGTTGATTGCAGTCTAATATTCTGTGAGAGAGAGAGAGAGATACTGAGTGTGTGTGCGTTGATTGCAAGGTGTGTGTGTGTGTGTGTGTGTGTGTGTGTGTGTGTGTGTGTGTGTGTACCCATGTGTGTCTGCTGATTGCAGTGTAATGCAGATCAGATGAAGCAAGAAATCGGCTTTTTGGCTCCATCAATCATCTCTCGGTCTCTCTTCTCTCTCGCCCATCTCTTTCCCCTGTCTCTCTCTCTCTCTCTCTCTCTCTCTCCCCTTCCTCTCTAACTCACTCGTCCTGTCTGAGTTTCACGGTCCTTGTCGCTCTTTCATTCTTCTCTTTCAGTCTCTCATCATCGCCCTTTATCTTTCTCACACACGCTTTATGAATTTGCCATTGAACCATTGAGTTTCAAACACAGCACAGCTACGGCTGACGGTGACAGGTGACATTTTCCAGAGCAAAACATCAAGGGTATACCAACCAAGGCCTTTAATTTATATTCAGAGTAAAAACATTGACGGATTGAATTCGTTAGGGTAACATTTGATTGCCATTAGCTTGCTGAAATAGTAGGTAAGAGGCAAAATAGAAAGAGTTATTTGGAGTCATTTCAAAAAATTAAATACAATTTGAGCTTAAACAGACTCTGCACTGGTTTAAAGTAATACACTACCTACTTAGTATTTGCCTGTGTCTAAAAAAGTAAGCAACAAGAACCAGCAAGAGCCTTATGGAAAGGTAACAATCACCTCAGGTATGAGTAAAACCCTCAGGTGTTTTTTTTTTATTTCAAAATTAAGTCTTACTTATTTCTTCTTCTGCAATTGCCCAGAGTATAAGTGTGAATTGTGCTTATCAGGTGTCATTTATTCCTAAAATTAGACACCTGATTAAACCCGACCTTATAATTGTTATATCAAAGAGAACTGTAATCGCGTTCATGATCTGGAATCATTCAGTTTCTTGCATTTAAGGAGAATAAGTCATGTGCTGACCAAACTAGACATGAGAGGACTCCATGGAAAAACACATCCCTGAATCATTTTGTATCTAAAAAAACAACAGCTGTATTACAGTTCAGCTATTTGATCCTATGCAACACTGGTTAAAACACAAAGCTGCCTTTTTCACTAGGTATGAATTAACATAGTGCAGATATTTAGGTACAAGTCACTTTATGTTTTATCTCAGTTTTCAGTAGGAGTCAGTCAAGAGATTCTTTAGTATTTAAATGGGATTAGTCATTTGGTGCGGTCAAAGCAATAGAAAGACGAGGAGAGCGTAAAACAGATTTAGAGACAATAAGTGAAGTTTGTGTGTGTATGTGTGTTTGTGTGAGAACAGGGGAAAGAGTCATGGTATCGAGCAAACACATGTAGAAAAAATACAAACATCTTTAGATACTCAAATGCACAAACATGTGTAATGTGGAAACAAGCCCAGCACGCACTGTACAACTTTTTGGCTGATTAAGACCTGATATTTGAGTCGCACCACTGATTCTGAAGTTTGTGCCAAATCACAGCCCGGTTGCACGTTGTTTGTTGTGCAGTGTGCAGGGGGGTGCGACGGCTGTCAGGGCATGATTGCCTGCTGACGACTAGTCAGATGATTTTCTGGCATGTCTGAAATTTTTGTCATACAACTGCACACATTCACACAGTGAGAGCAGAGCCACGAGCCGATTCCCTTACATCAGGGCTTATTTTCCTGATTGCACCTGCACAGACTGTCAGAGAGCTTCTGAAAGCACCATGGCAACAGCAGGTATCCCTGTTCAATGTGTCTTCCCTCTCCTATCATGAAAGATATGAACTAGAGGAACAGTGGCAGGAAATAGCTTCGGACCTCCAGCTGACAGGGAATAGTTTAGCTTGTGTGCTTGTGTACAGTGTGAGGACACAGATCCTGCCCAAAAATCAAATCGTAGAGAGTGAGCACAGAAATCGTAAGCTTTGTCGTAAACGTGTGAGCGGACATTCCATCATGACTTTTATACGATTCAGTGTACGCGGGGCTTTAGTCACCAAATAGTTAGCGTGTAATTGGCTTCACCTTGGATAAACAGACAATCCCATTACATCGCACTGGAGGTATTGTATGACCTGATTTGGCAACTTGTTGATACATTAAGCTGTCTGTGTCAGTGTGACTGTTTTCCTTCTGGTTTATGATTGTGTGATGCCTGATGTTACATCAGCTCTGATCAAGGCTTTCGGTCAAAACGCTTCAGCAGATTTCTTTGACAAATAAAACGACCACAAAATGATCAAGAGATGAGAGTCTATTGAAGTGGACACTTTTTTCACAAAATTTATTTTGGTGAAACAAATAAACTCACAGCTCATATGTGTGTTAACCAAAGTGGTCATTTAAAAAACTACAAAGGGGTTGCAAAGAATGACAGTTAGTCACACAACAACAAAGTGTCACACCATCAGAGTCCGGCCTTAGAAAAAGTCAAACAAACTTTATGTCTCATAGTGGCAAAAAGTCTTCATCAAACATTGACAAACTATAAACTAAATATTATGAGAAGCTGCTGCTATATGCTACATTTTTTTAACCATAACAAAATACAACAAGGTTAACTTTTGCATTAAATTGACTGGATGAGGCAGGCTGTCGTCCTTGCAGGGCTGTAATACAAATTATATTTAAAAAGTTGCATCTTTGGAATGACAAATCACCAAATACAGTATAAACAGTCGTTCCTGAGACTGTGTCAGATTTCCCTCATTTGACAAACTTGAGGCATAACACTCTTTTTACATCTATGAAATACAACCCAGGGGCTTGATGGCTGAAAGTTTGACCTAAAATGGCATATATATTTAAATTATAACACCCCCTACTAGGGATGTAATGATAACTGGCAAGACAGTTAAAAGTCTATTCATGGGAGGGAAGATTCAAATCAATGAGATGAAAAATGATTCCATTTTTTAAACAGCAAGAGGTGTTTTATACCTTCCATGTGAGGTCCTCATGTCTCATACATCTGTAGCTGAATAGAGACAGACATGGCTGCAGCAGATGACGTTTTCACAGTTGATGATGCCCCGCATGTGTTTCCCAAACATTTAGCCTACCTGGGCGTCCTGCTGCTCGCAAATCATTTTAGTATTTTTATTTTTTATCCATGTAATAGTTGCATAGGCACTGTCTTGCACTTGTCTCTATGGTGCAATCTAAAGAGACGGAAAATAAATAGTAAACTAGTAGCTGCCATGTAAACAAGAGGTGAGCTACAAAGGGAGCTACGCTTATTTGTTGGTTGCATGGTAATAGATCTGGACCTTGGTGAATGTGTCCTTCAGCGGTGGTCCGAAGATCACAATCTCCAGCTCCCATGAGCTTTTATTTTGGAGTAAATATATTTTTGGTGAAGGGAGGAGAGTATGATGCCTCTGGTTGTTGACAGTACCACATTGCGAAGAGCATGGCTCTGTTGGCGCGGACTCAAATGTGTGCTATGCTAAACCTGTCCCAACCAAACAAGTTTTCCCAAAGTGGGGACCCATGGAAAGCTGCCAGCCATGCATTTAGAAAGTAGCAGAAAGTTCACAGTGTCGTCTCTCTTCTTCTGCTGCTGGCGTCCTGGCCAGGTGTGCTCAAAATACCAATCAGCAGGCCTTCACAAACAATTGGGCAGGAAATATAATCACCATGGAACACAGCAGCACTGGGGGTTTGTAGTTCTTAAGGTATTTCCCAGCATGACAACAAAAAAAATTCTGCTGTTCAAAACCACCTCTTATATAGAAGAAAAGATAACCCCCAAAATCTGTCTGTATATAAAGACATTTCACATGTGTACAGAAGTCTTACCCACACTCATAAACACATGTAGAAAAGGATAAAAACACACACACTGAGATAAGGGCTGTGTAATGGAAGAAAAACAGAGACAGAGGGCAGGGGGAATAATTAGAAACATGAACGTTTGGTATTTCTGATGATGATATGATGAAATACAAGTCCTGCTGCCTGCCTGTCGGCCCTTCCAGAAAGTTCTCAGAGGTCATTATGGAACATTCTAGCACATTCCGCCGCGTTCTGATGGAAATCCCAGATCTGCCAGTGTAGCTGTCAATTATATCCAGATTTTTTAAAACTTTACTGGGGCCTCAATGCCACATCAATACTGCAATAATACCATCCCTTCATCTATCTCTGTCTCGTTCCCTCTGTCCCGTTCTCCCCGTCCCTCCTTCTTTCTTTCCACACTGGCACAATAGCAAGAACAATGCCAGGGTGCCACCACATCAAACACCGAACGGAGGAGAGAGAGAGAAGGACAGATGAAGAAAGAGGCAGAATTACAGTGCGGGTCGAAAATGTGATTGTGCATCAAAGCAAAGCTGAGGGGGAAAAAACGTCCTCTTAAACTGATTATATATCCATGAGAAGGAAAACCACAACATCTTTCTCTCTCAATGTGTCGCCTTTTCTGCCTCTTTGTCTGTCACTATTTCTCATGGTGCCAACTGTCTACACGCTACCAGCATCTACTTTTACACATCCATATCAAAGACATTACATGTGGATTAAATCTTGTGGTTTTCATACTGGTTTTCATTTGTATTTTCTCTGTTAAGCAGCATTTTTCATTGACTCATTAACCAATTACAAAATCATATTATGCATGCAAGTGGTTCAATTAACAGTTTTAACGGGTTAAATCACCCTAAAACAAACTTGACATGCTTTCGTCTTATCTCTGACAGCGTATTCCTTATTTGCGGACGTCACCAGTGTTAGTTTGGAGGCATCGACTGTATAAAGATGGACATTACCTCTCTGTCTTTCTTCCGTTGTCTGTAAGTGAAGCCAAAATACTCTGGCAGCAGGGGCTGACATATTGAGCTGTTGACGTAGTATTGCAGACAGTGTAAAACTACCTGAAAAACAAAGTTCAAAAGCTTAAAAGCAGAACTTAAATGACAAAAAACTGTTGTAAATCAGAGGTACGCTGTCAAGGGAGTAAGAGAGATTAGTTTTCATTCAGACAAGAGATTTTGAAGATGAGTCTTGAGACAATTCAAAGTAGAAATGGGGTAAGCAGACCAAATATTTACTGGTAGACTATTCCAAAGCTTGGGTGCCAGTAATGTTAACTTATTTAATTAAATATAACAACACTTCTCTCCAAACTCAGGTGAATCATCTTTTCTTTTCAAAAGAAAAAAAAGTCAAAAGCCAATCAGATCTCTCAGTGAACAACAGGCTGAACCGACATCAGCATCCAACTGGACTGCAGGGTCTCGTGACTCCTGTCCTAACGCTGTCCCTGTTGTCATTACAAATCAGTAACAGAACAGATGTTTTTTAATTGTTAACTCAGCAGCTGTGATGTTATGTAACCCCCCCCGCCCTTCCTCAAAAGGCCATAAATCTATTACACAAATCTTTATTACTGTTAACTCCAATTTGTGAAAGACATGTTGCAGTTGTTTTTTGTAATCCCTCTACTGATCTGATTCAATGAAATTTACATTTGATGACAGGATATAGTAATAGATTCACTGGAACACGTGCACACAAACAAACATGTATATACTGAATGTACTGTGATGTTTGTTACAACCAGATGTTTTTTATTACTTACCTTTAACGATGGTTATTTGCACGTACTTGACTCAATTTTTAATGATAGAAATGACTGACTTTAGATCAATGTACTCTCTCCTTAATCATTTGATCAAAGCATTCCTGTCAAGAGGGGAGTCTATGTCATGTGTTTAAGCATAAACAAAAGAAAATTGCTGAAATCCATCACAAACAAATTCATGCATATTTTCACATCCACAAGCAAGAGACCCGCAAGTTTGTTCAGACATGCACAAAAACATATTTGTGTCCATAAACCGCGCTCATCCATCATCTTAGTAATGTCACTTGGTTAAGCTGTGTATGACAACACATGATGTTAATTTATCAGTCCTACACAGTGAGTCTAAGCTGTGTCCATTCAATTCTATGACATCATTGTTGCCATGATTGTGTGTGTCAAATCAATAATAGTTTGGTGTGTGTGTGTTTGTGTGTGTGCCACTCCTTGTTGGTTTAAGTGCATCTGTGTTGAAGTGTGCACATTCATCTTGTACTGTGAATTAATATAAAAAAGTTAGCTTTTAAATAAGAAAAGACCAAAAGTACACATTTGATAACCAAGAAAATAGTTTGTAAGCCGGCTTGTTTTCAGGTACAAAAGCAAAAAAAGGACTAAAGTAAAATACAATACATAATTCATGTACAAGCAGCAAACAATAGTGTTTAAAGAAAGACATGCATGTAATTCTATCCAACTGTTTTTTTTGCCCCGAGCATCCCTGCCCAATGACTCTAAAAAAAATCACCTTAAGAAAATAGAACTCATCTTTTCCTCTTCAACAGAGCTTGATTAATAAAATATTCTTCAAGCTATTTTCTGTACTTTCCGTGTGTTTTTTTCCCCTTCAGTTATCTTTTCATGTGTTTAAAAAAAGCCTATCTTATCTTTAAACACTTTCCACACATCATAAATAACCTTCATTGATATGGAAAATTACATTGTGTCAGACAGATCTTCTGATTAAATGCAATCTAATATTATCTGCTGATGTGCATTCGCTCACTGCCTCATGTACCCATTTTCAAAAATGATTAAGACCTATGTCAACAACATTCTGACACGCTACTGTGTCAGCTTTTATTTCTCTGGATAAACCATAATTGACTCATTTGGAAACCCTGTTGTTCATCTTACTCTGAAATCCAAAATAAGTCGGTACTTCCTGTTTTTCATAATGTTCCAGTCAGTCATAGAAACATCAAATGCTCCACCTTATCTCGCTCACCCCGTGTGGTTTTAATCATCCTGCCTAAAACTTTGATGGCCAACTCATCAAAGACATATGCTCGGTCTGTTCCCTTAATCTTCAAGATATGATTAAATAGGTAAATGGTAAATAGAGTTGAGCTTGTATTGCGCTTTTTACACCGCAGGTCACACCTACCCATTCACTGCCATTCACACACTTATGGCAGAGGCTGCTATGTAAATCACATGCTGCTGATGAAGCTGCAGGAGCAACTTTGGGTTAAGTGTGCCCAAGGACATATCAGACATGTGACTGCAGGAACTGGGGATCAAACCCCTAACCTTACAATTGAGAGACGACACTCTACCACTGATCCACAGCCACCCCCAATAGGTCCTACTGTTGCATCAGTGACGTACTCTGCAATCAAGTTATCTTTAAAACAAGAAGCAGTCTATCCAATCACATTTTAGAAACAATGCTTGCCAACAGGGGTTCACATTTTATGGCTGTTGAACAACAGGCTTAAATAATTGATACTGGTACCTCCAATACTACCTAAAAGTTGTATCAGGTATCTGTGGATACGCCAGTCACTGACTCTACTGGGAACAAATTTTGAAACTAGTTTGTAAATGCCTTCTCAATACGCTTGAGGAAAATATCCAAAACTCTCGCTGGAGGGGAAAATTAAGTTTCATTTTTGAAATGTTTGACAACTGAGCAAACAGTTGTATTTGACGAATAGCGCTGGCATATGCAGTGTGTGTACACAGACTGTGTCTAAAAAGTTTTGGGTCAATGCCTTTTCTCCTGCTCTTCATAATCTGTATTGTTGCATATTCTTCTGCTGATCCTCTCAAATACTATCCCCCTCTATATTGTTCCGAGGCGGTGACACTGATATGCATACTGGATTGCTGCATGTCAATGTTAGCGTTTACTGTATGCATGTGTGTGTGTGTGTGTGTCAGAAAGAGAGAGAGAGAGAGAAAGGATGGTGATGATGATGAATAAGACTCAGGAGAGGAGGGAGAGAATTACCTCTGAGCACGAGGGAGGGAAACAGAGACGCAGAGAGAAGAGAGACATTGAAGTGGGGAGGGAAGAAGGGATAACATGAATCCAGACGACTGAGAGGGGAAAAATGAAATTAAAGGGATTGAAGGGGCAGCAAAAACAGGAGGAGATGGGGAGAGGGAAATGGGGAGACAAGAAAAAGAGAAGAAAAAGAAGAGGCACTCTAATCGGAGGTGTGAGCACGATTCATGAATCCCAAGTCGTTTTGGAATAGTACTAAAAGAGGGATGGGAAGAGAGATGGATAGGCCATAATCGCATTTTCTGTGGTGTGTGCACGTTTTTCATGAATCCCATGTTGCTTTTTGGCTCTGGGCAACAAATTGAGGGTAAAACTAGCAGCAGAGATGAGGAATGAAAAATTTAAGATAATATTCAGAGCAGTTCCCCGCGGAAAACCTATTCTCATCCGCGGCATATGCAAGTAGAGGGAAGGAGGGTGAGTGAGTGAAAGACTGGAGAGGCGTGAGGCATGGATAGATGGAGAGAGGAAGATGAAGAAGGGGAGGAAGGAAGATAAGGATGAATGGAGACTGGTGTTGTTTTAACGAGGGAAGATAATGGGATGGTAAAGGCAGAAAAACAACATGGGAGAGGAAAAGACGATGAAAACAGTGCCTGTAGAAGGTAAACATTGGATTGCACCTGGGGCAGAATCTGGACAAATTTTTCCAATATAACTACATGATCAAAACAAAATCAACATAATGATTCCAGCGCAATTCTGTGCAAGCTCATGAATCCTCTACGGTATCTAAATGAAATGAGTGAAATGTTTGCCAAGACGGACACGGAATGGAGGCCGCGAAAAATGGATCCAGATGGAGTTGTGACATCAAACCCAATATGGTCAGGGACAAGCTTCCTAACTTGAGGGGCTTGTGGGGACGCTGGCCAGGTCTGCTTTGGACCATAAAGAGTCCCAACGGTCTCAACTCTCCTTCGTAAATATTCATGTGCAGGAGGCAGGTCAGCTTAAGCTGCTCTTTGTGCTTATGTCCAGTCAGCGTTCACACCAAAACTCTGAGCACTTATTAGAATTACTTCACATACTTTCATAATGACAGAGCTCATGATTTTTTCAGTTTAACATTGACAAGTTTATCAAAGTTTTTATAGACTTTTTCTGTCTTTGAGAGTCATATGAACCATAACACCTGAAGCATGTGATGTAAACACTACATGTTTGACCCTTCCTCTTGAAATCTGCTTTTTTTTCTGTCATTGAAATTGTGAGTTTTTGAATGTTTAAACCTCAAGAGTGCTTACCAATGGAGTTGGACCAGGGAGAAGAAAAGATAATAATAAGAAGACACACACACACACACACATGAACAGGAAGATGTCAAAACAGTGGGGACTTTTTGGGGCCCTAATCTGAGGAAACCAAGCAGTACATTGTGCCGGGGGTGTTAAACTCTGACAAATTTCACACATCAGGGACCTCTGCTTCTTTGGCATAAAAACTCCTCTTGATCACTACCATGACTAGCTATCATGTTGGTTATCTGATGTTTGAAAGTCAATTCATGAAAGACACTAAATCATGTTACCCGTCCATGTTTGTCAGCTCCTGGAAAAGAGTAGAAGCAGAACCAAGAGTGCAATTGGAACAAACTTTTGCTATTCGAAGTAACTCTGCCAGAATCTTAGCTTCGGTTCTCCAGTGACCTTTAGTCCTGTGTGTCTAATCATGAATGACTTAGACCGCCATCACAGAACTGCTGGCTCGTGATAGGATCCAAGAACTGCTGAGTCAGCACATTTTGCGTATCATTTACTGCTAACAATATTCTTTATGGCTCAATTATGACTTTGCTTTTTTTTGTTTTTTGTTCTCCTTCTACCCTTTCTGTTTCCTTCTCTGTCTCTCTCTCTTCTCCCTGAAGCAAAGTGATTGCTTTTTCTTTTGTTCCGTATCCCTATGATAAAAACTAGATTCAAAATATATGTTTTTCTTTTTTAAAAGGTTTTATTTTTGGCAGTTTTTCCATGCCTTTATTTTAGAGACAGGACAGTACGAGTCAGAAATCAGAGGAGGTTGGAGTCCTCAATGCGGGCGGCGACTCCAGCCTCCATACATGGGGAGCACACACCAACTATTAGGCAACCTCAAAATCTACGGTGACAATATGGAGCATTAATGACAAGCGTGGGTTGATACCAATTACATTTTGAGTTTATTTACTGTCATTTTAGGGATCTCATTTATCTGTAAATGATTTACACATGCAGAGTATATGTCTTGTATTTTAAGATTTCTGATTAATCTGCAGAACAGACATTTAAAAACACTTGGAAATGTTGAATTACTGGTGTTCATTTTTTTAAATCATCCTAATCAGTAGGTGTTTACGTTGAACTTTTCTGCAAACATATTCATACTTAATGGGTCTGCAAACTTCCACTGTCTTCATTTTAAATGTATTTTACTAACGGGTTGCCTCAGGCAGCTTTTTTTATGGTTATTATACAACTCAGAGCACTTAAATCAAGTAGTACTGATGGTTTTTTTTGGGATTATTTTGGGGGCAGCAGAAGAAGCCATACACACAGCACTGACACATCCTCATCTCATAAAGATAACATGTTTGCAAACAGTTGCTTATTTTATAATCCAGGAAAACAACAGCGACTACGCACAGGTTTTGTTGACGAATGTAATTAGTTAGAATGTGTGAAAAGAAAATGTTACGGATCCTGAAAGCAAAACAATAGGATCAAAACAGTTAAACTAGGGATGCAACCTTGTTATCGTCTATCAGTCCAATACTGACTCAACTAGCTAGATATGAGTGAACATTTGGCTGATCTATTCAATACATGTGCAGGTACTCCGTTTGTCATTGCTATTATTCTGAGCCCTCTGAAATCTACAATGAGGTGTACCAGCAGATTTAAAAAATATAACAGCAATGAGTTTCATCTGATTACTGAATAGACAACATGGGAGAGGATAAATGAAGGTAAATGAGGCTTTACTCTCACGGCAGCGTGTGAGTGATGCCATTAAAGATGTAGACATATTGTAGGACAATTCTCCACTTCCATAATCACGCCTACAAGATATTCAGATAGAGATGCAAATCCCTGTTTAACACCTGTAACAAGGCACAAAGATAGGTCACCACAGTTGAATTCTAAGTCCTGTTAATTTAATTTCATTGTCAAACTGCTGCCTACGAAACATCTATAATTTTAGCAATACATAACAAATCAGTCGGTTTAATAATGTATTTATTTTTCATCTTCTTTTTTTACAAAGTTAAAGCCTGATGTTGCCTGCATGATTCCATCCTCACAGTGAGGAATACATTTTCTAAATGTATTACTGGTATTGGATTTCTACTCCGTATCGGTCAATGCCCTAGCCCCATGTTAGAAAATGTAAAAGTTGGATCGGTGCATCCCTAGGGAAAATGCAGCTTTGAAAGTTCAGAATGTGATGATAATCTCCAGATGTTTCATCACTAGAGGCATACATATCCATATTTAAATTGGGCCCCAATAAGCGTGTAAAAGGTGAGTTGAAGAAAAACTTGATTTCACACTCAGCCATTCAACTGGACCAAATTTAAACACAAAACTTCACAGTAGAAACTCACACAAAGCCCCTGCTATTCCACTGCCATTCCTCTGCAGTGATCCTCTTGATATCTCTGACGGCTATCATATCAGATTGTCTCGATTAAATGAGTGTTTGTCTGTGTGTATGTGTCAGTATAAAGCACTGATAATGGATCTATCAGCAGACAGAGAGGAGGTCTGAGTAGAAATGTCTTTATCTATTCTGTAACATAACATCATTATCTTGTTAGTGCTATAATACAGTTACTGAAAGACAGAGTGGATATAAAAGCTTTGTGGATTGCACATGTCCTTTTGCCTTTTATCTTTCCGGTTGTTTTCTGTGAACAGTATTTATTAAGAAACTTTAACCGCATTATAACTTTGTCTGGCACAGATCTGCAGCCTCTGTTGACTCACATTAGATTTTCGGTGACCACACAAAAGAATTTAGATTATCCCGTCTAGACAAAAAAGCGTGTTTTTACTCACCACTGGGTGCTAAATATGGCAGCATCCCTCCAACAACAACTGTTGCCTGGCCGAGACGGTTTCAATAAATGAGCTGCATGTCTCCTCTATAAATCATGACTCACACTTAAAACCTTGAGATTAACTCTTACAGCTATTAGCCATTAGAGCTATCCACACTAGATTTTACCACTGATTAATATAAATAATGGAGACACTGGGAAAAAAAGAAATTGAATGTATCCACAAGGCACCAATAAGAATATAAAACCACAATTTTCTGATGGCCCTTTTTGAATGTGTCCCATTAGTAGCAGAAACCCAATATTCCAACTTTTCCCCCCAGAGGAAGGGTCTTCATAGAAACATATGATTTCAGAATAGAGAAGAGAATAAGTGGGAGAGGAGAGGAAAAAAGAGAGATAGAAGCGTGGGAGAAAAGTGTGAGCTGTCACAGTTGTGAAAAAGCCAGGAGGTAAAAAACGCAGAATATCTTTGCACTTGGACAGAAGTTCTAATAGTTGTGTTCCTAACAACAGCTTGCCCTTTGAAATACACACTGCTGCTTAATACATATTTATGTTTAAATATGGGGGGCTTTCTTCATCGATTATTTAGCTTAAAGGGATGTTAATGCTCCTATAAAACCAGTGTGCATTTAATTACACCAAAAAACTCTCCTTTACTATAAAATAAAATCTTGTGCTTCCCACAGCTTTATGGCTTATTTAACAAGCTCTAAACAGAATCAACTTTTATGAGTAAATAAATGAAACCACAGTGTCACTTTATCATTCAATGAAACATTCAGGTCCCTTTCTAAGTGTTATTTACAACACATTATTTTCCCTTTTCAGACGAAAATTCTTCTTGTCCTTTGACACCAAGAATCTGTTTAAAATCTGTTATGGGTACATGTTGTTTATTTCCATTGAAGAACTTATTATGAAGAATTTTAAAACTTTACAAAATCAACAGCAAGATGATGAAACAAAAAAATAACTGTAATATCATGTCTAAAGATTTAATCTATCAAAGCTGATTGTTTCATTCAAGCACTTTAATGGCTTAATTAATACTTTAAAGAACCTCCTGACCTCATGCTGGTGTCACTCAGTGATGTGTTTTGATGTAGAACTGTACTCTTCACCTTTCTGTTATAAAAGCATGATTAAATATCACAAAGGTAAAATATTGTGTTTTATCAAAATGCCTTTTTTTTAGTTTGTGTGTGTGTTTGTGTGCGTGTGAGCGTGTGTGTGTGTGTGTGCAAACTGCATCCCAGTACATCAGTGAATTTAGATTCATAATTAGTCTGAGTGCTTTTTGTCCGCTAATGGATTCTCAATGGAAGTTTCTCTGAGTGCAGCAAAGAGCAGAATCCTAATGTTGTGTGTGTGTGTGCATGTGATGCGTCAGGACACACACACACATACACACACACACACACACACACACACACACACACACACACACACACACACACACACACACACACACACACACAGATGTAACTGGAGAGCAGAAAGTATTGAACATGCAGAGGGTGGAGAAACGGAGAGGGAAAGGGAGATGCTCTAATTGCAGAATGCAGTTGTTCATCCTCAATGACTGGAACATCCTAATCACTTATCACTAATTACACTTGTGCCTGCCCGTCTGACTAGCTGCCTGTTTGTTTCTGGCTGCTGGGCCCAATGGGTAATTTACTATTTGGCTTGTTGGCAAACTGTCCGCCTGGCTGACCACTTGGCTGAATGACTGATTGGCAAACTGGTCGTGTGCTTAATTAGATGACTAGCTTGCTTACAGCCTGGTTGATTGACTGGGTGACTGACTTATTGACTGGCTAACTAACTGACTGTTTGATATTTATAGAGTGCAAAGGGAAAATGTTGCACTGGCCGAACTCTACCTGGCTGTCCAGTGAGAGAAAGTGAATCACTGGGCAAGCGTTCTCCCTCTGACAGCTGAATGGATGGATGTGAAGGGTGTAATGGGTGTAGCTCTGCAATAATAAGAAGAAATGCAGTGGGAAAATGGAAACAGAAGATTTGATTACCTGCTGCGGCTGTGCGAGCGAGAGTGGCATAATGTGCATTATCAATAACGTCAGAGAGCCCAACAGCACAAACAATGAGGTAATGGAGGTTAGGAAGTAGGTTAATAGATGTAATTAGTGCAACTGGTGAGGGCATTAATAAATATTAATTGTTGCAGGCTGTTGACGTGGGCAACAACTGCAGACAATGATCACATAACCTTCAGTCTACAATCGAATCTAAAGTAGATCTAAAGTAGATTACAACAATTCATCCCTAAAGTGAGTGGGCACTTCAGTGGTATAGAAAAGAACCATGTGTCCGCCCGTCTCTCTGTCGTCCTACCATCAACGTTTAAAGATTAAGGATACTATAAGGTACATACAAGTATATATTAGCTGGAAAAATCAGACTGAATTTCAATTTGGATCACTGAGAAAATCAGAGCTTTGTGCTTATGTTCAAAGGTCTGGAACCTAAAAGCCTAAAAACCTAAAAGCCGCCAAGACTTAACAAATGAATCACTGAGATGGAGCCACTCAATTTGCTGATGGTATTAATGAAAACATCAGCCTGTTTTAATTCATCCTTTCTTAAGGCAGTTAAAACAAAAAGCTAACTGGATTACATTGATTGGCAGAGGCTTGTTGACAACACTAAGGGTCCCTCGGTATCACACCTCGGTGTATCTCAAACCCACAATTGTTGTGGAAAGAATTACTTTATTAAGGCTTTCACACTTGCACGTTTGTATCTTAGGAGACCCCCCGCCCTCCCTCCAGTCTGACGGGGAAAGTCTCCCGTTGTGAGGTGCATATTTGAAGAGGAGAATATCTGGAGCATTCCTGAAATTAATTAGATATTTTCAGGAGTTCACGTGGAAACAGCTTGTAAACTCTCACTTTTGTTTTTCTCTTTCAAATGTTCTCTTCTTCAAATTCTTCAATCTCCTTTTGTTCTGATGTATCCTTGTTCATCTTCCTGTTCTTCAGCTTTGTCATCTTCTGACACTGTAAGGTAGTCTTCGGGGGTCCAACTTTTAACAAGTATTGAAAACATCACAACCCCTGTTCTGTTTTGCTGCTGACTCCAATGTTTACTCCAACTTTGACTTGACCCGCTTCCTTTAAAGTACCTTTGGGGATCAGTGTGGCAGAATACCAAGCTATTGATTATGTTAACATTTCTATGAGGCCAAAGTGTACCATCAAGATGTTAACTTTCTCGTTTTTTCGTGGCCTTTGATTTAGGATTTTTTTTTAAAAGACTCAATATATTTTGCATCCAACAAGCTACCTCACACATGCACACTTAAACTGGTGAAGAGTGTTTACATCAAAGAACCACACACACACAAATTCAAGTAATTCCATGCCAGCACAGAGCAGAACACACACACACACACACACACACACACACACACACACACACACACACACACACTAACCAATGTTCAGGAACTTAGATTGATGCAGTGTTTGAAGAAGTCCAGATGGTGTGTGTGTTAAACAGTGCTCCCTGCAGGGAGGCACACTAACAAATATGCACACGCTTACACACGCAGTAAACAAACATTATCATATATCTTTGTTCAGCTGACTGCAAATTAGTTCCTCAAGGACTTCATTCAGACGGTTTGCAAAATTATAGCTTTCTGCACCTCTTACAAGGGCCTGGGATATTTTGTTGTCGTCGATTGCAGCTACAGGGAAAGCCTCAAATCCAATGTACACTTACAAATCTTACATAGTCAGTCTTGCAAAGCAAATTGAACAACTGTTAAGGTTTACTTTTTATGAAGTTTGGAAGTCCAATGTAAACAACAGACACGGACACAAATGTTCCTTATATTTTTACTTTTAGTGGACAAAACTGTTTTAAGCTAGAAACAATATTTGCACTAAAAATCACACAACTATTCTTTGAAAAGACAAGAGTGATACAAGTGGTGCCCACAATTGCAGAAGTCACATTTTGTTCACAGATTAATTACAGAGGTGGGCCAGCTGTTAAAAGAAGGCGCCCTCCTTTGGACTAATTTTGTACAGCTTGACTGACAGCTAACATAGGAAGCACGTTTGATTTATTATGAGATGATGTGCCTGCTTGCCTTTGGTCTCAGTATTGTCTTGTAAAGTTTCACATTTGTTAGTGCACAATGTAATGTAATAATAATCTCTACTTTGAGTATGAGAGCACCGCTCATTGTTACACCGGACTGCTGCTCCACTGTTTATTGAAATAAGCCTCATATAACAGGTGAAATGTAGAAGGGATGTTGGTTGATTTTATGAGTGTGGAATATCAGGTATTATAATGTTAGATGGTTTAAAATTGTTGTTTCATTCTAGTTGAAGTAGTGCATTATACTTTCTTATTATTAATAATTATGAGGACCAGTCATAAAACCTTAGATATCTCTCAAGACAACATCGTCCTTCAGGTAACCCTTGAATCCAATAAAATGCGTTTGAATAAATCAAATCAAAATACAGTTCTTTGCGTTGGAAAGTGGTGTCCTGTAAGTAGAGTCACTTTTTGCATGGTAACCTGTTTAAGACGAAGTGTAAATGTTCATTATTTCAGGTAAAGGAAAGATAAATATTTCTTCTGACCCAGAGAACCTCAAACATCCATCAGGTGATTTATGAGCACCAGGGCTCTCATTACTAAACAGTGAGGCTCCAATATTAAAAAAAAGGTGTTTATATTGAAAAGCCTGACCAATTGGACTATTTCGGGCCAGTTTGCAAACATAAAAATTGAAGCATGTGAGATGGGTTTCTGCCCGTGGCTCTCCAGCTGTGTTGATTTCTGAATATGCAGACTCCTGCTGAGATTCTGTGTGTGTGTGTCTGTACAAGTTATGAATAACTGGCTCAACCAAATTTTCTACTCAATTTTCGAAGTAATTGAGTTTTAAAGATTTACAACGGCCAGTCATTAGTAACTGGGTAAAGTTTTTGTTTCAAAAGTTTGGATTTAGAGCAAATTAAGAGCAGATGACCCAAAAGTGTTTCAAATCTTCATTTTTGTAGAAGTCCACAGTTATGGGAGGACAGGGTTTTTTATCAATAAGTTTGATGTTTTGTTTTTTTTGGCCTGAAAATAAAAAAAGCTGGATCAATGTGAGAAAGTCACAAACTGCATCTTTGAGGCAGGTTTAATGAGATTTTTTTTTTTCAAACAGTTTTGTTAAGTAACGAGCAAAGAATGACAAATTTAATCATGAAAAGTCTGTTTCTGATACAAAACACTCAGGACAGAAAAATGGGTTCAAAACGCAAGATAAGAAAGATAAGAAGAGAAGAGCAAAAGCAAAGATAAAACTAAGTGAAGCAGAAAATCTTGTTGCACAAAATGAAAGGAGGAGGGGGAAAGATTTAAAGCAAAACTGGCATTTTAAATCAATGCTGCTGCTTTGAAATTCATCATTGAAAATGTGTTTGAATCTCTGACACGCACTTTTAAGATAGTCCTGTAATGTGTGGTGGGAATGGGATCCATGTTGAGAAGAGCAGGAACCCAAACTTTATTATGTTAGAGTTCTTTGAAACTGTTTAACATCAGAAAAGAGAGAGAAGAGTTAAAAGAAAAGATGATAGTGATAAAAGAGAGAGAGGGAGAATTTGTCTTGTTGTTCATGAAAATGGTAATCTTCAACTTTGTGGTAAAACACAAAGAACTAAACTTAAAGCACTTAACAGTGTGGGATTAGAACGACATAAAATATAAAGTTGGAAAAGAGGATGAAAAATGATGTGAGACAAAAAGAGTCATTTTCTGTCATTACAACCACAATATTTATTAGGCCATTATCATTTCCATACCACTCAATATATATCTAATATTTGAAAATTGTTCACCATATTGCTAATTTGAATTAAAGCCCCCCCACACACACACACACACACACACACACACACACACACACACACACACACACACACACACACACACACACACACAAAACTTCACTTGTGAATAAATTCAAACACAAAAGGCTTCTAAAGTTGGAGTACCAAATCAAGTCTTCACTCCCCATTTGATGTCAAATATCTTCTTCAATCTGCTGCTGTGAAATACACAACCGAGGAGGCGTTTTACTCTTTAGTAAACAGTTCATGTCAATACATTATTCATAAACACTGATCACACATTTACATTTGCATCATTGTGTATGCGTGTCCATCTTATATGATAGCAAATGAATGTTTTCCATTATCTTCCTTCTGCCCACGCTCTACCTTCAGCTGTCTGCCACAAAAAGGTCTTTTTGTTTCAGTCACTAATTTGTCAAAAACAAACAAAGACACACTCACACAAACGTATGCACACATGCACGATCATGCCCGCACACACACAAAAACACACACACACACACACACACACACACACACACACACACACACACACACACACACCAGGCTTTGTAGCAATAAAAGAACTACTTAACATAGAGAGAGAGAGAGATTACAGAGTAAGTTAAACTGTCGATCATGTTGCAGACAACAGGCCAGGAACATTGGACGTAACAATATTCACATGTGTGGCGGTCTGGAGGAAAGCCTCAGATGTCATGGCTACTAGTTGGCAAAGTGTCTCGGGAGAAAGAGAATGAGTGAAGCCTTGTCTTTGGGCTTGTTACACTGCTGCACTTTAATCCCTTCCCTTTTCTTTTGATGCTTAAATGGCTTTTGAAAAGGCCTGGGAGATGTTTAAATATCAAGGATTTAGCAGGGTTACAGCCAAGACATGCGTTTCTTTTTAAGCACGAGCTGGGAGGGAAGCGGCTGCTGCAGCTGCTGAGGGTCTTCATCCTCTCTGTGCAGCATGTGTTATATGTTCAATCTGTCCGGCTTTCACCGCTGCTGGTGACAGTGTGGACCGAACTCTGACCCTGTCAGCCCGTCCTGCTGTGCCACCAAAAGCTGCTTTTACAGTCGCCATCCTGTGAGGTGTTCAGGATAAATACCTTCCACCCCCGCTGGTCAGTTCTGCAAAAAGGGAACGTGGGCTGACTGTTTGTGCTGCTGACTAATGGTGGTTAATGGTGTCATGCTGGCCTCAAAACAGGCAGTGTGACACAGGCTTTGAAAGTGGAAATTTTAGCCGGTATATAATAAAGCTTTTAGCTGTACTTTATGACCCTTTTTTATGACTTTTGTAACTGCTTTTAATGATTCTATTTGTTGCTTTCTGTTGTCTGGCTCTATTTTTGTCGCTTCTTGTTCATGGTTGTCTGACTGCTGCCTTTTTTTTTTTTGGTTCTCAGGTCTTGCTCGAGAACATTGGCAAGTCTCAAGCACCTATTGAAATCAAACTTTTTCATTTTTTACATTTTTATAGTTTTTGTTTGTGTTTAATGGGTTACATTTCTATATATATATTTTTTTTAAATCCATGAACTGCATAAAGCACCACCAAAATGTTTCATTTATCCTTGAAAACATATTAAAGATTTTTGTTGGGGTGTCGGTAACTTAGTGGCCCGGGTTGGAATCCCACCTGTGGCTCCTTTCCTGCATGTCAAAGCAAACCAAGTGTATATTTTTATTTCCTGTGTAAAGTGTGTACATTAGTTGTACATATTTAAAGACAAGTACAGATACAATTCTTATTTCAAGACATTAAAGTCCTAAAAAAAGAAAAACATGATAATAATGTGCCACATCGGCAGATTCTTTTATTAATATGAAGCACCACTAACCTATGTTTTTTCTTTTCATCACTTGAAAAATATTTTTTTTAAATCTTTTTGTCCCTTGAATGTGTCTTGAATTTAGTGTAATGAAATTTTGTTGACTAGAATGTGGACAAATACACTTGTGTGCACAGTGAATGCTCAGTAAGGTAGAAAGATAAACTGTTTAATGTGTAGTGTCTTAAAAATGAATAAGAGTGATTCAAAAAAAGAGAATAATGAACCAAAATTTGTTCCCAATTATTGAGGTGAAATAAAAACCAGATGCAGCACGTGATCAAATAATACACTTAATAGTTTGATCAGTTATGCAACGTTAAAGAGAACGATGAGGACTTGAACAGGGAAATAAAACTTACATGTTGAGTTTAATGAGGGTTATAAATGTTCTTGATGGGAGATTCTGTCCATTTCTCCATATTTTATGACTTTCTCTGATGCCCCTTCTTTCATCCATTGACCATCACTCATTATGTATGACTGTCAGGAGGAGAGAAGAAGAGAGAGCGATGGAGATGTTATCCTCCCTTTCACAGTAAAAAGCCTTCTGAACAGCCCCCCCACACACACACACACACATACACACACACACTCACACACACTCACACACACACACACACACACACTCACACAAGACCAGTTACCGCTCGTTAGTTGAGGTAATGTTTATATAGCATTATGCCACTATACACACACACACACACACACACACACACACACACACACACACACAAATGGTTATGCATGACTCCAACATGGGTCCTCCACGGTATGAAAGAGAGACAGAAGGAGAGGGAGAAAAAAAAGAAGGGCAATCAAGTAAGACGCAAGGAGAGAGAGTGAGAGAGATGTAAAGTTATATTTGAGTCAGATGTAATAGCTGTAATTATATTGGCGATATGGAAGGCCTGAGTCTGCTGTGTGTGTGTGTGTGTGTGTGTGTGCGTGTGTGTGTGTGTGTCTGCGATCGAACAAAGGGCTACTTGTGTCAGAGGCCTGCTCACTGCAGCTCTTACCGTAATGATATTCCAACGCTTGCCGTGTGTGTGTGTGTGTATCAGTATGATGTTGAGTCTAGAAGGGAAATGACTACCATGCCGTGCCAGAACCCCCACAACACCCACCATACGAACTGACACACCCCGAAATCTCTCTCTCTCTCTCTACTACACACACACAAACACACACACACCTTGTACCTGTTTAACGTAGTTTGATATTTACTTATGATGGGGAAAAGGAGAGTTGTTCATATACAGACTGATACAGTGTGTGTGCATTTGTGTTTGTGAGCATCATAAGCTTTTCCATGAACTTCTGTCGTCTGTCCCTCTCGGTGTCTATTTTTTCCTGTGTTTTCCTGTTAACTGTGTTTTTGTCTCATTTTGTCATCCCTTTTCTATTTTTATTCCTGTCCCTCTTTTTCTCCCTCTCTCAGTTCAGTGAGTTTATGCTGTGTGACTTTTACTTCCAATTTAGAAACAAAAATAAAACTTCCTGCACAATCTGTGTGTGTGTGTGTGTGTGTGTGTGTGTGTGTGTGTGTGTGTGTGTGTGTGTGTGTGTGTGTGTGTGTGTGTGTGTGCGCGTGTGTGTGACGTCATTAGGTGTGTGTATGATCCAGATGGATTTTCCACAGCTCTCTCCTTGACGGGGGGGTTGGTGTACTAGATGAGGTATCATGCCAGCACGCTTTTATTCTAACACTCACACACATTTTCTGTTATTGTATTCCTTTACACGTGATTCACTTCGCTACGTGCGAAATCCATGGGAGACACCCCTCCTCCCTGCAACGCCATTATAGATTTGTTTCTCTGCTGTTGTGTTGTTGACCTTGACCTCTCTGATCTCACAGGGTTTAATATTGAGAATTTCATCAAACCTTTTTTAATGTATTCATTTATTATGGCATTACTTATGCAGCATATATAAAATCTCATAATGTACCCCCTGCCTTTAATTTAATAATCCTACTGTATATACTCTTCCTATTTGCATTACTCCATATTATAACGTCCATATATTTCACAAAGCACGATGCTCATTTTTCATTTTGTCTCGGCTCTGCAGCCTTTTCCAGCATAATGGTTTACTTAATGCGTTCCACTGCTAAACTTGTCAGTTGTGTATTGTTATGCAACATCCCATTTAAAACTCACTTTCCTCCAAAATGTCAATCCAAACCCTGAGGATTTCTTTTTCTTTTTCTTTTTTTGTGCTGAAAGAGCCAGAAAAGTTAGCAGGGAAGTCTCCAGTTAGCACAAAATCTATATTCATTAACATAAGTGCTGTAAATAAAGAAAGCAGAGCCTGATAACATCACATATAAAAGACAGACGCAGAGAAAGACAAAGATTTACTGAGAAAGACATAAAAAGGGTGCAAAAACAGAGATTTAAGGATTGTGAGAAATGCATGGGGAGGCAAAAAGGAAATTTACCGAATGCAAAACGGGGAAAAAAGAGAACAGCGGGCTGAGTGTGGTCGATCCATTTTGACTCTTTTAATGCTCTCCTTTCCCGTAAAAAGATGTTTTCTTCTGTGCAGTTTACATATTGTCAATATTCTGTCTCCAATTTAAATGTTTTCAATTCTCTTTCCCTACACAAGATGTAACTCAGAGCTTTAGTGGCTTCCAGCTGAACACAAACACACAAGCGGAGACAAACTCGGATCACTTACGTTTGATCAGTTTGGAATATAAACATAACCCGGTTTCATTCTCATTTGAACGACACTCAAACATTGAATTTAGTTAGTTTGTTTTTTTGGTCGTTATAATTTGACCTACAAACAGTTACAGGGCCTCTAAACAACACAGATTATACTGCATTATAAGAAGCTACACATATTTTGAGTTAAGTAAGTGATTTCGTAAAAATAAGTTTACGAAATCATGGCTGATATTAACAAAAAAAAAAGTTAGCTTGACGGGGGCCTTGCTCAACACAACTGCTGAAACATTATAAAGGCCTTTGCGCACTGAGTCTGTTTTTTTTTGGTCAAAAATTGCTGCACGTTTGAAAAGACATACGATCTCATGAAAAATGCTTTGTGAAAATTGGAGGTCTTCTTTTTGCTCTGTGGTTTCAGTATAGATAGCAGCATATCAAACTGGACCACTGACATCCTGAATCACACCTGGAAGCCTTCGGGATAATTCTGCTGCTCCTTTATCAGCAGGTGAAACTCTCCTTCCTCTTGTTCTGGTTTTCAGGAGTGGACGGACCCAGAGTTTTCTTTTTTCAAGCAGGGAAAGAACCACAAAATCATCTTGACTGCTTGATGACTCTGCTGAGTAAGAGACTTTTTGTCTCAAACCGCAAAATTTTGCAATTAATAGAAAAATAAACGCATTACTCAGTGTGCAAGGTTTCTGTGCGTTGTTTAAAATCTGATTACGGGTCCAAAAAACACACCAGAAAAAAATTGACTGAGTGTGCAAAGGCCTTCATGAACACATTTGTGGTTCCTGGAAGATCTAAAAATCACACATTACAATACAAATGAATATAAACTTCACTGCAGTTTATCACATTCAAACAATAAATTATAAAACTTCAATACATTCCTGTCAGACAGTTCTATATTAAAGTTTAAACCATCACATGGTTGGCTGGCCTTGAACCATGTTTTAAGTTTAGTTTAATATATTTTGAAGTCAGCTTGTGCAGTCTCTGATACGGGTGGGAATTGTTTTCTCTTGCCAGTCACGTCTTGCTGAAGTCCTGGTATCCCTAACATTATTCCTGCAAAGTGACACACAACGTTTAAGTGGTGGTGGTGCCTGATCAATTAATTTATACTTAAAACACATTTCCAAAACGATGAAAACTGTTCAATGGTAATAATTTATACGCTTGAATGATGTTGCGATGGTGGTAGCTTCTTGTTTTCACATATTGTTGGTAGACACTTTATAATGGTTTAAGAGTAGTCACTGGTGCCTGGGACCAGCATGTGACCCAGTAAGATGTAAAAACATCATTGAGAGCATAAAGCGCTCTGCAGCAGCTAAAGGTATTTGATGCCTGATGTGTTCAAATTTCATCAGGCTTGCTCTTACATTTCTGGAGACATGTTTTATAGGTTTTTTAAAGTTAAAGTAGGAATCTGTGATTCTGCAGATACTTGAAATGCTCCCCTTTACGTCGTCTAGCATGTCAGGTTGATGTGTGTTATTTCTTTAAGGAAAAGAAGTGCAGTCCACTTTAAAGGCCAAACCCCGAAGACGAAGAATATATTTTTCAGCTTCTGGGGGAAGCATCCTGTCACTGAAATAGATCAAAGTAACAAACACTTTTTTTTTTTTTAAATGAATTCATAGCTCCACAGTCCTGGATCTTCCAGAGTTTCTATCAAAGCAGCTGGTCGAACGAACTCACTTGCTGGACCTCATGAAAACCAGCAGGGAACCTTTAATAGAAAAATGTGCAGACAGAAATTCAGATTTCTTTTTTAGAATAACTGATTTCTGTATTAGAGCTCAGTGAAGTTTATGTTAGAAATGGAAGAGTGAGAAACAATATAGGAACAAAACAAATGTTAAATATTTTAATCATAAAAGACACAAACAGACATTTATAACAGGAAATAGATACAAACAGACCTAAGGGGCTTAAAGGTACAGTACTTAAATATCTGACAGACAAATGATGACGCTTTTACAGACCAGACCCTGTAAATTTAAGACATATAGAATTATAGTCGTAACATTTTATTTCTCCCGACATACCCGTAAATAGTTCTGAAAATGAACTCTCCGGCTGCATAGAAGAGAAACTCAAACTTCATAGTCGAAACAAACCGTGAGCTCAGGAAGATAAAACTTTATTTTCTGACGTCAGGTGAAAGCAGCACCACTGCCCAAGCACTAACTGTTCATTACTACAGTCCGTTGCCATGGCAATCAATCTCTAGTCCAATGCTACCCATCTCCTCTCTCTGGAAGACTTGTTGACAGACAGCCATCGCCCAAATCAATCCCAGGTTGCACTGCTGCAGCATCCATCACAACATAACAAGGAGCTCCATTTTTCTTGTATTTCTGTCTGACTTTCTCTCCACACCTCCTCCTACTCCTCCTCCTCGTCTGTCTGTGTGCTGCTTTCCTCTTCAACTTTTATATGACTCTTTCACAGTGTCTCCCTTTCTGTTTTGACTCCTTTTTCTACCAGAGTGGATTCCTCGCTCTCTCTCTCTCTCTCCTTTTGTCCCTTACTTGTTTTGCCTTCTACATCTGTTTTCTCTCTTTTTCTATTAGTTAACTTTGCGAGCACGAGTAACTTTCCAAACCAACAGAAAGCGATGTATGAATTTACAAAAGCATCTAATACATGGTCCAAGATAACTATATCACACAGGCATTCTACAATAACTAATAGGCACAAAAATATGATGACACGTCACAATATCAGAATAACTCAAGAATGCAAAGGCCCCTGAAAAGGTGATATGAAGGATTCATGTATTTATTCACAGCCTTCTGATGTCTGAGTTTTACCTCTCATGCTTTATTCTTAAACGTTTTTTCACCACTGTCTGTCATTATCCTGCCGCCTTCTTCTCCCTCTCCTTTGTTATCCTGCTGTCCACGTCTTCTTTGGCCAATTAACCTCTGTTCACACAAGATTCACTCTTGTCATTAGCGCCTCCATAAAGAGTCATTAACTCATGACGTGGGGAGTCAGAGTGGCAGAACATGTAGGAGGCCTTGTTTGACTTAATTATGTGACATCAGCTCTTCGTTGGTTGTATCACATGAGTCATAAATATAATAATTGACTGTAATGACATCTTGTCCCACCCCTCCTGTCCTGTATTCTGACACTGTGCTGGATAGTGAAGAAGTTGTATAACAGACTTTCTGGCTTTGTTCGCCTACAGTTGTAGGGAGCCCGTTGTGAGATGAAAATAAAAATGTACGCTTGATGGACATTGACTGTCTCCACAAAAAAACCTAAATTGGATTGTCACTTTTATTTCATATCATAAAGTGTAAAAGGTTTTCTCTCCATATTGATTGGAAACTGCAGTGATTCTAATCAGACCAGAATGGGGACATTAAAGCAGCGTCGCCCTTTGTAAGTAATTATATCTCAGACGTCTTTCGGGGAAACTAATCCCATTCCAACAGAGCTTTTGTCTCTTTTTCTCTGTCTGTCTCCATCTTCTTCTTCCTCCCCACTTCAAGAACACCAAATGCAGACCATATTAGCAGCCATGGTGTAGATGAATGATGTCATTGTTCCTCAAAAACCCCTCACTGATGTTCCTGCAGATCATAATCAGCGTGATTGATAACTACAACCTTTCAGGGTGGACGTGCATTTGTGTGAGACTGTGAAGGAGGATTAAAAGCAAAAAAAAAAAGGGGAGGGGGGCAAGATGGTGTGGGTAAGACAGGGGGGACCTCAGAGATTTAGGGTGAGAGTATGTGAGGAAGCAAGATGAAGAGGCGGAGGGGCAGAAAACATGTGAATAAAAAGAGGAAAAGGCAGAGCGAAAGAGAGAACAAGGGAGTGAAATAGAGAAAGAGACAGAGTTGTCAAGCACTCTATCACACCAAACAAGAGTAATGTTAAGGCCTTAAGGATCTTTCACATGCGTGATGGATGGTCTTGTGCGTCGTGTGTGTGTGTGTGTGTGTGTGTGTGTGTGTGTGTGTGTGTGTGTGTGTGTGTGTGTGTGTGTGTGTGTGTGTGTGTGTGAGACAGTAGGAGAGAGAGGGAGAGAGAAAAGGAGTATGTTGGTGTGTGAGTCCTTGCTGCCTCTAGTGGCAGATGGACAAATTGTTGAGTATGAGGACTGTCAGAGCTTTAAACTGTACTGTGCTTTTTGCCTTTTTAAAATATAAATTGGAGTGTTGAAACATTTAAAAACTACAATACTACACCATTGGACAGCAACATATCAAGACAATACATTTTAAACCAAAAATAACTTCTCCATCAAGCTCCACGGCTAAGAGGAAAGGAAGAAAGTTTCTCTTTGTAAACTTTGAAACATGTTTTTTTAATTCTCCCTGGAGTACATTTCATCAAAAGTGCAGTTCTCGAACTTTTATATTTTCACTTATTACATTTATAAGTCATTAAACCTCTTCTTTTCAGGAAGGAGCATTACATTTAACCATCAGGACACATTAGAACTGACACACGACTGTGAAAGCTGAAAAGAATAATTCAAACATAGTGAACTGAGGTTAAGGAATCAACACTGTGACCTTTTTAAAAAGTAAACACATTTATAAATGAAGGAAAATAAAGATGTCTTCTTACTTATTCTGGGATGTTTATGCACTGGAGACGTCCTAGTGTCCCAATGAACATGCAGGCTGATGCTAACAAGTCTGCTCCACATACCTGTCATTTCAGATCAAGCCTTAAAAAAAGAGAGTTTCTAGACCCCCATTAAAGTTAACTTCAAACACTGTTTTTTTTCTGTAATAGTAATAATAAATTTATATTGAAAGAAACTGATTGTCTTATTATAAGTGATTATTTTGAAGTTGGCCTACAGTCATCTTTTTTGTTGCATCTAAAGTCACCTATAAGGTAAAAAAGAAGAGTTTGAGGTGCTTGGAAGTAGACAGAGTTTTTTGAATTGGCTTTTTCATAGTGCAGATGCATAAACCACACGTTAAGATCCCTGAATTATCATAGGGCGCCTCAGGAATGAGTCCTAAAACCCGGAAGTAAGTTAGCATTGTAGCGCCATGAATGGGTTTGTGGTTAGACGCCTGAAATAAGGTCCAGACCTTATGAACAGATGTTTGCATTTTGTCAGACCACATAAACTACGTTAGGTAATACCCCCACAATTTTGAAGTTTTTACGCGTCTTTAAAAAGGCGGTTGCTAACAAGTGGCTAAATGTGACTACAGTGGTTGTCGGGGACATCAAACGTCATCACGCCGGACACAGAGGGCGGGAACTCTCTCAGTAGTCGGAGATGTCTCCTGTAGGTTTAATCTTTAGGTTAAGGTGAATATTATGTTAGTAAACAACTAATGAAGCTACATGGATTAGTTTATCACAGATCGTCTGAAGCATAACGCTCGTGACGTCACAATCATCCAACAGTGGTGTAGTTAGCTTGTAGCATAACGTTAGCTTTTACTTCTGTCGGCTGCATTAACGCTTCAAACGTCATAAAAATGATGTTCATCTGTGAAGATTATCCTGCTGAACAAAACACCTACGCTTCAGAAACGAGCGTTTGCCACAGAGATTATTTTCTGCAATGATCCAAAATCCAATGCAGAAATCCCATAGGCCAATTCTCGTTAGACCCCATGGCGATGCTACTTCAGGGTTGGCCTACAAAAATACGTCATATGGTTTGTTCTCTATTGGATTGATTTTTTAAATGTCCACTGTCATCTATAACCCTCAGAAAACGCGGTGCTGCTCCACACAGGGCTGCTAGTGTGACTAAATACTGCAAATCTTTCCCTTTATATGCTCATGAATATCACTTCCATTATTTTTTGTTCTGTAAACTGATTTTTTTCCCCCAACGTATTCTGTTCTCTTTGATTCATTTTCCCACATGGTGTCCTGCTCTGTTCTTTTTAATTGTATTCTGCAGAATTCAAGGTCTCTCTCTCTCTCTCTCTCTCTCTCTCTCTCTCTCTCTCTCTCTCTCTCTCTCTCTCTCTCTCTCTCTCTATGTGTGAAGTTGTTTAGAAGTCTATAATTTTCTGGCCTACTTATACTGCCACTGGCCCAAAACTCTGCTCATTCATCAAAATGTCTCGTTTAAACAATCCTCTCAGTCTTCCCTCCTCTCTCTCTCTCTCTCTCTCTCTCTCTCTCTCTCTCTCTCTCTGGCAGTGTCTTAATTCTCACATCAAAGATGCTTTCTTGGCACAACTGTCAAAAATCAACATTATTTCCTAAGCTGTTTTGAATTGGAGCTTGGTACAATTGACAGTACAGAGAATTGAGAAAAGAAACAGATTAAGTCAGACACTTAAAAAAAAAGGTTCTTTAGGATAAAAAAAAAGACTTAAGAATCGCTCTAATTGCCATGCATTAGCTTTTGTTACGTTGATAACACTATACGTGTAATGGGACTAAATACAGGCTGTCTGGTTATGGATCTGTTAATATTGACGTAAAAGGGCTTTTATGATCTCTTTGTATGAATATTTATCTTCTTTTCTCTCTTTCCCTGTGTCTTCTATCTCTGCGCCCCTCGATCCATCTCGCTGGAAGTTTCTATTGTTTGTGTTCATCTCACGATGTAAATCTCTGTCTCTGCCTTCCCCTCTCTCTGTGTGTGCTGTGGCATGAATTTCTAATTATTTTCCCTTCAAAACTCATAAAACATGTTCAGCTACAGCCCCCTGACACAAACACAAACACACACAAGAGCGCACATACGTCACACAAATCAGTCTTGTCCTGTTTGTCATTATCAATCCATTTGGGGATTTTCTCTGTAAAACTTAAAGGCTTGTTTTTCTGTTGAACAACACCACATCAGAAAGCTTGCACACACACACACACACACACACACACACACACACACACACACACACACACACACACACACACACACACACACACACACACACACACACACACACACTAACGCACACATACACATACAAATGACTGTTGTCTATGGTTTAAATTATTTGCACAAGTCATATACATACATACACGCAAAGGCGCCTCATGAATCTCAGAGGAGAGGAAGCCACATTGTTTGAAGATAAGAATTCTTCTTCTTCTTGTACTTCTCGAATGTTCCTGTGTTCATGTGGCTTTGGGGCCTCTTTTTAAAACAGTGACGTTTGAGGGATTCAACTGTTTGAAAAATTGGTGCATATAGATGAACTACATCCACCCACTTCTTCTTCTTCCGTTACTTTCCAACATAAAAAAACAGTGTCTTGTACACAAACTGAAACACCCACACAACATTAACACATTAACATAAAAGAAGAAAATGTCAAACAAAGGTTGCAAGTTGTATTAGAAGAGGCAAGGGTCTATCTCTGCTTATAATAATCATGAAGTCAGTGAGGGATGTTGGACTGTAATTTAAACTCACTTATTGAAATGTAACTTTACAAATTCCAAAAGAAACATTTACCCAAGCTTAAATGTAACATCATGGTTTCATGCTCTTGTAACCCTTACTGTACCATTTAGAATAACTGAACCTACAGTGCTTCTTTTCACGTCTTTTTACATTTCAGAGTCAGGAAGAAATAAGTCCTTTTACTGAAGGTTTGTTTCCAAAGTTGGTCAAATTGTTTCACTTAAGTGTCTTGGGCTTCAGAGGAACTGGAAGACACATTTATACAGACTGCAGGGATTACGCCTGACCCGTTAAGAGAGTAACATACTGTAGCTCTGCAGTAACACACACACCTCAACAGGGAAAAACACACACTACACTCCTGCTCTCACTCTCACTCCTTTTCTCTCCAGGCACATAAAAACACAACACATTTCTATAGAGTGTCAGGGCTACTTTAAAAAGCCATTTTTCATTTTTGTCCCATGTTTCCTGAAAACAATGACATACACACACATTAGTCCAAACAATGGGGGAAAAACACACACACAAACACAGAAGGGCGACTAGCTTTGAAAATGTGCTTTGAATCCAATTGAATTAATTAAATTCCTTTATAAATATCATATACATCATATATTATAACCCAAAACATTAGAAACACTTTAGACATTTTCAAAGTCTGTCTTGGAAAGTTTTTTTCATTTGTAGATGTAAAAAAGGAGAAACTTTCAAAATAAAAGTTAACAGAAAAGGTGATCAAAGAGACTCATTAATACACATGTTGTGGCCTTTTTGTGTATTTGACTCATCAGATAAATTCAATTAATATTTCAATTATTCATTAAGAGTCAGCTTATGGATCTAGTTTTCAATTATTCTTATATATATATATAAGAGTATATATATATATAATATATATATATACCAAAAATATTTGAGTAAGTAATTTTTAGTTTTTTTGATTTTTTTTATGATGCATGTTTTGAATTTGTAAAAATCTGTTTGAAACAAGATTCAAACGACTGCAGTTAGATTCAAGATGTTTACAGTACAAATTGTGTGAAATGTTAATGCTTGGAAGCTCCTTTGACAAAGGGTAGGTATTAAATATAAGAACATAAAATATGATAAAATACAATTTAATTTAAAATAAAAAACATGGGTTCTCAGTCTCTGCAGGTATAAATATGTTTTCCTCCCAGACAGAGGAGGCTAACCACTCAGGTTTGTAACTGAGTCATTATAAAGAGCCTTTAGCCATTTGGTGTTTGCCCATTGTAAATCAATCTATTTAACAGCAAGCAAGAGAAAAAGAGTGAGTCAAATATTGGAAATACACAACCTTTAATTAAACTGAATAAAGACCACAATTGAACATAAAATGAACTCTTAACATGACTTCTGCAGTATTTTCTGCTTTTTATCATTTAAAGTGTTTTTCCAAAGGGTCAGAGTGATAATTTACATTCTAATTGATTTATTCTTAATGTAGTGACTGCATCCGTTGATTATAAATGAATACTCTTGAAAAGTTAAAATATTACAAACAGAATTACAGATGCACTTGTTTCTTTGAACTCGAAGGTATCTCCATCACAGGTATGAAAATATCAAATCTCAGTCATAATCTGAGCGCAGCATGGCGAGCGTCTGCTGAGTCCCTACATGACACAAGCGCTATTATTTTTTAATGACGCTTGGTCCAAGGGTGAGAAACTGCATTTACTCAGTTTGGGTCCCCACACGACGGGAGAATTAATATGATTTAATGAGTTGGCAGCTGGCAGAGGGACTCTTTTCACTCATCTCTGCTCTGAGGCTGAGATCTGAGAGAGTCTGCCTTAAATTACTTTTGCCCCGGCTGAGTCTGTTCAACATGAACAGGCATTATTGACAGAGAAGAAACATTAGAAAAAAATGTTCCAAAGGCTCTTGCACTTGTTTGAATTTGATTTTAAATTGGAAGCAAAAGTTTGGAGGGGTCTATCTATGAGTAACTTAAACTGCAGCAATATTATTCACAACCTACAGTTATGCAGGGAAAAGGCAGAACTATTTTAGGGCTGTCCTAGATGAAAGATGATCAATGGCGGCAATATCTGTGGCCGTGGCTCGTGGGCCGTGGGTCTGACTGTGAGAAAGGATCAAAAGTGGCCAATGCGATCACTAATCAGTGAAACCACACATGCACAAGAGTCAAAAAGCGTATGTGCTGACAATAATATCACTTATCTCAAGCTCTCTTTTCAACACTGGCATCCTAAGTGTAGCCACGACCGAGTCCACATTTTTCTATTCCTCCTCTTTTTCCTTTTTTTATTTCTCTGAACGCCACTATGGCAAGAGCTCTCTTTACGCTGACCGCCATGGCAACCTCAGCCGCACACTAATGACGCTGCGTGTTGACTTGCCTAGCAGCCTAGATTTCCTTGATACCTCATTCATTGCACAGTATACATGCTTTTCATATCCAACATCATTAGATCAACTTATAAGACTGCAAAAACACGCACAGTCTGTAGGAGGAAGGGACGTTTTAAGTCAATATGTACAACTTTTATTTCATAGTTTAGTATTTGACCTTGTTGCATTAAGTAAAAAAATCAATTGAACAAACAAAGAAACCAAAGGTGTAAAAACCTAAATTATAAAATAATAGCATTAGGATTTTTTCTCTCTTATCACTGTTACCATAACTTTCTAGGTCAGCTAGATCTAATAGGACAAGAATGAAACCTGGTTGCACTGATGTATGCATTATTTCAAAGAGTTCCCATGTAACTTGTTAACCAGTGACACTGTGCATTATAAATGTATCTGATACAGTCTCCTTGAACCAGTGGAACAGGCCATAAAATAAAAATGAGTCAGTGTGCAGGAGCATTTACAGTATTAAAGTCTGTTTCTGATGACAGCTGTTACCATGGTGTTCTCATATGAATAATATAATATAATAATGATATATATGGAACTATTGATATTGCGTAAATAGATCAACACATTTGTTACAAATCTGTACTCAGATCCTCAAATGCGTACACAGATCAACTGATGCACACAAAGATCCACAAATTTGAAAACAGCTCCAACAATTGGTACAAGGATCAGTCAATGTGTGTTTTCCTTCCTTTTCCCTGATAGTAACCTAAAAGTCTTTGGATTGAGGACATAACAAGACCATTGGGAGTGTCAGCTTGGGTTTTAGAAAAGTTTTGAAAAGCTTTACATTTTTTAGCACTTTTATGAATGAAGAAGCCAATTGATTAATCAAAAGTAATAGATGTGTAAATCTATGCAAGAGTAATGTACATTGAGCGTGTTGTTGGTGTAATGATGCAGGACAGGGTGAGCAGGATGGGTCTTGTCTCACCCTGTAAGGGTTTTCCATTATTTGGAACAAAATATGGATCGATAAATAAATGGCTTAAATCATTTTTTAAATTGGGGTGCTTGGGGTGCTTTCGTCTCCCACAAGCTTATGTGACATCAAATATTGAGAAATTGTCACAGTTAGTTAACCAATATGATAGTGTCTGATATGAAACAGAAACAAGATAAATGGATCCATTCTGTCTCTAATTTTCATTTCCAGACTGATATCAAGTAGCCATATCCCATTACAAGGACGTTCACAGTTCTCAAGACTTAGCAACCAAGAGAAAACGAGATAATACTTAGTATTCATGGGCAGGAACATGCTGCTGGCAGTAACCATTACCACAGGTGCTCACCAGCTCTTGGACAGCTTCTTTTCTGCTGTTGCTGAAAGCAACAACATCAAGGCTTCAGCAGCACCAGCTTTCACTGCAGGAAACCTGATAAATATTTGTGTTAGAAATATGTTGAAATGATCTTTCAACACAAGATATCTCACTGGCAGAATATTTCACCTGAGTTTCAAAAAAAGACGTACTTCAGAATAACAGACTTGTTAAGATGAAGATTTGTCTCAGTGTTTCTTCACCGGGAAGTGAAAAAGGATTTGTGACATCCGAGATGAAAGGTGCCCTCGCCAGATAAAACACCTTGGCAGGTGTAAGGCTGTCACAGTGTAATGGCAGATTAGCACTGGGCATGTTTCTTTGGATTTTAAAAATATCATATAAGCAGTTGAACAACCAATTAAATGTGAGAACACGGCGAACCCTTTTTTACCCACCACTCTCTTCCCCAGCATTCCTCTCTCTCCCCCCTCGCTCTCGCTGTGTCTCTGCCCTTTGATGTCACTTCTCTGTTCTGGCATTTAGGAGACAAATGCTAGTGTGTCACACCTTGTCACTCATATAACACACACACATACACACTCGCACACAAACATGCACGCGCACAGTTAAATGCTAGAGTGTCAGCAGGCCTGTCAAAGCGAGTGTCAGCATGCAGGGACCTCTCAACTTGGCAGGACACGCACGCAAATGCACACACACACAAATACACACACACTGGACACAGACACACACACGCGCATAGACACATACACAGCAAGTCTAAAACTGTGGTAGAACATGCAGTGCCACACAGTCGTACACGGTGAGAGGGGGAAATTAACAATATGCAAACAAGCAGCCCTATGTGAGTTGTTGACACCTAAACAATGAAAACACAATTACTCACCTCTCTATCAATGACACACAAATACACACACACACACACAACTTGGCATTAGCAGCAGTTTGGTGCCAATGTTACATGTAGCCAGTCTCTGCTATAACTTAATGTTGGACAGTTTGAACCATTTGAAGATTGTAAAAAGTCTATTTGATTTTTTTGTCTCACTGGAATAAACAGCTGCCTCACAAAATATTTTTTTTGTAATGCATTGGAAATAGAGTCAGCTGTATTATAAAGCACACAAATTCTTGATGAGTTGTTTTTATCCTTAACATACTCAAAAAGGCCAAATAAAATAAAGGGATTTTATTAAGGTTTAGAAGAAGACATGTAACGCCGTAAAAAAAGAAACCAAACTTAGCCAGATAAACCTTTGTAAAACCCCAAAGAAGAGGAGAAAAATCTGACATGGTCCTTTTGGGGTGCAGCATCAAACCTGCAAGAGCAAACAAACATACAACCAAAGAGTTTTGAAATATTTGTCATTGGAAAATAGTTATTATTATTATTATTATTATTATAAAGCACATGCATTCATGAACAGAAAATAAAAAAATGTACCAAACAAAGTCATAACTCAGCAGCGAAAACTGTCACTAAAAATATTTTCATCGTGCAAGGATATTGATTGACAGCATGAAATGAGTTCATCCTGTTGAAAAGAACAGTGCTGCATCGTTTTACTTTCACTGCAGGAGATTTTGTGATTGAACTACATGATGTGTTGCTATGATCAGAAGACTGTTATGATGTCTGCTAACCTGAAGTCTTTCAGTCTTTCGGCTGCTGGCCTTGTCTTGCTCTGCCAGCTGTCTGAGTGAAATCAATACTTACAAAATATTCTCCTCACGGTGGTCAAAACAGACAAAAAAGAACTACACTTTTGGTTTCATTTTCTAACAATTGCTCCCTTTCATGTTTCATTAAACACTAACCCGTGTGAACTTCCCTTATCTTGGCAACCATAATAATTCACCTTGATATTAGTGCATGATAGTCAAGATAGTCATGATATTCCCCATCTGAAGATTGTTCACGCCCGGCTGCAGAAGTTGCTGACAGCTGAAGTAAATAAACAGGATATCTGTTAACATCATGAATTTACAAATAGCTAAATGTGCTTCGGAAGCCAGATTTTCCCTGTTACAGATTTTCCTACACTCCTTTGCCCTCTTTCCCTGCCCCTGGGTGTCTCTAGGGAGACTAGAGCTGACAGGTGGGAGTCAAACCAGGCCCAAAACACCCTAAACAGTGGACCCACAAGGTGTAAGCCCTCACATCCCCACAGAGGCAGACACACACAGATCAGGGTGTCATCACTAGGCAGATTTAACCTGACAGCTTTCAAAAAAATGAGACAGTATGACATGCAGGGAGACATGTGGAGAGATGGTCAGAGGTAAATGCTGCACTGTACAGCATGAATAACTCTGCAGAAAGTCCGTCATCTAATAATCCAAGTAACTGTAACAACACACACATTAAGTAACTTTCTCACACACACTTCTCCTCTTTCACTCTGTCTCTGGTTCTATCTAGACTTTAGGACGGCTTATACTGCAATGTATTATTGATATGGAGAATTGTGTGTGTGTAACACTGAGGCAATGGATGTGTATGTGTGTGTATTATTGGCAAAAGCAAGTTTAACAAGTGTGTGTGTGTGTGTGTGTGTGTGTGTGTGTGTGTGTGTGTGTGTGTGTGTGTGTGTGTGTGTGTGTGTGTGTGTGTGTAAGGTGCTTCTGCATTTCAAGGCAAGCAGCAAGTAAATTGAGGTCAGGTGAAGTCAAAAGAAAAAAGCTAGACAAAAGTCAGAGTCTTAATACACACGCGCACGCACACACACACACACACACACACACAGACAGACAGAGCAGTAAATCTTTAATTATAAACAGTGGTTGACTTAGTTCATTGGCTCAGCATATTTTGAAGTGCACGGTCAAAGGAGCAGTCTCTGTCGTTTGTGTGTGCGTGCGTGTGTGCGTGCGTGCGTGCGTGGCCTGCTTTCTCTTTGTCTCAGTGTATTAACATTTAGCTTGTTAGGTGCAAAATGTCACCTTTATAATGATTTTCTTTACCAAAAAGTAAAGTTTGTCAGTTTTGGGGAATTACAACTTGTAAAATCAATCAGAATTTTAAGCACCCCAATGTAGTTTAGTACATGCATTTTATTTTAATGATGGGTTTGTTTTAAAGAATATTAGACCTTAAATGGTAGATTTATGAAAAATGAGGCTAAATGCATCTTGTCCTAAATCAGAGTCAGTTTCTTGACATCTTTAACTCAAACCATCACTTGTCAATAGTTTGTAAAACCTTCAAAGATAATAGATGATTTGTTGATGAATTCAGAACTGAAATTGTTTAAACCTATGCTATCGATAATGTTACCAAAAGTCTGTGCCTTAATCTACAGACTTACATCAGCTGTTTCACCACCACAACACACCTTTACATCACCAAGTCTTTACATTAAAACTGCCTGTTAACTGTTTACTGAGTATTCTCTTACATCTAAACATTTAGTCTAAACTAGGAACTTAGTTGCCTTAGAACATCCCTAAATATGACGATGTTCTCTTTTCTGTCTCTGAAGCGTCTGCGGCTGCATTTATCGACACATATCAGAAAGCTTGATGTCAAATAACTGTTTGAGAGATTATTGAGACTTTAGGTCATCATTCCCCCATTGCTGTGATTTTCTTTTATACTGTCAATCTTTCTATTTTCTTTACAAAACAAATGCGAATATTTCAGTCCTCTATTGATTTTTATTTTCATGGGTCAGATATGAAAAGAGTCTGATCTCTTTTTTACGCTGCTAAACTCTGTGAACAACTGCTGTCACATCCAAGAAGTAATCCCGAGGCCTGCAGAGAGATTCAAAGATGAAAAGAGGGCTGAAAAAGTTTGAATAGCCTTGATTTACACCGGGGAAAAAGAGATTGGATGGAGATGTAGGGGCATCGACCAACACTTAAGCTCCAACAGGACAAATAAAAAAAACTCCTCTGTGGCAATCGTGTCGCCGGGCGGGGGTAGAGGGAACGGGGGTGTTTACAAGATATAACACCTGTGGGGCTTTGCTCTGTGGTTTTATGAAGAGATGGTTTGATGTTTTAAAAGTAGCAGCAGTGACACAGAGCCATAAAGAGGAGGCAGGTGTGATTGTGCCACCAAAAACAAAACTGTTATTGAGCTGTCAGTGTGGAAGTAAACACAGAACCACAGAGTGTTTGCAAGAAAAAGAAGAAAATAAAACTCTATATTTGTGCCGTGCAAACCCATTCTGCCGGTTTCCCCACACAACTTAAACCGAAAAAAGGGATGTAACCGTTGTAACATCAGCTGACGTTTCCCTGTTCCGAGGAAAATACACTGAAAATATATTAAAAAGCTCTCTGCTCTTTGCTGCTTTCATGAGTTATCTCCTCTCCTCTGCACTCCCCCCTGCTCAGGCTGTGCCCCTGTCATCCATTTTCACACACATGAGGATTTTATTTAGGCTGTGAGGAAATCATTGCTTTTGTAAAATTCTTTGCAGGACACTAAACTTTCAGCTCCTGCCTAGAAAAGTATAAAAATTGTAAAACCTGTTATAGGGAGCATGAATCATGCTGTCTGTCTCGGTCCTCTCCTCACATGCACTTTTACTCTGCGCTGACCTTTACAAACACAGCCATACAGAAATAGCAACTCTGTTATTACCGTAAAAGGTCAGTGTGAATGGATTGTACATACTCTATGAATCTGAAGAGAGCACTAACACCTGTGTGTGTGCGTGTGTGTGCGCACTAATACACACACGTATAGATTTTAGGTTACTTCGATCAGCCTCAGACATCCTTCTGTTTTGTGAGCGCTAACTGAAGTGAATACATTTTTTTGTTGTGATTGTGTGTATCTGTGTGTGTGCAGGTGCATGCATAGGTGTTGTTTTTGTTCTTACTTGTAATTGCATCACTGCTGGAAAAATATCTTGTAGATGCAGGTAGAATAAATCAGAAATAAATCCAAACAGATATAAAAAAAGAATTTAATTTCGTCCCCACATGCACACACACACACACACACACACTTTTCTTCTCATTTTCTCTCTCTCTGACACACACCCATCCTGTAGTGCTCATTAAGGGTATTTCCATGGTAACACACACACAATGAGTTGAGCATGCACACACACTCACACACTTTGCTAAAACAGCATTTTGTCCATAAAGTCTGTTTCCATGGTTAAGTTGTGATGAATGGGACTCAGTTGAAGTCAATGAGATAGCGCAACGCCATAATTCAATTTAACACACATTCGTGCACACACAGACACACACCAACTCACAAAGTGAGGGCCATAATTCTACACTCATACATATACACACTTGAAGACACACACACACACACACACACACACACACACACACACACACACACATACACACACACACACACAGTTGTGTGCACAAAGTCAATGAGACCACAGTGCACCATAATTCACTGTAAAGATAAATGCCCAGTGTGCATTATCACTGAGTCTGAGTGGTTCACTGCTGGTGTTTGTTTTTGTGCAAGTGTGTGTGTGTGTTTGTGTGGAATTATGTCTGAGCCTCCTTATGGTGGCAGTAGCTCAATCCATAGGGACTTGGGTGTGGAATTGGAGGGTCTTGCTTTATGTCAGTGTATGGACCAAAGCAGGGCCTGAAATTCATCTTTTGAAGTGTGGGGGAATTGACCCCCGTATTCACATAGGGGCGTTTTTTTTATACTTTGGGGGGGATTTTATCTGGAATCTTTAACATACTGTGAGAGGTTTTTTTTATCTGATTATGAAACAGACTGAAATTCCATCAAAATCGGGTCTACACAATTTAATCTAAACACAATTACATCCATAAAGATTCCAACCAGAGTTTTTCAAATTTACCTACGTTGTTTTGCTGACCTTTTAATGACACCATATAGCAGCCTATATCAGCCAATAAGAGCCTTTGTTGAAAGAAGTTGCCTTCTCCTGTTCTTCTGACGGCCAATATCACGCAACTGTGTCGATGACTGACATTTCTTGTAGACAATGAAATTCTTGAAACATGGATATGCTGCTTCTATCAATACTACATTAACACATTAAATAGATTGCTTTAAAGAATAAGGTGTAAAAATGGCAAATGTAAACTTAGACATCAAACACCCTCATTTAGCTGGAACTGAATGGTCCTTGTGCTCGACTGCATGACTGGCAGTCGACTGAAGTTCTGACAAACGAATCGTGGAATATTTGGGGTCACCCCTAACGTTTTTATTAGTATTTATGGGAGAGGGAGAGAAGGAGGGAAAGCGAACTGGTGTGCTAGTTAACCAGACTTATGTCACACATTATGTGTTTTCTTCTAGTCTATTCTGTTTTTAACCCTGCAAATGTTTGCTGTGTGACATATTGGTATCGTAAACATCACTGCAAATATATGCAAGCTCCTCTCTCATTATGAGAGCCACACTTGCAGGGATTGAATATTTTGAGCACAGTTCCAAAATTTGGGTGCCAGTTCTCTTACCAAGAACTACCCATGAGCAAGTTACTGAACCCCATCTGCTGAGGGCGACCCCTATGTACCTCTCTTTGACATGTCTCCATTAATGCATGCCCATAGGTCCTGTTTGTGGATGTGTGTATTTCAAGACTGCTGAATGTGTGTGTAACATGTTTCTCAATAATTATATAAAATTAAAATTAAATTATATGAAATTAGTTAGAATGTTGTCTCCAAATA
Organism: Labrus bergylta; assembly: GCF_963930695.1. Classification (NCBI taxonomy): domain Eukaryota; kingdom Metazoa; phylum Chordata; class Actinopteri; order Labriformes; family Labridae; genus Labrus; species Labrus bergylta. The sequence continues at coordinate 20,339,519 of NC_089213.1, read as the reverse complement.
TGGTAAATGCTAAACATGTTTATATATGCTACACAGCAGTTTCTACTGTAGACATAAGCTTGTGAAAAAAAACGACATCAATTTACATAAATGATAAATATATGAATTTGTGGTGTTTTGCTAAATCCGTAATGCATTACAACTTCTGCAGGGCTAAAAGAAACTTCTTATTTCCAGTTGAATGCATGGGTTATGGTCGGCTTGAAATCTCCAAGGCAGACGTGTCACTTCCAAATGCAGAAAAACTGAAATAAATTATACTTTAATGAGGGGCTGAGGGGAAGAAATACTACCATCAGTAAGGCCAGGCGGCTGAGGTTAAAAAGGAGTCTGTTTTTCTGTGACTTTTATCCTTTTCCCTCCCATGTGGCTGTGAGGCATTTTAGGTTGTTTGTAAAATTCAAGTGCTGGTCTCTAGTAGATTTTGGAACTAAAAGTCTGTCTTACAGTTCTATAATATGACTGTCAGAAAAGATGGGAGTTTGAACATCTGATCTGAGTTAAAGGAATTTAATTTTTTTTGTGAGCTGATGTATTCATGGTAATAACCCCAGTTAAATCATAAATAGTGTAACTACAACAGTAGAAGAGATGCACCGATACCACTTTTTTTCAAACCAAGTACAACTACTTACATTTGGGTACTCACCGATACCGAGTACCGTTACAAGTACTTAATAATGCCACTGAATTTCTCTTAATCACTTTGAAAGTAAGTTTTATTCAAATCAGATATGATTCCTTACTTTTTGACTTTACAACTGAAAAACATTCCTGTTGCTGACATTGTAACAGTTTTTAGAAACAAACATGGCACTGCCAGACATTTCCTTTTTATGTAACATGTTCAGTGGATCTCTGTAACACAAAACAAAAGAACACTCATATGCAAGTGCTGACTGTGTGGATTAAGTCTTTTTCTGAAAAGCAGTTTCTCTGCATTATCAGCAGTGAGCCTGTTTCTGCTCTCATCTACAATATTTGACACCGAGCTAAAAAGTATTTCGCTTTCCACACTACTGCATGGTGCTGAAAGGTATCTCCTTGACATTTGGGCAAGAGTAGGAAACCGCACTTTGTTAACCCCCCAGTACTGCAATGGGCTGTCTTCACGAGAAGTTGTAGTCTCTCCTAGGTATGTCTCTAACTGAATAGGAGCACCCACTGGAGCACTGCTCAGAGATGTTGATGCTTGCTCATCTGCAAACTCGTCAAAAATGCTGTCCAGACTGCTGTTGGCCTGGGCCTTTGGTAACTTTCTGGCAGGGGGTTCCCCTATGTCCTCCTGCCTACTGGACTCTCCTCCAGGCAGCTTCTGCAGCTCCAGCATCACCATCTCTTTGGCCTCAGGAGCAGTGTCAGTGTTTGAGAAGAAATGATCCTTGTACCTAAAATGGAGGCATAACACACAGACAGACAGACACACATACTGATACATAAACACACAGACAGACAGACACACATACTGATACATAAACACACAGACAGACAGACACACACACAGATACACAGACAGACAGACACACACACTGATACACAAACACACAGACAGACAGACACACACACAGATACACAGACAGACAGACACACACACTGATACACAGACAGGCAGACACAGACAGACAGACAGACAGACACACACACAGACAGGCAGACACAGACAGGCACACAGATACACAGACAGGCAGACACAGACAGGCAGACAGACACACAGATACACAGACAGGCAGACACAGACAGGCAGACAGACACACAGATACACAGACAGACAGACAGACAGACAGACAGACAGACACACAGACAGGCAGACAGACACACAGATACACAGACACACAGATACACAGACAGGCAGACACACAGACAGACAGACACACAGATACACAGACAGGCAGACACACACAAACAGACACAGAGATACACAGACAGATACACAGACAGGCAGACACAGACAGGCAGACAGACACACAGATACACAGACAGACAGACAGACAGACAGACACACAGACAGGCAGACACAGACAGGCACACAGATACACAGACAGGCAGACACACAGACAGACAGACACACAGATACACAGACACACACAGACAGACACACAGACAGACAGACACACAGATACACAGACACACAGATACACAGACAGGCAGACACACAGACAGACAGACACACAGATACACAGACAGGCAGACACACACAGACAGACACACAGATACACAGACAGGCAGACACACACAAACAGACACAGAGATACACAGACAGATACACAGACAGACAGACACACACACAGATACACAGACAGATACACAGACAGACAGACACACACACAGATACACAGACAGGCAGAGCGACACACAGACAGGCACACAGACACACAGTTACACAGACAGACAGACACACAGTTACACAGACAGGCACTTTACCTCGGATCGAGTACAGTAGCAATGCAGTAGAGAGGGTTTTTTTCAGCATCCACGAAGCGCCTGCTGACGGCTGCAGCCAAGATTGCTTTCATCGTTTTGATGCCCTGATCCGCGTCTGTTTCTTTGGTCTAAAGTCTCTGAAGCACGCTCACAGCAGGAATTACATCTGATGCTAAAGCATCGGACGAGCCAAAACAGACAAAGTTATTTCCAGAAGTGTCCACTGGTGCGCTGTAAGATTGTCGGGGAGTTCATATTCGGAGCCAAATATTCCCAGAGTCCGCTTCTGCTCGGTGAGAGACTGTAGCATGTAGTACGTGCTATTCCAGCGCGTCTGCACATCTTGTTCTTGATCTTCATCAACCCACTGCGCTGTTAAACTGATGAGAGACATTGGGCTAACACTGCTTGTCCAGATATCAGTGGTGAAGCTGAACGCCGAAATGTCCTGCAGCAGTCCGTGGATGTGCTTTTCCACGAAGTCATGCAGCTTGGGTAACACGGTGTCTGTGATGTGATGACGGCAGGGAACCTCATACTTTGGCTCCAAAACACTTAGAAGACGAAATCCTGTATTATCGACAACTGACAACAGCTGGTAATCAAGAGCAATGAACTGGGTCAGAGCTTCTGTTATTTTTATCGTGCGCGGGTTGTCTCTCGACATTTTCTCTCGCTTCTCCAGCGTTTGCTGCAAAGTTGGCTCTAGCTGTCTTCCGCTGCTAGCTTTAACAAACTCCGTGAACTCTCCGGCGTGCTGCTTCTTAAGATGTTTAATCAAATTACTCGTATTGAAGGAGCTAATTTTCACCCCTCCCCTTGACAATTTTGCAGTGCAAAGTTTGCAGTCTGCTCTTCTTTTGTCGTCATCGTTTAAGCTGAAATGTCTCCACACCGCTGACATCTCGCTTCTCTCCGCTCAACTGAATAGAGGCGCACGCCCGCTGTAAAGGTATCGGTGCCGTTGTATCCGCATAGTTTTACGACTATGAGTATGAGTACGTAAAGGCGGCATCGGACTGAGAACAGTCCTAAACAGTAGGTTTATTGAATTTTACCACCTTGGATTTGGAGTATTGAATTGGATGATGATGAACCTTGGTTAGCAATCCTTTCAAGTTAAATTTAAAGAGCCCATATTATGCCCTTTTTGGGGTTCCTACTTTTGTACATTCACAATAGATAAAGTTTGAAAAAAGTGTCTGTTTTCATGTACTGCTCCTCCTTGCTCCCTCTATACTCTGAGTCCGTCAGCTACACTCAGTTGAGCCCACACTGTTAGACCCCACGTGGGCCAAGTCTGCTCTGATTGGTCTGCTGATCAGCTCTGTCGTTATTGGTCAGTTGCTCAGCACGCTTCTCGGAAATTTCAACATGAGCTGCAGGGCTTGCCACAACGAGCCAATGGGCTTAGATCAGTGATCTCACACTGACAATGACGTCAGACTGACACATTTTTATGGAGGGGGGCTTGAACCGAGCGTTACATGCGGCTAATGCTACAGCTAACAGGAGGACGTAGGAGAAGCCGCGTTTCCGCGAACTTTGAATCTTTGCACATAGATGTGCCTAAACATGCACAGGACACTTGGAAAACACACTAAAGAGCATATAAAACCAGAAAAAGCTGAATATGGGACCTTTAAGGAATGTCTAAGTCCCTATTAAAAATCAAAAGCAGCACTTCATGTCAAATTTAACCTGAAAAAACTTGGTTGTGCGAGTTGAGTGAATATAGTTGTTGATATAAACATTCAGCAGTAACTGAGCATCATAACATTCATCCTGAGTCGTGCCTCTGGTTATCTGAGACACTCTTACAAAACCTGAGAGAAATATCCAACTTTTTATTCACACTTATTGCACCAGTATGCGTACAAGTTAGTAGTCTTAACACTTGTTGGCCCCTCAGCAGATAGTGCAAAGATGCTTCTTAGAGTTTTGTTTTTTTTTGCCTGCAGAGACCAAAAGCAGTTTTATTCATGAACCAAAACAGTGTAGTTGTTTGCCAGACAGCAAAACAAATGCTTCAAAATTTAACCCAGTCTTGGTGAAAGTTTAATGCCCTTCTCCTTTGACCGGACTGCACAACATTGTAAGATGTTTTCAGACATGATCCTTTTAGAACTTGTTATAATGTTATCGCAGTATAGTGACTTAGAGGAAGCGTACATTTCTTCATCACATCATTAATAGAAGAGTGCAGTAAAAATAATCAACAACCATGTTCGTTCACGCTTTAAAGTTGTAAGAGTTATGAATACATTTGCATAATTAGATGCATCACTCGTCGCGTGTTGTTGCCAGGAGGCCAGGAGGCTTTAGGCCCGCCTTAGCTCCATGTCTTTGCCTCTTTGCTTCAAGGTTGATTGAAAATTGGGTGGAGATAGAATTTCTAATTCAGTATGGCCTCATAACGCTTCTTCAGAGACCAGTGAGTGATGTCACATGACATCACTCTATGGCCTTGACCAGTATAAATCTCCAGCTAGGTGTTTATAACAGCTGGATATAACTGAGTAAAATCTATCACTTTATATTATTAATCACAGGAGTGTGTTGTAGACTAAGAATTGATTTTGGCTTTCTTTCTACACACTGTTGTCAGCTTTATGTTTTGGTTGGCTGTTTGCATTTGGAGAAAACATTCAGTGAAAATAACTGTCAACGCTAGATTTCTTTTGCGATACAAATTAATCAAATTTAATTAAATTAAATTAATTAATTTACTCATAAAATTTGCATAAATAATACAGCCATATTCTGTCATCATCTGGTCTGTGTCTGTCATGTAACTATCAAAACATTTTAATTAAAACTTACAGTGCTATATAATAATATCTGGCATCTCTCTTTGTACTTATACTGTTAACAATCCTCCTATAATTAACTAAGTCCCCACTATAATTAAACATGTGGTTCTTACTCTGTGTAATTTCACCACATTCTTAATTTTAACTCTTGTATATTTCATTTCTCCCCATAGAGAAACTTCATCGTGCTGTAGGTCTGTGTTAATTACAAAAAGCCACAAAAAATACACAGAAAATCAAGCAATATAACTAAATACACTCAAAGAGTGTGATTAAAAAAAAAAAAAAAAAAAAGACATTTAGAAGTGCAGCGTAACTTATCCAGGTTAAAAGTTAATATTAGCTTTTAATAAGATTTCTCTGTCTCTACGTCTTTATCTTCTTCCCCTTGTTAGCCCTCTTTTTACAGGATTAACTTTATAACCCCTGTAGGGAGATTCTATTGAAGACCAATAAAAAGGATGCAGGATGAATTATACTGCAATCTGAACTCCCACTAAGACATCAATCATGACACACACAAACACACAAAAGATTTGGCTTCAACAAAACACAATAAATCTGCAAACGCATGTAAAATATAGTCTCAGCTCCCTTACTCTATCTCGTTAACTCTCTGTTTGCAATATCCAGGTAAACATTATCTAATGTACGTCTTCCCCACCCTGTCACAGAGTATGTTCAAAGTAAACCAGCTAATTTGGACACAATAGCAATGGTTTTGACTGAATTTACACAAAGATCTTCTGCTGAAAGGCATCTAAAAAGATGGGAAATGCTCATTCGGGGAAAGTTCCTGTGCTTCAAACAAAGCTTCATGTTTTCGAATAACCCCAACAACTGAGCCTTTAGTTTTTTTAGAAGCTGAGATAAGAAAACACTAGCAGACACTTAGCACAGTATACCAGAAATTCTCTCCAAATTGAGACAATTGTACTCATAAGTAATTATGCATAAGCATGATGAGAAATTTGGACATTAGATAGTCACGACAGACATTTTTACTTGGCCTTGTCTTTTTCTCGGACTGGGCTGACTTAGGATGTTAAATCAAGACCAGTCAAGACCACTGAAAGGCTATTTTGAAGGAAAACGCCCCTTTATAAAAGAACAAATAACTTCAATTCATTCATAATTTCATTTTTATCCCCTGGTTACAGCTGCAACCTTCCAGGTGTTACGGCCTAAATGAGTGACACGCCCAAGGTTATCTACCACATGGCCTACCAGCCTTAAATATTACTTATATGCCATTACTAAGATTTTTTCTGTGGACTTATCTCATGTCATATATCGCAGAAATGGCGGCAGACATACAAATCACATCTCAGAACTTTTCAGTGCCTACGCTTTTATGTTTTTTTCTCAGTCCACTAACACTCATTTGAAAGTCATGACTCTCTCTCTCTCTCTATCTCTCTCCTTCTTTCTCTCTCTCTCTCTCGCTCTCTTGTTCTCTCTCCTCTAGCCACTCTCTACCTGCACATTTTCCTTTTATCACACGTCGCTCCCTCTCACCCTCTCTCTGTCTTTCTGTATCCCATACATATTTCCGTCTCCCTCTTTTTTCCCCTCTACCTCTTCTAGCAATGGCAGCCTGTCTTTTCAAATTCAGCTTCCATCAGTACAGCACACAACACACACACACACACACACACACACACACACACACACACACACACACACACCACACACACACACACACACACACACACACACCACACACACACACACACACACACACACCACATACACACACACACACACACACACGCATACACAAACCACATACATCATTGGAGGGGAAACAATTTATTCCAGGACAGGAGAACTGTTTTGTTTGGTTCACCCTTGTTTGTTTTCCTTTTTCTCTCTCTCCCTCTCTCTCTCACCCACCAACAGATGGGGTATTTTAATGAAATCAGCCTTGCCTGTTCCCATCTGTGTGAGAAATGAATTTCACCATTTTTTAAATGAGGGAATTTACAATGAGACATGCTGGAACGCAGGGAACCCCTACTCTGAGTATTTTCCCCACTCCCACTCTCCTCAGCCCTTGCTGCTGTTATGCTTTCGCTGCATTTGTCGGTGTCTCTCTTTACGTCCATCTAATAGTCTTTTTCGTCCTTTTTTAGGGTGCTGCTTAAAATATTTAATGTTCTTATCACTCTGCATGGAGTGTCAAATTTTCAAAAGGTTACAAAATCCACCTACCATTGCCTCAAATTGGCTTATGTTGATTTTGGTGGCCCCTGTGGACAAAGACTACGTTTGATGTCTTTTCTGATCTCGTCCTGTACAGGTGTAAATGTTCAATCCTGCTTCCTTTTCCCAGTCAAACATAGCACACTCACTGTGAATCTTAATGGTGATGATGGTCTCTTCTGCTACTCAAAGTCAACTGGAGGCATCAGCATTCACTAAAAAAAAACCCTCACAGGAGTGACACACTTTGGTATGCAGTGATTAGCATAGAAGCCAGGAGATATTGGTTATGGTTTATGAGTTTAATCAGTCAATCAACCTTTTACTAGTATAGGGCTAATTCATAACATGTTATCTCAAGACACTTTATAAAAAGCAGGTAAAAGACCTTACTCTTTGTTATGTCCATCATGAGCCCAGCACTTAGCAACATTTAGCAAAGTTACAGTGGCATGCAAAAACATCCCTTAAGAGGCAGAAATCTTGGGCAAAACCAGACTCTTGATGAACAACCATCTGCCAACACAAGTAGGAGCTGGTCCATACCTGCGCCAGTCCTAACTATAAGCTTTATCAAAAAAGGTCTCTTCTTAAAAGTACAGAGTGTGTCTGCCTCCCGGACCCTGAGTGGTAGATGATTCTAAAGGAGAGGGGCCTGATAACTGAAGGCTTTACCTCTGATAGTACATTTAGAGACTGAAGGTAGAGCAGGCCTGCATTCTGGGAGCATAATGTTCTCCAAGGGTTATACGGCACTATTAGATCTTTAAGATAAGATGGTGCCTGAAGAGCTTTGTAAGTGAGAACATGGGTTTTACATTCTATACCAGATTTTATAGGGAGCTAGTGCAGAGAAGCCAACACAGGAGTAATGTGGTCCCTTTTCTTTGTTCTAGTCAGTATACGAGCTGCAGCGTTTTGGACTGGTTGAAGAGTCTTTAGAGACATACAATGGCAGCCTGATACAAAAGAATTACAATCATCCAACATAGAGTTAACAAATGCATGAACTGAATGTTTTTTCTGCATGGTTTTACGACAGGATATTCCTGATCTTAGACTCCTAGATTCCTAAAAGCGTTGCTTTATGCCAGGATGATGCCATTAAAAACAGTTAGAAAAAGTCTATCTGAAGTATTTAGGACCAAGAACAATAACTTCAGTCTTGTCTGAGTTTAAGCAGCCAATGAAAACAAAAAATAAACATATAATTAGATTGTTTTTAATATGCTTGAAAGTGCTTCATTATTTGTCCTCGCATTCAATTTTATGTTGTTATATTATGTAAAATGGAGTCAGGTTTGTTGCTAGAAAAGAATCCATTTGACATAATATATCAACAATACCTTGCTTGGGAGTTGCATAACCTTTCTACGACTGATCATTTAGATGCTATGGAACTTGGCTTCAAACATTTATCTGCTCAAATTGGCCAACAGTTTAGAATTAGCATATTGGGCAGCTATAAGATGTTATCATGAATAGTTTCACAGATTTGTTTTAGTTTTAATGTCCAAAGGAAGCTTCCTTCAAGGGGAGCTTTAAGGAGCTGCTGGGCTAACATTTTATTAATGAATTAGGTTCAGCTTGGCTTTTTGTATCTTTATTTTGTATCTTGTACTTCATTCTGTCTCGCTCAAGCTTTCAGTAAGAGGTAACAATTAGTGAAATGGCATGTCACGTCTAACAATATGAGGCCTGTAAAAACATCTGCTAGAGGATTTCACATCTAAAAGACACATCTGGTCAAGCAAAAGGTCCTGGTGCATGAAGATAGAGGAGTGGATAAAAGAGCTGTGACTGAAAAGCATCACAATCAAACTTAACATCACTTGTGTTTTTGACACTTTTTGGTTTCTGTGGAGAGGAGGGCTTTATCACTACGATACAGTTGTGTTCTGTTTCAATGCATGATAAAGAAAAGTGGTCAAAACTAAGAAAACATTTCTTATTGCAGCAATAATCAATTCTATTTCAATGTATAGGCTGATTGAGTGACTGAATACATGTATGGACAAAATACATTTTCTTTTCTTTGAAACATTTCATAACTTATCAGTTGTTATGGTTTTTTATCCTTAAAAAGTTCAAGTTGTAGAAGTTCATTTGGTAGTGCTCTGAGGTGTAGGACTCATAAACCCCTTCAAAGCTGATCTCCTGAAATGTTGAAGTTTCACAAACAGGGCTATCAATCAGGAAAGGTCAGCAGCAGAGAAATGTTGACTTTTTTGACATGTCAGGTTTTCATCTGTCACCAACACGAGGTGTGTGTAGTTTTTTTTTTTTCAAAAAACAGAGTTTTCCTGTGTGTTTGCTTGTACACATGCGTCTGTGCCTGTGAAAATGTAAGAGCCCGTTGAGTATGGGACTCTTGTGTGTGCTGGCACATGTGTGCATGCCGTGTTTTCTTAGGTGTGTTTCCAGGAAGAGAGCTGTCAGACATGATGACTGACGTCAGCCTCATTATACACACTCCCACACGGTCGCACAAAAACGCACAAGTAAGTTGCTGAGTTTGAAAACAGAGAAGTAATTCAGACAAACTGCACCTGCTTTTGAAACAGCTTAACAAGCAATTACACTGGGACAGAGAGACACACAATACACACACACACACACACACACACACACACAACACAAACACACACAGATAGCTAAATTAAATTCCACTCAGACTGTTGGGACGGAGCCAAAATAATTACTGATATTACCAACAAAAGTGAAATAAGAGACGAAGAGGGAGAGGATTAGGGACTGAAACCAACAGATCCTTAGCTTCTAAATTTACCAGAGAAGTACCTCCGACACACTACTGGTGTGTGGTTGAGTGTTTGCATGTTTGGGAAAGTCAGGTGAGGTGTCAGTAATACACTCGCTGTGGCAGCAATTAAAATATGTAAATCTAAGACCATCAGGGTAGAATCTGATAGGCTATGCTTAACTGCACTCAGTGCTGATTGAAAATGAAAAAATAGATAGATAGATAGATAGATAGATAGATAGATAGATAGATAAATAGATAGATACTGTAGATAGATTGATAGGTAGATAGAAATACACAGCTGTGAGATCGCTGCGTGTGTCTGAGTGAATGAATATGAATGTGTGTGTGCGTGTGTTTATTATGATTGTAAACAAATATGCCAGCCTGCTTCTTCCTCCTAACCCTCATCATCAGGACTCAGGCTAGGTGCCTGGAAAATATGCAAATACATTTTTGTTCTCAAAATATGGTAATGAGTTCTTGGCAGAGAATTAATTAGACTGCCAAGTTTCTACAGAGATTCTACAAAACCCAGCAGCAGTCAAACTGTGTGAAGTGAGATTATGAGATCATTTGCATTTTAGTCCTATTAAGGGACATTAGCAAGCCTCTTGGTCCTGAAGGACCTTAAGAGCTGGTGTTTACTTGTTGCGTTAATGAGGGATGTGAAAGGTCAACAAGTCACAACCACACAGGAAGCTGGTAGGGTCGAGGTAGGAAGACGAAGGAATGACTTTAGGCTAATCATTTGAGGTCGGCAGACTGAACATCACAATGTGATATTGTGTATCAATAGAACAATGTTACAACTAGACAAGTCCTGCTGAGCTTTTGCTATGTTTGTCATCAGCAAATTTATCAGCGGATTTATTCCAATTTTTATAAGAGAGACATTTAAATCACAACAAATCAATCTTATTTATCTGACAATCTGGCAAAAGAACAATCAAGAACCCACTGAGGATTATAACATTAAGCTGTAGCTCTAGTCCTTTGCTATGCTTGAGCATTTCTCATCTCTCTGTTTTGATTACATAACTAAGAACTTTGACCTTTTGGTTCAGTCTCATCAGAAAAAAAAAAAAAAAAAATGCTGATAATCTCACTACGCAGCTTCAAATGGCAGACAGCAGATCTTTTTCTAAAGCGCTGCAAAGCAAGAAGTATATTGAATATTGGACGTTTGGTTGATAAATCAGAATCCAAGACACAATTTGGTGTTAATGTTGCACTACTTCTGCAGGATGTGAAAATAAACCAAACTGTAAAATCTGCTAGTGAAGTAAAACTAAAATAATGCTGCTTTAAAGGCTTTATATGCAATTTTTTGATCCAGCAGATGTCGCCCTTGAGCACCAGCATGAAACCAAAACAACTTGCGGTGCATTGTGGTTTAGCATGCTAATACTAGCGATCTTTATTATGCTCGTATCTTCACACTGCACCTAAATTTACCTGAAATGAGCGTGATCTAGAAACACAGTTAAGCTGTGAGTACAGTATGTTATTCTTCTTTTCTCTAGTCCCTCAATTAAACAACTTTTATTTGCGAGGGGAGGAGTCAGCCGGCCGTCCGGGCGATGTAAACAAAGTGAAGATAGGACTCTGAAAACTCAGAAAGCATCACAGACAGTGGGACTCGGGTGTTACACCCATTGTAGACAGTCATGACTCACAGAGTTATTTTCAGAGGATATACTTCTATTACATTTAAGTGTGAAAAATCACATATTAAGCCTTTAAGAGAGGAGACATAGAGGGTAGTTTACATGTAATTGGTCACCGCCTTTTAAATTGTAGTTGGAAAATAGACAAATAAAAGCATTCACTCATTGTCTAAGAGGGCATTGCAATTGTCCATACAACATTCTGATGGTGTTGGATTGAACTCAAACAATCATTTTGATTTTGTCAAATGTCATGTGACGATGAAGCAGAAAGCTTTTGACCACTGAGGGGCATTAACATCAAAGATCAAAGCTGAGACAGAAAAAAAGTGATTTGTATTTCCAGGTGTTTTCATCGGCTGATTGCTCATATTGTCTACCTGTGTCATCATTGGGTCCCTTAATGCTACATCAAGTTTAAATGAGCCCCAGTTTTGGTGAGGTAAGGATTTTGGATTGACCATTAAGAGGTTAAAATTTAAGTCTTAGCCACTACAGTGACCTTCAGCAATTTAATGAACTTGCAGCTCCCCTAGTGGAGCAGCATGGTAATTTGTTTTTCACAGAGCTGAAGTCACTGAACTGTGTGAATGTGAAGTAAAGCGTAACTTATGAAGAGGTTGAACAGCCCCTGGGTAAATAAAGGAATCACTGATGCTGATTAGCATTCAGATTTTCTTCTTAATAGGGCCAGCTTATCTCACGTCTGTGTGTCATTATGTTCACCAGCTCCTCTCTCTCTGTCTGCCATTTAGAAAGTTTCAGGTCAGTGGGCTCCAAGCAGGCTTTCAGCACGCCCTCATTCAAATAACAGACAGGAAATGTAGAAACGAATGATAAGCGGCGACAGGCACTGCTTTTAGAGAGCGCAAAAACAGCACGTGTGTTTCTAGGAGTTTGTTTGTGTGTTTGTGCGTTTTATTGTGAAGTTTGAAGGTTCAACAAAAAGCTCCATTAATGAGCTTTCCTTGAATGTTTCTGGTGTGGATCAGCACTTGTATGTGGGTGCTGAAAGGGTTAGTGTTCATTATCAGGGTGACATATAACACTGTTGTGTGTGTGTTGTTGAATCACTTCCACTACATGCATCATTACTAACACTTTTTACCAAATCACTGCTGCTTTTGTGCCTGAATGATCATAGCTGAATTCAAGAAAAGGGACTCAAGTTTATCTTCAGGGGGGAAATCTGAGCTTTTTTTTTTTTAAAAGCAGGTTTAAATGAATGTGCATTTTCAATAAGAAAGGTGTGTCTTCCATTGTTATGTTAACTTGTATGAATGAGATACAATAAAAACAAAATGTTATTGTAGGATGAGACAGTGGCGCAGAACCTGAGAACAGTGAGGCTTCTATTTTGAAACTTCTCCCCAGCTCTGTACGTCACTGCCATGTTTAGTGTAATGGACACGTTGTGCTCTGCTGGAAAAGTTCATCTTTGACTTTCACCTCACCAACATTACATTACAACTAACTCTGGGACAGATTTACTTTGATAGATCAGACTGAATGTCCTTGCCATTATTTAGTTGAGGGTAATGTTTATGTTAGTCATTTTCTGTTTGGGAGGAGGAATCATTTTGCCACATTTACTCAGTGGTGAGTGACGTATCTTTCCTGACAACATAATTATCATTTCACATGAGCGCTGTGGCAGGAACCGCTAAAAACAGCTAACTTAATGCTGCACCCATTTCTTCCTCACTTATAAACGCTATGTTCATGTTTTTTTCTCTTTTATTTTAAAAATGCCTGAACAGCTCCTAAACAGCAACACTTACAGTACAGTAGTGTGTGTGTGTGTGTGTGTGTGTGTGTGTGTGCATTTACGGTAAGTTGTGCCTGCATCCAAGTTTTTTTTAATTCACCTTAAAAGCAACCAATGAGACCCGTTCAAGTTTCAGGCTTTTGAAAAATTCATTTCAAGTATAAGGTGAAGCAGTTTTTTTTAAGGTTTATTTTTTATTTTTTTTAGCTTTTTAGGATTTGAACCTGGGCCTCTTGCTTTAAGGACTATAGCCTACATGGAACGCAACTTAACCGCTAGGCCATCTACGCCCCAGCAGATCAGTTCTGACTATAGACTGATTAAGGTCTAAGAATTATTATAAATTTATTTTATATGATTAAATATTTTGGTATCTGTTCTGTTATGTTCACCATCGTTCACCACCAAGTGTTTTCACCAGCAGACTGATTTTAAACAAAGGTCATCAAGTTCAAAAGTTTAGGATAAGGATATATCATTCATAGGCTTAAAAACTGATACAGCTTCATGATAAGAGAAGTCTTAATTATTTCTGTAATATGTTTCTTTTAATCAGCAGGGCTTTATCAGTAACTGCTGCCTGTTACACTGTTGATAACATTTAACACCACTGCCCTCAGAGACCAACAGTATACATGTCAACTGAATCAGAAAAGCCAGCAGGGACCGCACACACTGATGCGTCACTTTTCCATCCATCTTACAGTATATCACTCTCCACACATTAAAGACTTATATCTCCCCGGTGGAAACAGGGTCATTTCAGAAGGAAAAAAAATTGTTATATATATGGATAAAAACACAAACCTACGGCCTCCCTGGACGCCATAAAAACATGTACAGCACAGTATGTGTGTGTGTGTCTGTGTGTGGTTGATCTTAATATGAGTGTTTGTATCTGGCTCCCAGTAAAGCATGACTACCAAATCTGCCTTTTAATGAATTAAATAGTTCCATCATTTTTCTATCAAGCATCAACACACACACACACACACACACACACACACACACACACACACACACACACACACACACACAAAGATTCTACGCTGGTGGTCCTTTTTATTTACTTAAAATGGAGCTACATGCCCTGTGGAAAAGTAGCTGAGCAGATGTGTGTGTGTGTGTGTGTGTGTGTGTGTGTGTGTGTGTGTGTGTGTGCGTGTGTGTGTTTGTGCGTGTGTTATCCATGCATGTATCTAATTCTCAGAGGAATTTGTTAAGTAATCTGACATTGGAATTGAATTATGTCGTCATAGAAACAAGGATTAGGTTATGGGATGTTTAGGAATGGTCAATTAGTGTTACTACCACAACACATGTGAGAGGAAAACAAGGACGGCAGAGAAGCATGCGAGTAAGAGAGGGAGTGAAAGTGAAGGGAGGAGGGCAAGACAGATAGAAAGAAATCTTTTTTTTCTGAATTTGTCTCCCTGATGAAGTGTCGATCTTGATCTTTGACCCTCTAGGTGTGAAACAGAAAAGAGAATACCTTTCAAAAAATCAATACTGGGGTAAAGAAAACAACACTTCTGGATTCCAGCTGTGTATAAGAAGCATCAGTAGCTTGTTGGAGGAGTTGACTGGACCAAAAAAAGCTGAGCTCAACTCAAGACACACAGAACCAACAGAGAGAGAGAGGGAGATAAAAAAAAAGTCATGAAAGACAAAAGAGGCAGAAAAATTGAGAAAAGGGGAAGAAGCAAAGAACCAAAGTGAAACAGTCATCAGACTTCAAAGCCTCCTTTTATCCGATCTGTTTAGAATTTTAAATCGGCAGTCCGGATCTTCCAAAACAAAAGATGAAACGATAATCCGATAATCGTTGCAATGTTGCACAGAGGGGAAATATTTCTGAATATATTTGTGTGTTTATGTGATCGCTGGAGTGAAATGTGCTTAAAGCATGATAAAATGTTTAATTTGGGTTTAACTGGATTTGTGTGTGTTTTTTTCTTTTTGTTTGTTTGATTGGGGTTTTCATCTGGATGCAGTGGGTATCTGCACGTGTGTGTGTGTGTGTGTGTGTGTAAAAGTGTATCCTATGAATGAGCTGTTGTCTTGATTTTAAGTGTTGTTGTACCTATTACAACAACAAAAAATGTCTGTTTTCATTAATGAATACACAAGACAAATAGCGTACTCACTAATATGCCTGTCTTTGTTTTCTGTACTGTAAAAACAACAGATTTGCATTTTTTCAGGGAAAGTAAATATTTGAGTTCTGGTAATTTTCAATAAAACACCAGTGCTTTACATAGTGTCTCTCCTGCTGGGTTCACTGTCAGTGCTGTCTTCTTTAGACTCACAGATGTCACACAGGAACAGAAAGAGTTACAGCAGTAAACAGACTGGTATTTCGCTGTCCACTGTCACGCAGCCCACAGATTCAATCAACCTTCTCCACCTCCATCACAGTTGGTGGTAAAGTTTACAGCCTGCCATCCTGTTGCTCCTCCATTGCTCTATGTACAATGGCACATCTAAAATGCTGTTAGCTACTTTGGAGCCTTGAAATGTAAGGGCTGCAGGTCATCACCTCAATCCTGGTTTAGGCATCAAATGACGTAAAGTAGTTAGTTGTGGTCATGTCTTTAAATAATGGCAGTGAAGGTAAGCAGCTTACAGGAGAAAATTTGAATGGCAGAATCTTTGGAGACTTCAGTCAGACTGTGTTTGGCTGAATCTATTCCCCGCAGGCACAGGCGCTTTATGACTTTAATCGAAGCTGACCAAAGTGGTGCAGAGTTTTATGAAATTAAGTCCACGGTATGCTCCCTTCCTAACCTGTCCGAACGGATATATTTTTCCTTCATATTAAAGGAGCGTTATGTGAAAGGGGTTCTAATGGATCCTTTTTAGGACTTCATTATGTTGGTGCTCTGTTCACTCTTTGTAACACTCCTCCGAGTGGGCCAAAAAAGAAAACTGATGCAAGGGTAATGAAAAATCCCGCAGCCTCAGCGACGAGCATTTATGTTAATAGACAATCACATCTTTAGGTTGTATTATTTCTATTCCATTTATAAAATCTATGAACTCAAACTCTAAACGTTTGACTCTCTGAGAGATCAGTACAATATACCTACCAAGGACTTTTACAAATATCTACAAGTCAGGCACTATGTATTGAAGAAGGCAAATACCCTCAATTTCTTTAGTGGTTCGCATATGCTGGAAAGATTTTTCTTGGATCATACAAAAAATGAACATTTTGTATCAAGGTTTTACTCTGAGCTACAGAATTTGGATGTGGATAAACTTTCTTCCTTAAGAACATCATGGTCGGCGCTGCTGAAGGTGGCTATAAATAAAGATACATGGGAAGAAATTCTGATGTTACCCTCCAAGATTTCAATCTGTAGGAGATGCAGTACAATGTCTTGCATAATGTTTATATATCTCCATATGTTTATAGTAAGTTCACAACAGGAGCTTCCCCAATTTGTTCCAAATGCAAAGCTAATACTGGAACTAGAATGCATTGTCTTTGGGAGTGTGAAAAAATTAAATTATTTTGGAATAATAATTATTTTCTCCACATAATAATTTTGGTATGTGGAGAAATAGGCACGGTGATAGGACAACAACTGCCTCCTGGCCCACTTCTATGCCTCCTAGGAAGTCTACCGAACATTTTGAAGGAACGTAAGGACGTAATCCAATTACTTTTAATGTTGGCTAGGAAGGCTATAATAACAAAATGGGTTGGGGATGAATCCCCTACTGTTCACTTGTGAAAATCTCTGATATCTGATGTTGTGACATTAGAAAAGTTAAGATACTGTATTGGTGGAAAGACTCATCTCTTTAAAAGGAAATGGGAGAAGCCCTTGAATCTTCTAAATGTTAAGTGCAACTTATCATAATGATCCCTGAATGATTATCTTGCTATTGTACAACATCACTGTTAATCACACGTATACTACACTGGTAGATGCTGAATGTGACTACTGGACCAACTATGCAAATATTTTGCTAAAGTGCACTGAGCTGTTATTGTATTGTCTTGTCTTTGAAAATCAATAAAAAGAATGTTCAAAAAAAAAAAAAATCTATAAACTCAAATTGATCAACAAGGTCATTTGATCAGATTTTAAAGCTCCTGTGAGGAAACTTTTGGGTTGTGCAAATTTTGGCTCCCCCTGTGGACAAAGCGAGACGAGTTATCTCTCTGCTGGTCCTGTCCTGTCTGACAAAGAATCCTATCTTCTTTATTTTATTTCTACCTTGTTACTAATGTCTCACTTACAACTCACAATCAATCTTTGGCATGGAAAATTAAAAAAGGCTGTTTCTGCAGCATGCTGTTAATCACCTTGTCTAACAGCTACTCTGCAGTAGGGATGACAGGCATTAAGAATAATTATGTGAACATAATCAATCTCCTCATTGGTGGTCTCTTTTGCTTTTGCAGGTCTTATAGGTCCATCAGTGTTAATTTGTGTCCTTTTCATAACCAGATGAAAACTCCTCCCAGGAGCTTTAAAGGGATTCTTGTCATCTATTCCCCCTCAGCATACTGTGTACATAACGCAATTCTTATGCTAGGGCAAGGTTCCCATAGACTGAGCTGTTAGAAACTCACTGTAGGGCACCTTTTACAAATATTTTTTTAGCATTATTTAGTATTTTAGTCATAGATAAGAGACAAATTGGGGGTACTTTATTTGGCCTCACACAAAAAGCCTTTAAAGCTCCTGGTAAAAGCTTGCCACTTGCCTCGATAAAAAAAAAGAAGGGCTAATTATTCCACACTTGCATATCATTACGGGCCCTTTGAGAGAGGCCATGTTTTAACTGGACTGTGTGAAACATAGCTAATTTTGCATCTTATTGTTCTCAAAGTGAAGTTATATTATGGAAGTAATGTGGAAAATGTATTGTCTGTATTTTCATCACTTCTCCAGATAGCTAACCTGTGTGCCAATCTCCCTGAATCCAACTGTGTTTTTTTAACAACTTTTAAATTAGTCCTTAGCTGCGAGCACTTTGTTCACAATGGCCCTGATAAATGCAGCCTGTTCTCCTGGAATCTGTTCATACGTCCTCGTTTACATGGAAATGTCTGTTTGGACAATCTGTAAATCAAAACATCCCAAGGCCATGTCGTTTTGTAGAAAGTGGACGGGGGCAGCTTTTCCATTCCTGGGGTTAATCACATGTTGGTAGGGCAGGATGGTGTCAGAGAGAGAGACGAAAACAAAAGGCAACAGACAGAAAAGAAGACAATCTTGGAGGAGAGGATGATTAGAGCAAGAGAAGGGCATGTAACAAAATGCAATTCTTACATGCACCCACTCTACACACTCTCACACTCGGACTCTGCAATATACCTTTCGGCAAGGATTAGTGACCAGGTCGATGGGAAAATTGCCCCTGGACCTCTGACCACAGGGGTCTCAGAATTGGCAGGACTGAAGGTGAGACCACAGGCTTTTAGAGAGGGCCCTTGGGCGCAGGCGGAAGATTACAAGTCTGAAATGTGTGTGTCAGTTTAGCTTTTGAACCTGAGTGAATAAATGATACCACAGTGTAAATAAGTAAAGACAGTTTTATGAGTGCCTGGGGCTGTGGTTCCTTAACAGTGAGTGTTGGGGCTGGCCAAAGGGATACAAAAATAACGAGAAAAAAAATCATTTAATCAAACAACAAAGAATTTTATCAAACTTTTCAGAATATTTCCCTGTTGATGTTGGGAATCATTTTCTTCTTCAGGTTTTTTAAATTCCTGCTAATTTTCTGTTAATTGCACATGCTAATCCGAAGTCTTCAATTACTGCATAGAATAAATGGAAAATATTTCTTTGTTAAATGTGTGCATGCTTTGAAAAAAAATGAAAAAAATTGAATTTTGGTTAACAACCCTCAAACATCAACAATTATGCAGGCTTTAAAAATAAATCAGGCTCTGAATCCCGAACTAAGCCAGGTTTACAATTAACATGCTAGAACAGACTTGAAGTTTTATCACAGTATAATTGACTCAACATATATACGTTACTTTTAACCCAATATTTACAGTATGTACTCCTTTGTTAAGAGTGCGATGAGTAGGTAGCGTTGGTAGCCTAGCCTGCTCCTCATGTACAGAGGATGTGGTCCAGCTGGCGGTGCAAATCTCCCTCTAGTGGACATAGTGAGTATTACAAAAAAACCCTGAAGGAAAGTGTTTTTTCACCTTAATTTCTTTCTCCTTCTGTTGTCTCAGGAGGGGGGGAAAGGAATTTTGTAAGATTATCCCGGTAAAAACATGAGAGATAACAAGTAGGTGAGACCAGAATGCCTCTTGGGGCTTCCATACTGTTCCCTCCAGTTGTTGTCTTAAATGCAACATTTATTATAAAGAGAAATACATAGATTGAACAGCTTTCAAGACTGTCATTTGGACCAGCTACAGTGGCCTTGTTGACCCTGAATATGTCCTTGGCAATTGGCAGAACATTTTCTATGTCCACAAATAAACACATACAGTAAGCATCGTAATAAATTCATACTGTACATACACGCGGCTGCTTTGAGTTGGCAGCAGACACAGAGCACGTCTTTGTTTTCCCTCTCTGTATATTTCTGTTTATATTCATCCCGCTCTTTGAAGTGGTCGTAACATGGCGTGTTAGTTTTGATGCTCTAATGAATGGACTGTTTTCATGTGACGCACTGGAAAATGGAAACTATGATTCTGCGCCGCATTTCTCTCGACCGTGGCGCTTCTCCTCATCTGCACTTTCACCTTCTGTTTTATCTTTTTGACCCATCTTTGTGTTTTTTTATATTTCAGATAATTGTCTCCTGAAATCATTTCCAGCATCATCTTTCTTCTTTCTGTTCTTGAGCCTCTCAGACTTTCTTCCTTTTCTTTCTGTTCCCTGAATCATTTGACTTTCACTATCTGCGTTTTTTTTTCTCCCTCTCTCTCTCTCTGCTAACCTTGTTTAAGTTTTGTGTTTACGTTTGTGTTTTTCTTTTTCTAATCACATGATTCTGTATGAAACAAATCTGCAAGGAGTCATGGTGTGCATTTGTACAAGTTGGACCTCAGTGGTTTGTAAAGTTAAAATATGTCTGATCAGAAAGGAAGACCGAAACAGACTTGAACAGTTTTCTGCTCTTATCTTTGGACTGGTCAGTAAGAGCTGAATTACCGTTCAGCTTCCTTATTTTCAAACTTTGAATTCTTTACAGTTTGCATTTCTTTTGGCTCATTTTTTACATCTGATCTGAATTACCTTTTTTTTTTTTTTTTAAGTTTACAGATTATAGTTTTCTCTGTTCTACCACAACATCCATTGACAGCGGTCAAGGTGTATCATAAACATGTTGCCTTTCATCATGTTTAACCGAGACATGTTTTTCTTGAACCACAAATGCATTTTAATGCTTTTAAATACATAGGCGTATTTATTTATCCTGGGCCATTTCGCAAAGGAAAAAGGACAGGCGCTGGTGCCAAACCTTGCGTTACTATAGTAATGGTCCGCTGAACAGACACTTTCTTGAAAAACTAGCCGGTTCCCAGACTTTCCACAGTTGTCATATATCCAGGTCTTTGAGCGTGCATGTATGCGTGAAAAGGGGGTAGAAGAAAGAGAGCCTGTGTGTACCCCCGTGTGTCTATGTGTGTGATTGCTCTCCTCCTGTGTTGTGTGATTAGATTTGTCTCCTTTACCTTCAGGGTTGTTGTTTTTGTCAGCCAGCCAGTGTATAAAAGCTATGGGTTAACACACACACACACCACACACACACACACACACACACACACACACACACACACACACACACCCACACACCCACACACCCACACACACACACACACACACACACACACACACACACACCACACACACACACACACACACACCACACACACCACACACACACACACACACACACACACACACACACACACACATACATTATAGACCCTACTGGCACAGCAGTACATAGTCATGGATGGATGCCAATAATTCATCTATACTACAATATTATTCATGTAGAACACACACACATACACACACTCACATATGGAAAAGTCATTAGTTGCTCTAAGCTGCAGACACTCAGTGCTTTGTAGTAATAAGAACTGCGCTTGTTAAGGATAAAAAAATGGTTTTTCAGCGATGAAATGTATAAATAATTTTGACCTAAGCTTTAAAGCCAAATGATACACAACAAAGCACCAAATAGACTTTACATGCACAAATGCAAAAAGACAGTTGTGAGGTTTTCAATAAAAGCTTGATTAATGATTACACAGAAAAACTCTTGTACTGTATTGTATTTTTTGCACTTATTCATCCTTTTAATGAACACACAGTATTCTATGACATCCAGCAGGTATCAGGAGGGACATTTTGATCGTTTGCACACACAAAAACACTTCTTAATTAAACTCAAAGGCTCAAAAAATGAAATGATAGGTGCTGAAAATAAATCCTCCAGTGTCTAAGGTGCATCCAAAATTAGAGAAGAGGCACGGTAGTACAAGGCATGTAATAAAAGAGAAAGTTCTTTGAATTTAAAAGAGTGAATGAATGATCACGTTGATATGTCATGTACTTTTCCTCAACAACAGCATCGTGTCATCAGTTCTTAAACCACCAATGCATTGTCTGCACAGGACAAAAATATCAACTAGCAAATAACTAGTTAATAACAGACACTCTTAACTTTTATGAGTTGTAAGAACTTCTGTGTCAAAGTATTACAAAAAAAATGTTGTCCGTGTATTTGTCTGAAATTCCCTCAGAAGGAAAGAGCTATTACTTACACTGGACTTCCCAGACCATCTTTCATCTTCTCACCAGTACCTATAGCAACACGCCCACACCAACGCACAACACCACGGCCCCCTGCCTTTGTTATAACACACTGCTATTTTGGGACTGCACCAAGCAGCCAAAGCTGACCAGCAGACGGGGAGTGCTGACACAAAGTTCAATGTAGCATCACAACAGTGAAGGAAAAAAGATGAGCAGTGCAGAGGCTACAGGAACAAAGGAACTGAGCATATACTGTTTGCCTGCACAACTTTATGGTGCTTAAAAACTTAATTAAAATGTTGAGACTGGAATCATTGTTGTCTCGTTGGGATGTTATATAGGTTGTGCAGTGTAATCGAAAATAAATTCAAAGTTTACCTCTGAGTTCTGTGACTGATTACCATTTTGAACAGGCGATCTGTAATCTGTAATGGATTTGACTCGAGGGTAACTTTTTCAAACGTTGCTGCAGGTTCATGTGAAAAATTAGCGGAGCGAAAATGCAACTGCGTTATGGTTCTGTTTGTGTCTCTCTCCCCCCACCCATGCACCATCTTTTATATTGCAGTCGCAATGTGGTCACAGCTTGTTGATTTTTCTTTTTTTTTTTCTTTCAGAGGTAGAGTTTGTTTCCAGTCTTTCCTCCCACATACAGATACACACACACACACACTCACAGACAGCAGTGTCCTTGTATTACCCAGCGTCATCGTGTTCACAATTAAAGACAAATTCCACCCTCAGGTACTCTTTTACTCTCAGATACCATCAATCTGGGGTGCTCAGTGCATTCCAGCAGTTATTCTGTGATTAAGTGTTGCAATTTACTCCTTCGATGTACCCACTCTCTCTCAACCTGTCTTCTGCGCCAGTTAGTGCGTCCCTGCATATCCCAGAATGCCTTTAACCAATCCCTTCAGATCAGGCATGAACTTGTTGCCTAAAGTCGGCTGTGTGTAGGTGGAGGGAGCAGGAGCGAGGGAGAAAGGGAGATCTGTTCCTATCAAGAAAAAGTGAGTCACGCTCTTTAGTCAAAGTGTGATGTGTCTTTAGGTTGCCCTGGGAGGAGAAATGGATTCCATGTTCACTGTCTTCACCGTGTGATGGTTTACAGACACAGACGTCTGCGCTCTGACTGAAGGACTGACACAGGAATCTGACTGTTATGATTGATGTTTTTGCCAACTGAGAAACATAAGGCCATTAAAATTCACTTAGCTACACTAGAAATATCTCAACATGTCACGCTGAAATTCAGATTTTCCTAATATATGAAAGATGCTTTTCCATAGAAGAGAGGAAATTCATATTATTAAGAACATTTACAGATTGCCTCATATCACTCATGTTCACTCATCACTCTTCTTGTTCCCGGATTTGTAATTTGGAGGCAGAGCCGCAGCAAGGTCAGGATGAATAATCCTAAATTGTGGGACGTTGATTACTTTTAAATTCAAGAAGCACAATGCCTCTTATAAATGTGATCTCCAGTAACAAAGTTTTACTTTTTTCCTTTGGAAAATTCTGCTAAGAAATTCTATACCCCTTTATTTGTGTGTATATAAATATATATATATATATATATATATATATATATATATATATATATATATATATATATTTTTTTTTTTTTTTTTTTTTTTTTTAATGTGTATTTATATGAGATTTTAAAAATGTAACTGAGGAAATGACCCAGTGTTCCAGTAAATTTTCATTCCGTTATAGGCTTTCCTTTTCTCATTTTTTTAACCACTTACCAGGCCTCATTGACCTCCTGCTGGGTTTGTGTATCTTGTTTGTGTTTTAAAAAAAGATGTTTATACATTTCAGTTACAATAAGGCAACTTTGTTATTGTAAATATATTGGCTGGAAAGCTCACCAGTGATAGATCTCTTGGTAGATGAATATAGGAAATTGTTAGGGGCAGGATATGTTTTATTTTTGACACTTCCAACAGTCATAAGCTAACTCCACTAAGCTACCTTAGCTACATAACCTGTCTATAACACAAGTAGTTCTTATGTAACATTAGGGATACCGATGATAAATATAATCATGAGACAATTCCTTCACACCATCATGGAGTTATGAAGCCCCCCTCTCATTATCACTATATTTTCCAGGCAGGCCAAAGTGACCCCTCACTCTATTAGGTACAGCTGTTCAACTGCTTGTTACTGCAAATATCTTATCAGCCTATCACATGGCAGCAACTGCATTTAGGCATGTAGACATGGTCGAGACGATCTTTTGAAGTTCAAACCGAGCACCAGAATGGGAAAAAAATATTGATCTAAGTGACTTTGAACATGGCATGGTTGTTGGTGCCGGACGGGCTGGTCTGAGTATTTCAGGAACTGCTTATCTATTAGGATTTTCACACACAACCATCTCAAGGGGCTTACAGAGAATGGTCAGAAAAAGAGAAAATATCCAGTGAGCATCAGTTCTCTGGGCGGAAATGCCTTGTTCATGTCAGAGGTCAGAGGAGAATGGCCGGACTAATTCGAGCTGAAAGAAAGGCAACAGTAACTCAAACAACCACAGGTTACAACCGAGGTCTCTGTATACTAACTGAGCATCGTTTAAACACCACAGCTTACCTGAGCTTTGTGGCTGACCATGTCCATCCCTTTATGATCACAGTGCACCCATCTTCTGATGGATACTTCCAGCAGGATAACGCGCCATGTCACAAAGCTCATATCATATCAAACAGGTCTCTTGAACATGATGGGTCCACTGTAATCAAATGTCCTCCACAGTCATCAGATCTCACCCAATAGAGCACTTTTAGGATGTGATGTAACGGGAGATTCGTCTCATGGATGTGCAGCCCACAAATCTGCAACAACCGTGTGATGCCATGAAGAATTAAGTCAGTTCTAAAGGCAAAAGGGGGTCCAACCCGGTACTAGCAAGGTGTACCTAATAAAGTGCCCGATGAGTGTATATTGTAATATTACAAGAATGAAGTCAGATTTTATGAGTAAAAGTTGTATTATTACAAGAAGAAAGTTATTTTCTGAGAAGAAAGTTGGAATATTAAGACAATAAAGGTGGTGGTGTCCGGTTCTGTTTTTTCATTTACAGTATATAAGCACTTTCTTTATGGCTATAGCTTTTACTTTCAACAATTACATTCAGAGGTTAACTGATACAACTCGCCAAGGGCACAATATTATATTGTCATAATGTCCAACCTCCAATCCCTGTAGGAGTCATGTTCCTGGAGTATCGTCTATAGACAGAGCCTTTTGATTCATGCCTTGAAATGAGTATGAAATTAAAGATGCCATTACATTGAGAATAAACTACATGACAACCAGGGGATGTTTCCCTCAGGATGTTTCTCCCTCTCGTCTCCTCTTGTCTCCTTTCCTCTCCTCTTCTCCTTTTTCTGAGTTTCTGGTTAAATGTCAGAAACAATGGGCTGGTGTGATGATTTTATTACTATAACACTCCATAACAGGAGCAGGATTGTGCGTTCTAACACAGGCACACATTTCATTGATGTAAAACTAGAACAGCGGGCAAGTAACACATGTGGTTCAAATACAACAAGGACCCTCATGTATTACAATCAGAAACAGCAGTTAGGGAGCTACACACACATATAGGCACAAACCTACACACACACACACACACACACACACACACACACACACACACACACACACACACACACACATTCTCACCCAATGCTCCTCCATTTTTCTCCCAAGTACACAGACACACAGACACAGGCACATATAGTGAATAATGGCCGGTGTGTGTGTCTGGCTGCAGTATTGAATTTATTATTCCTGTTGTGGAGGCGAGCAGACCGGATATATATAAGGTTGTTATGAGGAGACAGATACATGTGGAAATATTACTCATGTAATACACTTTCCAGTAAAAGAAACCCCAACCCCTATTCTTCCATTTTTTTTTCATTGAAACAAACTGTACATATCACATACAATTGGCCTATGGTTTAGTAGAAACCAGCTATTGGAGCTGTGGTTTTCCAACATTCTGCTGCTTCTGCTACCAAAACATACATACAATAAACAGCAAGCATGCCTCGAGCTAGCACAGTCCAGAGCAGAGCAGATTTTTGTGTCAGTTTGAAGTGGACATACAGAGTTATGGAAAGTTAAATAAGTCTTGTGTTAGGGTTTATTATGTTTCCTCTCAACATTTCTCCTTTTCTAATCTGCAAGAAAGTCAGGCTGCACACAGGACCGTGGGAGCTGCATTTGTCAGCACAGTCGTCAATCAGGAAATTATACCCCAAAGACTGTATAAAACATGGACGTAGTCTCAGGGATGTCACCCATTGCTTTCTGAAGTAGACTTTTGAAGCCCAAAGATGCCATATTGGAAATTCTGTCACAAATTAACTTTCGGTCATCCAAGCCCGTTTGGGCACAATGCACTTTTGCTGCAAAGGACATAGATTTCTGGTGCCCCAGAAAACGTAGAGGCTATAAGAGATCAAATGTATTACCTTCGAATTGTTTTGAATTGAAGCGTCAAAACATTTCTTAATGGATTTAAAATGCTATCCAAAAAAATGATGGCTGAAGTGATCTCAAAACCCATCAGCTATTGTTTGATGATACAGCCTTTGGGAGTGACAACTTTCTGGTACAGCCATCAATTAAAAAAACCATTAATATGTTTAAACAGATTCATTAAAAAAAAGGGGGTTAGCTGACTCCTGATGGGTTCCAGGGTGGCATTAAGGTAGATACGTTTCGCTTCTTTTGCTTGCCACACAGACCGTATATCCAATATCAAAATCTAGTCCTACATTGATTGATTCCTTTTATGTCGTGTCTGTAAGTGGGTGTCTTGGCAGGAGAAAACTTTTACAGTGCTTTGGATGACTTTGATATTGCCAAAGCTATTTGAGCCAGAGCAGAGATAAAGAAATGCAGCAGAGATAAAGTAATGCAGCAGAGCTGGGCGAATATACAATGTTTCAGCAGATTACTGATAACTTGTTCATGTGCATGGATGTAAACTCTATATTGGATAATGGAAGATCAAGTCCCCAATAGTGGTTGAAAATCCATGTTGAAGTTCTGCTTTTGGGTTAACTCTTAGAAGCACTTTGTTATCTGTGGTGTTGTTGGTGAAAGAGGAATCCAAAGACTTCCATGAAAGGGTTTTCATAGTCAACCGATGTGCATGATGGGACAGCAGGGACCAGCCGCTTCTTGAAAACATATTTAAATGGTCTTGTATAATCACAAAGAAAATCAAATTATGCCACACAACAACCCCCCCAATGGATGAAAGCCTTTGACCACAACCAGAGATATTGGAGCATTCTTCATTCCCTATCCTCCACAGGTCCTGTAGCAGCAACTTCCTGCCCGCCAACATTTCATGCTGGAGCAACTTTTAAAGCATCACATTTCCATAATTGTATTAATTTTCTTGAAAATCCTTGAAGAATGGCACTATTCATTGGTTTTTTAAGTCTTGCTTGGCGAAATTGTTCCACAAATTGTGGAAAAGAACAATAGGGCTTATTATTTAAGTGTCAACGACCTTCCTTTTCTGTTTATTATGTTTGTGTGTTTTTCTTTAATTCACAGCTATCTCTCCAAACTATTTGAAAGTTATTGGACGATTCTGGGGACACTGATCCGGTGCTAATGATGATTAAGGAGTTAAGACTGATGGGGTGACTGCCCAAACGGTGATGCAAATAACTCTGACATGAAGTCACTTTGAGATTTCTTTCCATAATATAAAGTGCATTACAAATATGTATTATTATCATTGTTATTATTATTATCTATTAGATTATATGGCATAATTTATGGTTCACGATGCACATCACATAAAAAGCCACACGTACAAATATCAGATGTAAAAGTGGTCACAAACAAATTATATGATTTCTCTTTTAAACACTGAGCCGCAGACAGACACATAAATGATGATGTAATCTAATTTTCACAGGTCATTTCTTTCAAAACATCTGAACTGTCAAAAAAACAGATGCGTGAAATATTTAAAAGAATTGAGCATATATTAAAATATTTAAATGAGAGAAAATGAAGATGAAACGTGAGGTAATAGTGAAGCTCATTAGATTTCTAATAAACCTTTAATTACATAGTAGCTCTAGAGAAAGTGCTTTTTTTTTCAAATTGGGATTTCAGCCCCATTTTTTCAATCACATATGTAAATTATCCATTTGTCATGTTTCTATCCTTTGTAAAACAAATCTTTACTAATGTATCAATTTAATTAAAAACAGTTGGAAAAAAAGTTGATGTAGATGATTAGCAGCTTTTGGAGAGAGAAAAAATAATTTTTAAACACAAACTTGGCCCTGCTCCCCCAATGTTCGTTTTTATTGGTCCATTATAAGCACTTATTTACAAATTAATCAGTCGATTAATCACTCTTAAAATATTTTTAAGTGAGAACTATTATGAAGGTCTGTAATTCAAAAATATCACAAACACAGCAATGAAATTAATAAATTCACTGCAATGGTCAAACAAAATCTCTCTCACAAACATACACACACACAAATATACACATACACACACACAGCCCATTGTCATTTATCTCCGCCTCTATGACATCAGCCACACACACACAGAGACAAACACACAGACAGTCCAGCTCATTGTCAATGATGTATGTGTCCAATAGAGACAGTATTGATCAGCACTATGTGACAACAATTGATAGCTCATCGTCAAGTGTAAAATATTCTGCTGTATGGTTGTGTGTGTGTGTGTGTGTGTGTGTGTGTGTGTGTGTGTGTGTGTGTGTGTGTGTGTGTGTGTGTGTGTGTGTGTGTGTGTGTGTGTGTGTGTGTGTGTTGGGGGGGAGCTTGCTCTTTGTCCTCGGTTTGTCTTCTCTTATAACTACAAATACCGGTGCTGTCTGTGTACCTGACACACACACACACACACAAAGAGCCATAACTATAATTTGTGTCTAACAGCATCAGCCTGTCCAAGGTACTGAGATATTTATACACATATTTTCTCAGCACACCAAGTTAACTGCAGCTTCTCAACCCTCTGCTTCTCTCCCTTTCTCTCTCTCTCTTTATCTGTGTGTGTGTGTGTGTGTGTGTGTGTGTGTGTGTGTGTGTGTGTGTGTGTGTGTGTGTGTGTGTGTGTGTGTGTGTGTGTGTGTGTGTGTGTGTGTGTGTGTGCGTGCGTGCGTGCGTGTGTGTGTGTGTGGGATAGTCAAACAGTTGCTCTGAGGCTGGGGACAGTTAAAACACCCAGAGCCATTTACAGCGTATAAAGGGGCCGTCCTCCCTAATATCAAATTCACTCACAGGAGAGTAATGTGCATTACTCATACATTGCAAATACACCAATGGGTAATTACGAGGTGCAGCTGACAAGTGAGTGATGCTGCTGATTGTCATTTTACCACAGGGATGATCTTCTTTATCAATTAGCCTCATCAGTGTTCATCACTTCTGTCATTTACTGTCTTGTAGTAGCCATGAGGGACACTGAACATACTGTAAGTGGACAACAACAAAAATACATACTGATGAGGCACATTCTGTTCCTTCCGCTTTGTACTCTGAGTTTGCTAACGTTTTGTTCTGTTTTGATGCATCATTCCTGTTAGAGCCTCAAACTATTTCAGCCCAAAGGATGGATTAGAAGAGAGTACTGAGATTAGATCTGGCTGTCCTGTTAGTTAAATTCACTGTCTTATTTGATGTGGTTGACTGAAAGCCTTTTTTTAAGAATCTCTGGCATTTGCACTATGTAGATGGTTAATCAGGTTAAGAAATCCATTGTGATCTGTCAAGCAAAAAGCACAGGAAAGTTTTCCTCCTAGCTGTAAGTGAGCTGCTTGAGATGACTTTTGACTTATGTCCATGGAGAGACAGACAGACAGTTCTATCTTATACGAAGGACAGCTAGAAGCCTGAGAACTAAGGATGTTTATAGAAACTAATGACCCTTTCTATTGAACTAGTAGACTGCTTTCAAACAAAAAAAAACAACAACAAAAACCAACCAATTCTGAGTACAATTAATTCAAGACATGCTTAACAATATCCAGTGGGTGGCTGTTTTACAGTTTATACACTACATTTAAACACCATATAGGCCTACAATGATAAAATTATTAATTATTAATTTAACAGACTAGTAATTCTTTGTTCTGACTAGGTCAACAACATGCCTTCTGAGATCTTGACAAAATGAACTTATTTATTGCACTGGCAGATTACACATTTACAGCTGTGCAACAGGCCAATCACAACTATTTATCTAATGTTGCAGTTGAGGCATATATGTTACCAACCAGGATGGCTTTGGAAGACGAGTGAATGTTGGTACTGTAAGTGGTAAATGTATACTACTGTAAGAAACATTGGTGTTTTTTGTTGAACTAGAAGCTCTATGGATTGTAAATTGGAACTGGCTACCTAACCTTTAAGCCTACAGCTATTTCAAACATTTCTTTGGTTGTATAAAGGAAGCTGAATTTGTTGTCACAGTGGCAGCACCCAGTTTGATTTTATGGGGATACAGGCACATTTTCCTGGTTCAGCTATGTTTGTTCTTTAAGCTCCAAGTAACACTAGGCATTATGGTGAGTTAAATGAAAATGTTATAACAGAGAGATACAGAAAAATGAGGGAAATGCTCTTTTATGCTCACAAGACACATGTCAGAGGATGTCATTCTGGTGCGTTATTTGTTCGAAGACACTTGGGTGATTTTATTCCTTTGTTAAGAAATGAAAGTCAGCAACTTTTGAATGTCCTCAAGACAAGAAAAATGCACACTGTTGCGCATTTTGAAAAAAAATGATGTCGTCCTAAATTTAAACATCTTTCTGTTAGGGCATGGACATATTTAAACCTAAAGGATGCATTAGAACAGAATTGCAACCTGCTGCTCTGTTACTTACATCTACTTTGTCGCTTGTTGGGGATTGACTTAAGGGCCATGGCTTTCTTTTTTTTACAATTCCTGGTGTTTTGCAATTTGTAGAAGGGTAATAAAAGTGAGAAATACAATGCGATCAAGCCCGTTGATATGTCAACATCTGAAAAGAAAAGTTTGCCTTTCAGCTCCAGGTGACCTGACTTTGACTGCACACCATTGAAAGATGAACAGGTTTTTGAAATTATATTACAAGGATAACCACTAGCCAGACAATACTAAAAGCTTTTTTACTTGGTATGCTCACATTCCTGTTTGGACTAACTGATTATCCTGATTATAGACAGGCCAGACACAAATCTTAATCTGTTACAGGAATGCTTTAAGCTGAGTAGAAGTATTCAGTTATCAATCAAGATCAAGGCTGCTGATGGTGAATGTTGTGATTTTGCTGTTTCAGTGTGAACAAACTAAACATTATTTCACCCTACTAACATTTCAGTGAGTTTACTCCCTCCTTTAAGATTTGAATGCTTCAGAGACCCAGAACATGTATCTACTAGCAACATCACTTTCATATGTATTATTGTATCTGAGCACTTTGAGCCTGAAGGATGCATTAGAACAGAGTTACAACTTTCTGTCCTGTTGGTTACATCCATTTTTTGGGATGACCGAAGGCCTGTGGTCTGTGTCTTTTTAATGATATATATATATATATATATATGTATAAGTTGGCCTTCTAGCTTCTGGTGATCTGGCCTGACTTTGACTTCTAACCATGGAAAGATGGACAGGATTTTGAATTACACTGAAAGGATAACTAGAAGTCATGGAAACCAGACATATGTAAGCTTATGTTTTCTTTTGCCTTGGCAGATGTGTCTGGTCCCCCTCGTATACGAACAGATTTCCAGCTGACCTGGTCTGGTCAAGCCAATGACAACCCTTCCTCTACATTACAGATTGGATTTAAGCATTTCTGAGGCACTACCATACAAGATGGCTTTGGCAAACTTGGAACTTTTTGCAATCTGAAATTGTCAGTTTTAAATAAAATAGACTTTAGTTATTTTTCATACCAATGGTAGGTGTTGGCTACTCAATGACTAGAAGAACTAGAAGCCATACAATGGAAAGTTGTAACCAGCTTCCTTGCCCATGCTAGCAAAGCCACACTACTTGTCCTGATTGTTTGTGTCGTTCAGAGGTACTGTATTCTGGGTCTGCAACTGTTGATAACAACATGCTATATAACATTTCAGGATGAACTTCACTGAGATGCAACATCAGAGCTCAATTAAAAATTCTCGACATAAACGAATGTGTCTCTTAAATTGTAAATAGCATAACAAAAGTCCTCTTTAATTTATCATGCCATCAGGGAAAAAAATATCAAGATGCTAGACAAATCTTTTTCTGTTTATCAAAGAAATACAGATGAAGGCCAGAGGTGTTTCAAGAAAGACGGTTGCCTGCTGTTCTATATTTCAAGGCCAGTATGCAGACACAACTATAGCAACTGTACAATGTCCTGATAACAAAAAAGCTAACTTATTCACATGCTGTTCCTTTTTCCTTTTGCTACATTGAGAATTTCATTGAATAGTCCAAAATGTAAACATTGTTCCTAATTGAGTCAGAAACATTTTAAGCCAAAAGATGAACAAGAGCAGTTGATGTAATCTGCTATCCTATTGGTTACATCAACTATCTTAGTTAATTTAGTTGAGTCAGGGCCTGTGGCTTATTCTTTTAAGGATCCCTGTCCTTTTTCAAAATATAGATGGTTAATCAAGTTGACAAATCCAATGTGATCAAACTAACTAACCATATCCTTCGGTGGAGCTCCAGGAAGCTGCTCTGACTTTGACATCTCACCACAAAAAGATGGACAGGATTTTGAATTACCTTGAAAGGTAGCTAGGTGCCTGGGAACCTGACTGATATCATCATTAGTGTACATGTGTTATTTGCTCTGGCACATGTGTTATTCCCTCTTGTATACAGAAAGTTTTGCAGATGACCTTGCCTGGTCAGGCCAATCACAACCATCTAAGTTGATTTAAGCAGTTATTGGGTGCGATATGGAGTACAAGGGTCAGGTCAACAGTCAAGTACAGGGCTGAAATACAGAGACAAACTATTTTTCATACTCACACTTACATGAAACTTAGAGTCACAAATTTAATTTACATGCATGTCTTTGGATTTTGGGAGAAAGCCAGGGTAACTCAAGAGAATCCGTACACAAATGTAGAGGAAAAATGCAAACAGCACAGAGCAAGGGTCAAGTCTAGCCGCGGATTCAAACCAGGGACCTTCTAGCTATGAGGCAACAGTCTTGATATGTTGGAGCATCCAGAGGACGTCTGGTCTGTGCCGTTTATAAGAACCTGCAGAAAATGCCAGACCAGAAAACTGCTGCATCACATTATGTCATCATTTATCAAATGTTCCAATGACCTAGTTTTTTGCTTGAGGCTTCAAAATAGGAGAACAAAGCTATCTTTTTTTTTATTTTGCTATCTGGACATAAGTCCTCAAGCTGCTGGATAAGTCCTTAAGCTGCTCCAGTGGTGAAGGAAAGGCAGCCGAATCTCAGGTCAATGTGGCAGAACTCAGTTTGCTTTGACGGAAATACTGGTACATCTTTTGGTTAACACCTGTTAGTTTCACAATGACATTGAACACAATTGTGGATAACAAAGTTACTTCACAAGTTTCTGGCTGTTTTTTGGCTTGCAAGACAATATCAGAAAATGTCAAACTGGTTAATACAGTTCAGGATTGACTTCCCTATATCTCAGACTAGGTTATTGCTTTGTTTCTGTTAAAGAATACATAGTCACTTTTATTGACATATTTGATCTGCTTGTAGAGGGGAAAAAATGTAAACATTATTTTATTCTGGGATGAACAACATAAAGAAAAGGGGGAATCTGGTCAGCATTTCAACCAAATCAAACTTCAGTTCACAAAGATAATATATCATCCTGTAACGGATTGAGTGTTAAAGAAAACTGGACGTGTAGATGTTAGCAAGTTATCTCATATAGTATATATAGTTTTCTAGACCTATGACATTTCCATCTCAAAGAGGCCAAGCAGATATTTTTACTAGTCAAAGTATATTTCAAGTTCCCAAGTTGGCCAAGAAAATGTGACGATTGTCTGGGATA
Organism: Labrus bergylta; assembly: GCF_963930695.1. Lineage (NCBI taxonomy): Eukaryota > Metazoa > Chordata > Actinopteri > Labriformes > Labridae > Labrus > Labrus bergylta. The sequence continues at coordinate 20,305,042 of NC_089213.1, read as the reverse complement.
CTAATTTCCTTCAATTCGCTCTACGTTCCATCAGCACCATGGTTTTGCTCCATCTGAAGGCGTGCGCCCTACGGCACCGAGTCTGTCTGCGTGAGCACAGCGGATTCACAAGAATAGCAGGGGAACAACAAGATCACGCGTGAATTGTGTAAAGAACATGCAAACATGTAACTTTGTGTTTCCGAGATGGATTTGTCATTCATTTGTTGTCGGTTTGACGTTCTGTAAACCTGCAGCCTATTCTATGCCAATGAGTGCGGCAACTGCCCGGACTAGCTGCTCGTTTATCCAATCAGGTGCATTCATTGAGACTACTTCACCAATTGCATAACCTACAGCAAAAAGGAGGGAAAACAAAATAAAATAATTATATGCCAACAGCCGTAAAACGGGTATATGCCAAGGGGCAACCTCCGGTCTCGAAAAATGAAGCCTATGCGGAAGTACAAAAAACTGCAGTTCGTCGAGGTTCCACTTGAGGCTGGCTGCAGAAGCGCCGGAAGTGCCATAAGCCCACAGCCAAAAAAGCCCGTTTTTACCACAGGAATCAACATGTTTACAGCCTGGTTCAAAAAACGAGATATATCTGAGAAGTTGACGGCCCCTTCTCCTCACACTGTGGGGGGGGGGTGAATTTTTTTATAACTCATCGGATTTTATTCTTTTAAGGAAAACGACTATGCCCATATTTGGGTCTGTCAGATTTGATTGACAGCTCTGCGCGTTGCATGTGTCTGTCAGGTCAGCAGGTCAGGAGGCTAACAGCTTGATCCGTCTGATTTCTCCTCTTTGTTACTTCGTTTGGAGAGTTTGTTTAACACATATCTGACAACATACATGGCTTGCTGTGCGGTTAACAGACCATCCAACAAGTTGATGCTTCAGTTTTTTTCGGTAAGTGATATAGTAGTGTTATATTTACTGCTTACTCGTGTTTATATTTACGGACCTAGCTTGTTTAGCGTTAGCTTGTAAACCAGTCGGCTAACTGTGTAGCTCATTATTTACGGTCAATGGTTTAGAAATGTTTGTTGTTAAGATGTTGTTGTTGAAAATAATGAGTTTGTGTGATGTTAGAGGCTAAAGGTTCACCTCGGTGGTTAACCACAGACTGTAAATATGGTTATCTGACGTTATGATGAATGTTTTACTCCACGTAAATGTGGACATTAAAAAACAAACTTTGTGTAGTAATTATCCGTCAGTAACATAAACTGAACTGAACCTAATGTGCTGTGTAGGTTATAGAGGATGACATTAAAGTTACATGGTTGATGTAGTGTCTTAAGGTTTGAGCAAACTGTTAACAAATTTAAAAAAAAAACTATATTAATAACCATATTAATTTTCACTGAACTCATACACAGAATATAGCTGTAGAAATATAAAATATAAATAACATATGGAATGAAAATAAGATTTAAAGCACATAGATATAAAGTATAAGAAATAGTTTGAAGAATACAGCCATGTACTGAGCTCATGTTAATAATAAATGAGTTACTGTATGTTCTGTACTAAAGCACAGAGAGTTGGGACCTGTTACTGATTTAAATAATTCAGGTTATATTTGTTTCATGTTAAGATGAAGTACTATCCACAATAAACTGCTCAATTTTTCCTCCAAAATCTGAGGCAATTTGATGTGGAATATCATTGTGTGAGTGAGAGAGCTGAAAATAGCATGATTACAATAAGGTTTATCTTTGTTGTCTGGGTAGTACACTGTTGAATTTATAAATGTAATCTTACACACAGATGAATACAGAAAAATAGATGAGAACAAACAAAATGATTTAATGAATAACTGATATTTTCTCTCTTTCTTTGTCATCCTGAAGACCCCTCACTAAAAGTCCATGTTCTCCTGGATCCATGTCACATGCTCGAGCTTCTTCAGAATGACTTTTCAACAGTCAAAGTTCTGGTGAGAGAAGATGGCCAGCAGATAAGACAGCAGTACATGAAGGAGCTCCACAGGCTTCAGGAGGAGGAGGAGGGTTTGCACCTTGGAAGACTGTATTCATGCTTCAGCTGTTCAAATAAAAATAGATCTCCTCCAAACAACTTGCAATCAAACCATTTTCTTCCTATTTTAAACCCTTTGTCCAGTTTAGATGGGAGAAGTTGATATTATGTGATATTGATCTGATAAGTCTACATTTCTAAATCATTTTTAACTGTTTTTATTCACAAGTTATTGATCTTATTTACTCTCCATGTATCTTGATTTAAGAGTGGGGCTGTGTTTAAGGGCATATTTTTGCCATGACTCTGTTCCATCCCACTTTCAGAAATGAACTACATTAGTATTTGGTAAAAAAAAATGTCTAAAGAATAAAAAGTTGTGTAAAAGTAGACTTCCTTCCCTAAGCTATTGAGTTGAGCATTAATGCACATTTTAGTCTTGTCCTTTTAAAATCTGAAATGTATACTCATAAGTAGACATAAAGGAGTGCATTTATATAGAAATATTTATTTAATCTGAAAAACAACATAAAAAAAAGTCTGTTTTTATAGCAGAGATGAACATGTTTACAGCTTGGTACAAAACAAACAAATAGATCTGATTAGCTCATGTCTCGATGGTCACACACTGTACGGGGGGGTGAACTGGGGGGGTGACCAGCTTGACAGGTGGGCGCAGTGTAACGATTTGTCAAGAGGTTTAAAACCCGTCTCAGCTCCAGCTCTCAGCCTGTGGGTGTCATCACTCAGGCCATCCGGGGGAGACCTCCCTCACAGCAAGCTGTTGAAGAGAAGCAACCGAAGTCCACCCCAGAAGAACCAACAAATACAGATGTTGTTGAGGCTCAGGTTTCTTCCTCTGTCTCTGCAGCTCTCTGGGCACCTCGATGGACCAGTCACCAATAATCCATACTGTGTCTATAGGAGAAATACAAAGGTGTTCAATTAACACCTCAGACAAAATGTACAGTTAACTACATGTGACAGCTCAGGCTGTTTTTTTGTTATGAGCCACATCTGAAGGAATAATATTGAACAAGGTAGCTGCAACTCATAATAATAGATGCCAGTCTTAAACACTATTTTTTCTAATACTTAAAGTTTTTGGTGTGAAGCTGATACTGTCCACAGACTCCATGAATTCACAGGGTTCAATAGAAAACAAATATCTTCTAATAAATACTAAATAATTATTTTTCAATTGTCATGTTCACCTCATCACTGTTGACATCAGTAAATATAAGACACAGACATTCCTCTTTTTGTCAGAACAGTAACATGAACTGTATGCTTTGTAATATTCATTTCTTCTGGATGTCTCATTTATTTACAGTTTATGGATAAAACTGTGTTAATGTAACACTGACAAAGTCTAACTTCTCTGACAAATAACTAATAACCATAGTTGTATATTTAACAAAGTGTAGTTTTAAGACTTTAATTAAATATTTGGGTTGAATATAATTAGTTTTAACTGTTGTAGAAAAGTTAAATGTTAACTTACTGTTTATAGAGTTTTCTCAGGACGAGCAGGAATAGGGGATGATAGCAGCCTAGCTGTTAGATATGCTGTGAAGTGGACTGCTAACGTCGAGCTGAATGGGCGGAGTTAAGTCCCGCCGGTCCCGCCTTACTGCTGTTGCTAAGTTGATCCGAAGTTAGGTTGAGACTGCAAATCCAATATGGATGCGGCCGTCGATTGGACTCATTTTCTGCCTATGTCACAGACGGGTCAGGGTTCGTCCAGTAATATTTACAGTCTATGGTATATGCCCATCAAGCGGCGCAATCCCTAGTGTCCTCGCCTGAAGCATTGGAGCTGTACCGTTAGCCAGTATGCACAGTTGTAGGACCTTAAAGCAGCTCATTGAGAATAAGCATCATTTGTTTTGTCTGTTCAGTTTTCCTCCTCTGATATGCAAAGTGTTTAAAATAATTACAATGTCTAATCACTATTAGTGAGGAAAACACAGTCAACTTGTGACATTAAGACATAAGAAATGAGTTCTCCTCTCCTGCTCTGATTTTGGATGAGTAATACGTCTTTAAAACATCTTAAAAATGTAATTATCTGCATGAAATATTTAGAAAAAGGCAGCATGCAAAACCTAATGACAAATATAATTATGAGAGAATATTTTTACAGCTAATTGCCCGAAGTTTGGGTGTGAAGATAAAGTTCCGTAGGCTTTCTCTTAATAAAAACATGATATGACTACTCATTAGTGTTTAATTTGTTCAAATATCTTCAGGAGACAACAAACAAACAATCGATGACATGACTAAGACCTTAAAACACCTGACAGGTGTAAGACAATGTCCTCACATAGCAGGTGTTGTGTCTTTTTCTGTCAGACACTGACAACAATGCCTTTGCAATGAGTGTGTGGCAGCTTTTTTTGAATGAGGGTTTGAAAACACAGAGGGCCTGCATCATCATTTACACTTTTGAGTAGAATACGAGTCACAGTTGATATGATGTGTGTGTACAGATGGGATCTGCTGTACAAGTAGTAAGATAATTCAGTCTGTCAAACATTACTGAACTGTCATGTCCAGCTCGGTGTCTTAGGTTGTTTTTATTTCTACTTGTATTATTTCCTGTTTTGGGTCACTAACCTCTTCATGGACTTCATGGACTTTCATTTGGCAACAAGACTGGGTTTAATTCCTACTCCCCTTTCTAAAGTTCTGATTGCTAATGCTCTGGATGGCCGCTTGTTGTGTAGAGTTACGCATGAGACCCCACACATTAAGCTGATCATGGCACATAATCATTCTGAGAACATTTCCTTCAATCTCTTAGAGTCCCCAATGCACCCCCTCATACTAGGACTTCCTTGGCTGATCAAACATAATCCGCACAATGACTGGTCTACAGGAGAAGTTAAAGGGTGGGGGGAGAAATGCAAAGTAACCTGTTTCCCCTCAGATAGCATGCAACTGTGTTGCCTGAGTGCTCAACGCCACCTGAGCTTCTTCAGCCTCCTGACTCTGAATTCCCAGACCTCACCAAGGTGCCCTCTTGCTACCAGGACCTTAAGGAGGTATTTAACAAGACCCGAGCAACTTCTTTACCACCTCACCGTGCTTACGATCGTGCTATTGACTTGATTCCAGGAACCTCTCCCCCCAGAGGTCGTCTGTACTCTTTATCTTCTCCAGAAAGAGAAGCCATGGAGCTATATATCACGTCTTCCCTTGCTGCTGGAATAATTCGCCCTTCCTCCTCCCCTGCCGGTGCCTCAACGACATAACCATCAAGAACAGGTACCCCCTCCCTCTTATTTCGTCCGCATTTGAACTATTACAAGGAGCTAAGATCTTTTCCAAGCTAGATCTAAGAAATGCCTACCATTTGATAAGAATAAGGGAGGGGGATGAATGGAAGACTGCCTTCAACACCCCTAGTGGTCACTACGAATATTTGGTAATGCCTTTTGGACTTACAAATGCCTCAGCTGTGTTCCAGGCACTGGTTAATGATGTCCTCCGAGACATGCTCAATGACTACGTCTTCGTCTATCTGGACGATATCCTCATCTTCTCTCCAGATGAGGAGACTCACATTCAGCACATACGTCAGGTCCTACAGCGCCTACTAGACAACCGGCTCTTTGTGAAAGCTGAAAAGTGTGAGTTCCATGTTTCCTCTGTGCCGTTCCTGGGGTTTGTGGTCTCACAAGACAACATCCAAATGGACCCCTCCAAGGTTAGTGCAGTCTCGGAATGGCCCACACCCACTAATCGCAAACAAGTGCAACATTTTCTGGGATTTGCAAACTTTTTATAGAAGATTCATCAGAAATTTCAGTTCTATTGCTGCACCTCTGCACACCCTAACATCCCCCTTGTGAAGTTTCAGTGGTCCCCTCAGGCTGACGAGGCCTTCAAGAAGCGGAGAGTTAGTTTTGTGTCTGCCTCAATCCTGAGACTCCCGGATCCCCACCTTCAGTTCATTGTTGAGGTGGATGCTTCTGAAGTGGGCATCGGGGCTGTGCTCTCCCAGCAGTCTCCAACGGACAACAAATTCCACCCCTGTGCTTACCTGTCACGGAAATTGTCCTCAGCCGAGGCCAACTACAATGTTGGTAACAGGAGTTGTTGGCTGTCAAAGTAGCTATGGAGGAGTGGCGTCATTGGTTGGAGGGGGTGGAACATCCTTTCCTCATCTGGACTGATCACAAGAACTTGCAGTACATCAGGAGTGCTCAACGCAAGACAAGCCAGGTGGGCTCTCTTTTTTTTTTTTAATAGATTTCACTTTTATCTCACTTACCGCCCTGGTTCTAAGAACAAAAAGCCTGATGCTCTGTCCCGCCTGTTTGACCAAAACACCGCCACAAAACATCCCTCTAACATCCTGCCTTCTTCATGTGTAGTGGGAGCAGTTACCTGGGGCATTGAAGGGAGGGTTAAACAGGCCAATGCTAACACTCAGGTGCCTAACAACTGCCCTCCTAACCAGTTGTTTATCCCAGTGTCACTCCGTTCTCTGGTTATTCATTGGGCTCACACCTCCCAGTTGTCCTGCCATCCTGGAATTCTACGGACATCATTCATCGTTAGACAACGATTCTGGTGGCCCTGTTAGGAAAAAGATATCAAGGAGTATGTGGCAGCTTGTCCTGTGTGTTCCCAGTGTAAATCATCTCGGTGTCCTCCTCCTGGTCTCCTGCTACCTCTGCCTGTGCCCCATCGTCCATGGTCCGATATCTCACTAGACTTTGTCACAGGACTGCCACCTTCAGAAGGTAAGACCACTGTTCTAACAGTGGTTGACAGGTTTTCCAAAATGGTGCATTTCATTCCCTTACCGAAATTGCCATCTGCCAAAGAAACTGCAGAAGCCTTGCTTTCCAATGTGCTTCGTCTCCATGGTTTCCCTAAGGATGTTGTTTCAGACCGAGGTCCCCAGTTCATCTCGAAGTTTTGGAAAGCTTTCTGCTCCCTGCTGGGTGCCACTGTCAGCCTCTCTTCTGGTTATCACCCTGAGTCGAATGGTCAAACCGAACGGATGAATCAGGAGTTGGAGACCTGCCTTCGCTGCCTGGTCTCCCATAACCCATCTTCCTGGAGCAAACACCTGATATGGGCTGAGTATGCGCATAATACCTTACCATGCTCTTCTACTGGTTTTAGCCCTTTTCAGTGTGCCTATGGCTACCAGCCACCTCTGTTCCCTGAGCTAGAGTCAGAAGTCAGTGTCCCATCAGCTCAGGCCCTCATTCAACGTTGTCGGCGGATATGGAGACAGGCCCGGCTGGTGCTCCTCAGGACATCTGCAAGGTATAAAAGGGGAGCAGATCGTCGGCGAGTTCCAGCTCCCTCATACCAGCCGGGGCAGAGAGTCTGGTTGTCCACCAAGGATCTCCCTCTGCAAGTGGAAATCTCGTAAGTTGGCCCCTAGATTCGTTGGACCATTCCCAGTGTCAAAAGTTGTCAATCCTGTTGCTGTTTGTTTAAAGCTCCCAAGACCCTGGTGGATTAATCCTACGTTTCATGTGGCACGCATCAAACCGGTTCAAGAGAGCACACTTGTTCCCGCCTCCAGACCCCCTCCACCCCCCGGATTATTGATGGCGGACCGGCTTACTCCGTTAAGGTCAGTCATGTCCAGCTCGGTGTCTTAGGTTGTTTTTATTTCTACTTGCATTATTTCCTGTTTTGGGTCACTAACCTCTCCTCTCGTTTCAGATCCTTCACTTCCTGCACTCGTGTTTCCCACCTGTGTGATTGTCTGCCCCGCCCTGATTGTTCCCGGCTGCATCTTCCCCCTCACCTGAGTATTTAGTCTGTGGATTCCCTTCCTTCTGTGCCAGTTCATCTTTGACCCCTGTGAGAACCGTTCAACCCTTTTTTTTTCCTCTTGGATCACTTTTTTGGATTCTGTCTGCTTAAGAAGTAAAGACTGTTTTTTTTTTTCCCACAACCAAAGACTGTGTTTTGAGTGGTGCCTTTGAGTTCAGTTACCTGTGGTTTTGTTACACTGAACATTTTTCACAGACTAACATACAGAAACAGGCTGGTCTGGACTGGTAACTGGCATTCTGGGCATTTTCCTGGATGGGTGATGCACTTTGGGGCCAGTATGATTTCATCTTTGATTTTGTTGTTTCTGGCCCACACAGCAGGTGCAGCAGCCCATTGGTTGTTTTCTTTTCAATGACAGTTGGCTGGCTCAATCACCCCTCCTACAGGACCGTCACCCTGACTAACCAAATATGTGTCTTTGGCACACGCTTTGTATTGTTTTGGAGGGAAAATGTGTTAGAAGTAGGGACACAGGGATGGTGTAAAGTTATGTGGTTGCAAGGGGCCGGTTTGAGCCAAAAATGCCAGGGCCAAATTGTCTTCCCACTCTTACACTGAAAAGTGGTAACGAAAACTGTTAATATGTCAGTGTGTAAGAATACTTCGCTTCAGACAGCCATGTCTGCATTCATTATGCAGTTGAGGATGTGATTCATTAAGATTCATTTTGATTACTAGTGCTATTAAAATGCATGAATCATGGCTAGCTGAGGAGAGGGGAAATGATATTATAGATATCGTCTTCTTTTTATTAAGCGGATCCTTGCCATAAATCTGTGATCCTATCTGAACTGTGAGATATGTGATCTGTTGCACCACTACTAGACACCTCTAAGAATAAAACATTTATATATGGCGTATGAGATGGAGCAGTTCATGCTTACATGCTGTAAAAATTAGATAAGAGATCCTTGCAATCAACTCAGAAACCATCACTAATGAACTGGTGTATGGCTTGGAGTTTATTATGGAATAAACATCATAGAAATTGTTTATTTGTAGCCTGAGGTACAAAGTTGCAATATCAAAACAGTAAGAAAAAATAGTAAGTAGTAATAATAAGTTAGTTTTGAAAAAGCCTGTTTTTGAAGAAATACACACTCTTAGAACCCGTCACTCAATGCATCTAATTGGCCTGCAAGATTTTTGTGGAGCAGTCACAATATATTTAATTAGTTCCAACATCAATTTTGACAACAATGGTCCAGCTTTTTATTCTACCGTGAGGACATTCAAATCCATTTCATTTTGTGTTATTTAATCAAAAAGATGTTGGGCATTCAATGAATGCAACTTAATTAAACTAAATGAGATTGAGCTGACATTGGAGAGAGAGAGAATGAGGGAATGGAGACAGAAAACGACAGCAAAGAGAGAAATGTAGAGCGACAATACACTGATTGACAGAGCAGTTCAAGCTAAATGGTCGTTGTTAATGTGATTGTTCTCAATTGATCAAACGAAATGGATTTCTCGCTGTTTTTAATTATTCAAAAAGTCATGAGTTATTCATGACTATAGGAGACAAAGTGGTTTTGTCGAGGAGATATAAAAACCTGAGTGTTCATGGTTTCTAAAAAATGCTGTCTTTTTTCAGGCTTAGTCTCTGTCATTTTCTTTATCACCATTTCATTGTAACTATTTATAAACTTCCTTTCCATAGTGTTACAACAACAGCAGGACCGTTTTCATGATTTTCCTTGTTTCTGGCGAGCTCTCCTCCATGTTGGTAATATTTCTTACATTGTCCAACTATTTTAACTCTTTTCTCTTCTGCCAAACTCCTAACTGATTTTCTCCTTCTGTTGTTGTTGTTGTTGTTGTTGTTGTTCACTTTATCATTGAAAAAATGCTTTCATCTGTTCTATCCCCCAGTTTAGTTTGACAATGACAGTATAAGAGGTTGGAGAAAACTTGGAAAAGGAAAATAGACTCAGAGCATGGAAAGGTTAATTGAACAACTTGTATTATGCTTTGCTTGCTTTGCGTGGGACAAATTTCGCTCCACTGCCAACTCAGCTGCACAGATAAATAAACTCAATCAAATGAATTTGTTCTCTCCGAGGCAAGCGTTCAGCCACATGTCTGAGCTGACACTACGTGACAGAGAAAAACATTTCAATTTCCTTCAAAGCCGTCCCAGTATCAAAGTCAAATGTTGTCTCAATCTCGGGAAAATGTGGAGTTGATAGTTTCAAATTGAAAACACATACACACATGCTATCTCCCTCTTTCTCATTTTCCCTGTCATATTCCTTCATCATCGAGCTCATGAGTATTCATCATTGAGTCTTTGTTCATTCTTTCTTGTTCTGCATTGAAGCGGAATGTAATTTGAGAAGAGTTTACACCTTGAATAGTAATACAATTAAATATGATAGAACAGTTAAGGCAACAAATGAGACAGGGGAGGAGGAGCGCAGAGTGAAAGAGACAAGGAGGAATGCTCAGCAGACTAAAATGTAAGGGATAGCATTTCAACAGAACCAGCAAGGGCGTTTAAAAAGTTCAATAAAGAAGATTACTTTTTAACTTCAAGCTACTTCTTCTATCTCTTTGTTTCTTGATTCCTTTATAATATAGAGAATTTAAATATATACAGTATATCTGGACAGTGAATGAGAAGATTCCCCGCACACTAGAGGGCTGAATTACTTATTCTTATTTAATTACATACTCAAACAGTGTGTTTCACCCCCATGGCTTCATCAGGTTTGTGATACAAGACAATGCAGTGTTTTTAAACAGGAAGCAGCTGAACTCAATCCAATCAGCAGCATCCATATATGGTCATGTCTCCATGCCAAAAGTTCATGTACACAACTAGAAATCATCAAACATTACATTTCACACGATATCAATTTAAATCTACATACCAACACATCCTTAAAGGTTAACTATTATATCTATAAGAGAGCCTGGTCTAATCTGTAAACAGAAGGAAACAAACAATAGATTATTAGTTACACCATAGTAAAGAACAATCATAAAATAGCATGTCAGAGTATGCTCATAAAAATCAGAAAACAAATTCATAGTTAATATAGGAATACCTCTCCTCGAATACTTTTGACTTTCCCAAGATAGAGAGAGAGAGATCGGCTCCCATATTTTTTTTAAATACGCAAACAATGATACAATAGTGTTGAAAAGTTTGCATATAAATGACTCACTATGTGAAGAAAATTATGATTTATGACAATAGTCAAACTGTGTTTACCCTCATTAGCTGCATTTATTGTAAATATATTCTATAGGAGTTACCAGTTAATGACCCGAAACGTATTTCTTCTTTAGACAATCATTAATCAGCTTGTGCTCTTTGTTTAATCCCCATTTGTTGCATCTACTGTATGTGACTACTTTGCAGGTTTACACAACGATATTATTGGTCAACATGCCGACAGTTCAAGCTGAAGATATAATTGTATGATCCGTCATTAACCCCAGATGGAGATGGATGGAGAATGAGATAACTATAATTATGTTGAATTATTCTCAGTCCAAAACACATAAGAGAGGGAGCAATGTTATAATCTTATTATAATATATATCAGCACTGCAGTGATTTTGGAGTAGTAGTATTGAGTATAAAATCCTAACCTTGAGTGTGGTATTGCTTTAATATAATGCATATGTAACTTTTCATGATGTCATTTTATTTTTATGTTCTTCTTACTGTCATGTCACCAGTGAAATAAGAGTCTGTTGTGTAATTCTAAGGTACCAGATGAATAAAGACTAACACTGTCTGATGTAATGTTAATTAACTGTATTCAGAACACCTGGTTGAGGCTGAAGGATACACAGAGTGCAAGGTCCCATTGATTTTGTATATCAGCACTGAAGAAACGCCTCTTGTCCAGTCAGATGACTTTGTTTGAACTAACATCGTAAAATGTAAAATTATCTACAATATTCAGTATTTCATGGTTATAACAGAAACAAAAAAGAAAACACACACATGGCCATGTCATTTGAAAAAGAAAAGGCTAAATAGTTAGCAAAGCAGGCAAATATTTCTACCAGTATTTTCATTTGAAATGACCCTAATCTCCATTCCAATGTATTGACAGCAAGCTGGAATTTGCAACAATCAAAAGCCTACTTTACTTTTCAGTCCTAGTATGTCTAGGACTGGCCATGAGGATTAATGTGATAAAAACAGAGCGGGTGAGCTGTTGTTAAAGCTTAAATAAGCTGCTGTTGAACAGTGAAATGGATTTCCATTTACACTCTATACACTCATGTTATTCAACCTAGGCTGTTTTTTTTCTAAACTTCTGGTGTTAAAGTGTTTACTATCCCCATTTTGTACGACTGCAGACAAGTGAACCTGACTAATTACTTAGGTAGATGTGCAAGCAGCAGTCAGGGCAAGTTATCAGGCAGGAATATTAACAACAGACTGATCTACATCCTTAATGAGCACATCTAGAGCAAAACTCACCCCGTAATGTTACACCACATCTATACCCTGCCCAGCCTCACTGACAAACAAAAGCATCGAAGAGCATTTTGTTTTGTGCAAGTCAAAGAACAAAAAGACATTTGATTTATTCCTGCGTGTTGTTCTGTACATACTTGTGGTCAGAAAACAGATGCGCAAACAAAATTCCTCTTTATGCAGTCTTCACTCAGGGACCAAAGTGTCCATCATCGTCATCAGAGAGATGGCCGAGAGTAGCACAATGATTTAGCAGTGCCAAGAGACCGACCTCTCTTTCTTTCTTTCTGGAGTGAAATGCCTGCTTCATGTAAACAAGCAAATGTTTCTGCCCTTTATGCATCAAAAAAGATATTACTGACTGCTCCATCCAGGGATCTAAAATAACAGGGCCCCAATAGTAAACACCAAAATACAGCAACAATTGTTGTTTTTCAGTGAGCAATACTCCCATTGGTGGAACAATTAGTGCTTCAGGGGGTTAATTGTAGCTTGAAAGTTAAAAACAACAACAAGTTAAGTATTTGTCTCATGGTGTGGTCTACCATTTTCACTCAGCATGATTGTGTTTGTGCAGGCCGTTCTCCCTCCCAGGTCATTAAATAAGGCAGCTTGGTCAGTGATCCAATGCTTTCAAACATGGAGCTTCAGATAGATGAATAGATGTAAGCTCTCTAGCTTCATGTCTAGACCCTGTTTGCTTGCAAAAGACGGATCAGACAACGAGACTTTCATCCAAAGACTCTGATTTCTGTGTGAAACAGAGAGTTCTGTTTACTTTTTTATAACAGTAATCTTTCCTTTAGGTTACATTAATAACTTAGTGAACACAAGTTGCGTAACTATCGTGTATACTGCAGTAGTAATCCTAAACTGTGATCTTTTTCTTAAACCTGTAGTTTTGTTGCACGACCTGATTGTTTCCTAAAACTCAACATATGGAGCCCTTCCTGTCCCACACTGATGCTGGACCTTCATTCCTTCAAGCTTGGGGCCCGCATGCCATGCTGTGTGAGGAGGCCCCCAGCTTGACAAGTTGGGGTTGAGAACATGATGGTATGTGTGTAGGTCATTCAAGTGTTGAGCTGATAGCAGGTAAACTTTTCTATTTCTCTGTCACCTTCATTCCTTGTACCAGAATTTACAACTTTATGGCCTTGGGCTGTTTGTGCGTGCGTGCGTGCGTGCGTGTGTGTGTGCTTGTGCGTATCTGTGAAAATAGTTGTGTGCGTGTTTTTCTCCATCTGTCCAGGGTGAAATGCTGCCCCTCTTTTGAGACGGGGGGTTAGAGTTACAATGAGGGATCTGGAAAGATAAGGGGTGGTTATGATTAAGGTTAAAGGCTGGGGAATATATGTTAGAGAACGTCCCCATATGGGCAGCAAACCATTTAAAATGTTGGGGTGGGAAAGTATGTGTCAAGAGGCTCTTTGGAATAAGACAGGATTTGATATTGAAATAAAATTGGATGACAGATGGGCAAAAAAAAAAGTTCAACTTTTTCTGAATAATTAGCTCAAACAGAGCTCGAGGGAAGGAGGATGAGAGACCAACAAAGGCAGGATAGAGGAGAGAATAATGAGAATACATGCTTGCATAGATAAGACCTGACAACCAACCAATGACAACTCACCAGAATGATGCAGCGTAACGTGTGTCCCTAAACTAAACACCTGAACTACCGTAGTTACTGTGGAGCTGACGATCTAACTTTTTAAACAGTTCTACTGAAAATAATGAGGTCCAAACTTTTTTTAAGGCCCCTCTCTTTTATAACCTTGAGTAAATAAACGCAACATAAAAAGTAAGACCAACAATAAATTGGCACAAAAACATTGAGCTGGAAAAGATACTCTCATGCCTCCTTGAGAACAGTCTATTAAGCTGTCATTACTCAAAATAAACTGAGCATATTTACTGGTAAGAGGTTTTGTTTTGCCTCATCTCTCCTAAAGTCTGTTAACATTTTCATTCCCATTCACCAGTCTTGAAATCGAGATGTCTTCATACCTTGTGTGGTTCAGTGTTTACGTCAAGTGCCTTCTCTTTTCTTTCTTTTTAAAAAATTCTCTGTCCTGGCATACCGTATGGACGTTTCAGTCTCTTTATCTTTTCCCTTTCTCTGCTGTTTTTGGATCTTTTTTTAAATTTTTAATTGAAGATTATGATGTAGGGATTTCATTCTTTTTAAAGCAACACTACGCAATGATTGCTATTTTCTGCTGTGTGCTACCTTTGCAGTTTGTTTTGCCTGTTTTGAGGAGAAAGAATCCAGTGTTTGGTGTAGGGATGTTTCAGGGCTGCAGGGCGTCTGAGCTGTTTATGTATGATATGTTTTAGTGCAGGATTTCCTGCTTGAGGTGCAAAGGGGTCAAAGAGTCATCATACAACAGTTCATTGCTATAGAAATACACTGATGAGTCAGAGAAGAATTTAAAACTCTGTCCTGAAGGAACGGGGGAGGTTGTGACTAAAATGATGGTGTCTCCGCTCGTCCAATTAAAAACCAAGCAATGTTCAGAATATGTTGGATTTTCTGCAGGCTGCTGGCATGAATCCCAAAGAAGAAAGAAGAAATACATATGCAATGGTTGAACTTTGGACCAGTATACCTTTGCTGCTTCCAGATGCCCAGAGAGTAGATGTATGAAGAGATTTTTTATCATGAATTCACCTTCTCAGTTTATCCTTTTGAGAATAATGCTCGTGCCAACAGATGCATTGGTTTTCCCTTCCTTCTCCGTTTGATAAAATCAACTTCTGAGCCATCGATTAGGTTCAGCAATAATAACTTATTTAAGAATGCTGTGATTGATGATTCATACAATCTAATGCACACGGCAGCATGGGCACACAAGTCCGGGAATGGACTCTCAGAGCTGACCATCAACATTGAGTCGATAAAAGCTAGTGGGAAAAAATGAGAAGAGAAAAGTAATGTAATGAAGGCACAGAAGAAAGAAAACCCAACAAAGAGTTAGAAATAAAATGAGAAAAAGAGGTTAAATGGGGAGAGAGAACCTTAATGTTGACCCTACAAACATTCTTCCTTTTTGTTCTGTTTTTGGGGTTTTTGTTCTACTATACAATAAGAGTGTGATAAATATCTGAAAGTTTTCTTATTTTTGTCAACCATAGTTCCTGATATGTTACAGGACACTTTGAATTTCAAGCAATATCTTTACCATTAGTTCAAAAACACATTCACCCACTCGTTGGCATTTTGATGCGCTTCTTTGTTCTTTGAAAGTGGATTCATTTTACCTTTCTGACTCTCACAGAGAGTCATTTTTTAATAGCTTTTTTAATAAGAAATTACAGAAAGTCATCTGTAATGGGAGGGGGGGGGGGGGTAATGATAAACAAAGTGTTGAGGTTTTGAAGAAAACACAAATCATCACAATATTCATGAAAGTAAGAAGAAGGGTTTAATTTTACTCAAAGTTCTAGCACTTAATCCAAAGTTAAAGCTGAAGACAATGAGTGCAGCCTGTGTTTGTCCCAAGCTGTGATTATGTGCACTGTGGGATGTGTGAAATGAGATTATGTACTTGCACACTAAGAAACTAAGAGTCACATTTGGCATTGAACTTAATGTTTAAATAAAGATAATTTGAGAAAAAAAGGAGAGCTAAAGAACATTAAATGGTCACCCTATGCTTGATTAAAAGTGATTATTTTTCCCTCTTATCACCATGAATTATGAATGAAAACATCACACATACAGTATGTAGATCTTAATGTATCAGTTTATTTTCATGGCAACATCTTATGTTGAAACTTATCAGGAATCAACTTTGGAGGGTTATATTGTGATTTCACTTCCATTGATTGTGATTTTTTTCAGGGGGAGGAATTCACAGTAATAAATCGGGATGTTATAATATCGTCGATTTTGTTTTAAGGGGAGAACACTAGTGAGAGCCAAAAAAACCTTCTAAACTAAATAAAGCACCAAAAATGATTAACTAAACCACTTATACCAAGCAGCTGACTCAAAAAACTGAATTGTCCAGGAGATCCCAAAAGCACAAAAGCAAAGGCTACCAGGGAAGGCTTAAAAGTTAACACAAGAGGATGGGGTATAGCAACAAAACTACCAAGCACCCAAAAAGATCCAACCACCTGAACAACATCAATGTATTACTAATCGATTATTTGATTAGTAATAAATTATCTGATTACTATACATTTTAAAGCATTGTTCCACATACTCACCATTTACCATTTCTCCAACTAATCCAGTTTCATGCTCTTTACTGGGATACAGCGTGGATTTCATCCCGCTTATAAAGATGACTAACTGTTCTGAAGCACAAAGATGAGTGACATTCGGGGTTGTGGGTTTGCCTGCCGTGATCGGCCGCAGGCCAGCAGCTCCTGGCATTGACAACAGAGCAAGCGGGAATGCTGATGAACTTTTCTTGGGGAGCATCAACAGGTGGCAGGACGCCCGCTCAGTAGCAGCTTTGTGCAGCCGAGCCGAGCAGCATCAAAGTCCAACTGTTGCCTGTCGGTCTGTCCATCAAACCTGGCGGAGTTGGAGGTCTCAGCTCTGCGTCCAAATTAAGTCTTACTCCTGTGGCCCATGACCCACAGACACACATAAACACACGCTCACACCTCTGACAGTCTCCAGACCCCAGAGTGGGTGCACTTTGAAAACAGAAAATAGTGCCAATGACTTCCTGCTTGTGTGTGTGTTTCACTTTGCTTTTTATACATCAAATAGAATAAAAAAAGAAAGACTGACAGCTAGATTCCCTCTCTCAAGAAAAAAGTCAGTATACACATATAAAGAATAAAATAAAAGTGGTTACATTTGCAGCAACTGGCTGGAATTAAAGTCTTTTTTTCTATACCATCACATGCAAATGCTAATATGTTCCCTCCCCAGCCGTCCACTACCCTTCACCCTGCGTTGCCTTGCACTCTTTGTGTTGCTAAAGTGACAATTTATCTACAGTAAGTGTGTGTGGGTGTGTGTCTAATGCTTGTAGCGATTAGGATCATTCGTCCCGTGTGTGGGTGGATGTTTGCACTTTTTGTGTAACATGGGCTGTGGACAATTCATCTACATTAGCAAGAGATTAACCTGCTCACCTAACACATCCATCACTCGCACGCAAACACTCACACACACACACGCACGTATGCTGCCTGAGGCAAGGGCAGCAGAGAAACACACCCGCATAAAGTATGCAAAACACTGTGGTGCAGTGCAGACTAAATCATGCTCAGATTTTTTTTTAAATATGAAAATACTCGTATAATTTGAAACTTTTAAAGTGTTTTGCAGGTCATACATAATATTACACGATGATGTTCACGATGTTTTGCTTAGCGTTCATCATGTTACCCTTGGGTCATATGGTGTCAGAGGTAGTCTGTCATACTATTGTCTCAGGCAGGTAGATTAATGGTCAATTCTCAGCAAGTCTAATTAGTTATATCATAAGATCAGAATTACTCATGACAACTTAAGTGGGAGGAGGTCGTCTGATCCAATCTAACTATCCCACCATTCACTAATGTGGTCATTCTCTTGGAAGCAAGAGAATGTTCCCTCCTGGATTTCACTGACTTGTTGTATGATAGTAGGGACCTGAAATTCCTAATTTGCATAATCTTTTTTTTTTTTTTAAATAAATAAAGGTTGATGCAGGAACAAGTGCATTTGCAAACATAGTTGTAAAAGTCTTCCAAGTAGCCTTAATGAAAACAGCTCAATATTGCATCTGTTCTATCATCAAAGATGCTTTTTTGCAGGAAGTTATTAAGGTTCAGTCACAGTCACAAGGACAAAACTGTTTTAAATACTCTGTTCAAAATAAATCAATTATAACACATTTATGCTGAAAGATTCCTCCAGTATAGAAAGCAGAATCAAACATGCCTGTCTGTCATTTGACACAGCATGCGCCAAATACCACTGAACTTCTCTTCACATTTAACATGCTCTCCACAAAATATGACAAGGAAACCAAAATCTGAATTGAACTGATGTCAGAACTTTTATCTACATCTGCTCATGAAGCCTAAAATATGTATTTATTCTGACCGATTAGTGACAAATGACATTTCTGAGAACCACACACACCACACACACACACACACACACACACACACACACACACACACACACACACACACTCCATCTCTTTGACTCAAGCATATTCACTAGGCTTCATCATTTTAACAAAGATTCCTTTACTGATTTCTTTATCTCCCTCTTACTCATACTCATACTCACTTGCCTGCACACATTCACATACAACAACACACCGGCCTTTCTTTGTCTTTGATTGAGATTGTGATGACTTTAGTGTGTTCCACCACAATATTGCACACGGTGCAAATAATTTTACCCTCGCTATCATGTGAAACATCAGGATATTGACTTTCACAAACTGACTTTCTTTAGCCAGCTGCAGATATCTGGGAGTCTGAAGGGTGTAAGGCACTGGGAAAGCGACCGGTTCTCCAGTTTAAACCTGGTCAAGGAGCTGGCTCACATTTTGTCCCTTAACTTCCTTTCTCTTGATTTCTTATTTCCCAGTCTAAAGGCATTACAATATATATTTAAAAAAGCCTAAGACAGTATAATATATTATTATTCTATCAAATGTACATTACTTCTGAAGAAAAAAACATTCTGCAGTCAATAACAGTAAATTACAAACTACAAACTTGAACAGTTTGAATAAAAAAATGTGTGTTGTTTCTTTTCTTTTTTTTCTAAACCTGCTGTCTTTGGGTTTTATTTTGGCATTTATAAAAACCACTGTAGCTTTCTGATTCAGACTGAAGCACATGCCAAACACTGCCTGCTACAAATCATGTGTTCCCATAATGTCACCATGCTTATAACATTTTACAGCTGCATTTAATGTGCACCATGAGCACACTCTTAGAGAAACCAAGCTGTCTGTAAGCTACAGTGCAGTAGGACTAGTTTTAGATGGTTGAGTTCAACAGAACTTTTCTAGCTTTAGAAGCATTATCTGTTGTTTGTCAGACAGCAAAACAATGATCAGTGACCCTTAGCATTTTAATTAGTCTCTTTATTGAGGCTTTATATAGGCATACAGGCAGCTTTTGTAGATCTGCTCCAAATTTGATTTTCATTAACTATGTGTGCATTAGTATTGTAGATTCTATTGTGACATGATTAAAAAAATAGTTGCTTTTTGTTAAATTATTAGTTATATAAATGACTTTAGGAGTGGACAATGGATACACACACACACACACACACACACACACACACACACACAAACATATATCCTGCTCATTTCTTGTGATTCTTTATCTTTGTGAAAACCGTATCTCTTGTCATAATGAAGAAGCAGAAACAGAAATTCAATTTAGCAGCCTGATTTGCTTAG
Source organism: Labrus bergylta (assembly GCF_963930695.1). Taxonomy (NCBI): domain Eukaryota; kingdom Metazoa; phylum Chordata; class Actinopteri; order Labriformes; family Labridae; genus Labrus; species Labrus bergylta. The sequence continues at coordinate 20,285,425 of NC_089213.1, read as the reverse complement.
TTCCCGTTGGGAGAACAGACAGAGCAAGAGGAAAAGCAACGCAGAGTAAATTAAGCAAGACGAGAATTTAGCAAAATCAAGTGAGAGACAGACAATAAAGTTGGTATAAAGCAGGAAAGAAACGAGGATGACAATTTGGCATTAGTGTAGCAGGGGGAAATAAAAGATGAAGGAAGAAGGAAAGGAGTGAGAGAAAAAGAGAGTGAAGAAATGATGCAGAGAAGGAGTGACAGGCCGAGGGAATAAGGGATGGAGGGATTAAGGGACTGAGGGGAGTGAAGGAAGAAGGAGAGAAAAACAGAGAGGCATTGTGCTGCCTCAAGTCGCTGTTTGCTGTGGTTGCTGTGGCAACCGCTAGAGAGAGAGAGAGAGGGAGAGAGAGAGAGGGAGAGCTGATAAGTTAACCAGATGGTAAGAGACTGAGAGAAGAAACTCTGTGTGTGTGTGTGTGTGTGTGTGTGTGTGTGTGTGTGTGTGTGTGTGTGTGTGTGTGTGTGTGTGTGTGTGTGTGTGTGTGTGTGTGTGTGTGTGTGTGTGTGTGTGTGTGTGTGTGTGTGTGTGTGTGTGTGTGTACCGCTTATTAGTCTTCTAATGATTTCATATTATTCCAGCAGAACAGGTGAGGAACCCTGGGACACAAGTCCCCCCGTTTCAACTTTTTTTATTCATCTTTTATATTTTCTCTCTCTGTTTTCTCCTTCCTCATCACTTTTTTTATTCCCTGTCCCATTGCATATTTATATGAGATGTGTGGCCAGTTTGCCAAGGTGTGTGTGTGTGTGTGTGTGAGAGAGAGAGAAGGAGGGAGACCGAGAGCGCAGGTCGTTGTCAAGGCCAACAAGAAAGAGAATTTTATCAGTTTAATTTAAAAGTGAGAGAAAAAGTGTGTCGTATGTGTGAGAGTGTGTGCAGTCTTTGTGAAGGAGGACCAAGGGAGATGAAAGAAGAAACTTTTTTTTTTGCTTTTATGAAGATTAATTTTTACAACCTGAAGGCCTTAAGCAGAGGGAGGGGGAGTAACGGGGGGAGACAGGGTAAAGGGGAGGGATGTAGGAAGAAAGGAGGGAAGGATGGAGGAAAGGAAGGAGGACATAAAACCAAAGGGTACAAAAAACATTTCCTGCATGACTTTGGTTTGAGGCTTACCTATAATAAAATCAGAAAACAGTCTCTTGTGCATAATTTAACAATGAAGGTCAGTAAAAATCTGGATCTGATTGGTGCTTAAGTGGCACAGGGACCACTACAGATAACCAGGTTAATGGGTACCTTTGGTTTGGTTGACTGTTCTACAAAAATAATGACTTAAAAAGTAAGGTGTAAGGTCCTGCAGGTCCGTATTTGGGTTCTAACCTCTCTTTTGCACTCGAATACTCCAGCACTTTACCTCCCGTAGCTGGCACATTAAGCACTTCATGTCACTTGGGTTGTTTTGAACAACATCACACAACCACTTCTTATGCTCGTATAAATGTGTCTCTGTGTACAGTTTATCTTGTTGTTTGGTCATTACTTGTTGTTTGGTTCTTTCTTGTCATTGTGGATTTATTTAATTGTGGGTACATGTGTACCACCAACCTGCCAAGGGACTACAGATGGAAATTAGCCTACGGCTACAATCTGGCATATTTACATGTTTGTTCATTAATGTGCTATGTCCCTGTTTTTAAATAAATACAAATTCCATTGGCTGTGAAAATGTCTAAACACATTGAAAACCGGGTAAAGATCATTACAAAAACGAAGAAATAATATGTACCACCGCATTACACAAATGTATCAGTTTATCACGGCTTGTATAATCTGTAAATGTATACTTTACTACTTTTATATGACACACACACACACACAGACAGACACACAGTCATACTGCCCTCAAAGGTGGGCAGGCTTTATGAATATGTATAATGAGGTAAAAAGTAAAATAAATAAAATAATGTGTGTGTGTGTGTGTGTGCGCGTGTGTCTAATTCTGTCTGTCTCCCATCTTTGAGGTGTGAGCGATAAATGCTTGTGATCAAATGCAGTAAATAAACCCCCTAAAAAAATTATACCTACAGGGACTTACAGGAATATCATTATCTGTAAAATGCACACACACACACACACACACACACACACACACACACACACACACACACACACACACACACACACACACACACACGTATGCATGGTAAGGTGTACTGGTTGTTTGCCAGGAGACATCTAATGAAAGACAACTTTGTTTCCAGGAAAGAGGAGTAAGGGAGGGAGAAGGGATGGTGGATGGAAGAAAGTCAGAGGAGTGGTCAAGGACAAAAAAGGGGGAGAAAAAGAGGAAAGTGAAAGCACAGGTTATCAAAGACAGCATTTTAAGCCTTTTAGCTGGAAGAAAGAGAGATGAATGTTGGGCTCTAAAAAGGAAAGAAAGACAGACATAAAAAGAAAAAGAAAGATGAAGAGAGGAGAGGTAAAGCAAAAAATAGATAACAGTTATGTGAAGATAAAATAAAAAAAATGATTAGTTTGATAAAGGGGGGAGCTGCAGGGAAACAGAGTGTGTGTTGACAGTATGGCAGCAGTAGCACTAACATTCCTGGTTGAACAGATCAGCTGGCCTGAGGAGAAAGACAAACACAGGAGAGGAAACCACGTCTAGACTACTGCTCCACACACTCTCTCTCGCTTTCACACACACACACACACACACACACACACACACACACACACACACACACACACACACACACACACACCCTATCTCTCTCTTTCTCTCTCTCTCTTTCTCTCTCACACACACACACACATTCACAGACACACATCAACCTGCTAGTTAGACAAGGTGGGCGACTGCCAAGCGCTGCCAAGAACCTGGTGGGGGAGAAGAGGAGGAGGTGAGGTGGAAAAACTGTTGGAAAAGAGAGCTATAGGGGCCAGGAAGAGACACTGGGAGGAGAGAGGTGGGAGAAGTGGGCAGAGGCTGATATAATGGGACACCAGTGTAACCTAAACTTTTATAAACTTTGCTACATATAAACCAAGTTGCTCAACATGGAAAAGAGCTGTTAGTGGATAAAGAACAAAGAAGGCAGCCATCATGCGATTTCTCTTGAATTAAGGACAAGTTGTTATAATGTGTCTCAATACTTAAAACCAATAAACTTGAATGAATCACATCACTCCATGAATACTATGGCTATTCTTTTATATCTGAACTTTGAAGGTTTCCTCAACATGTCAATAGGTTTGACTGTCCAGAGCTCTAGAGTGTGATGCATCTTAAGATTTCAGTAAAAATCCTCTGGATCACCTTCAGCAGGGAAGGAGTTGATTATGAGTCTTTTAAGGCTGTTACTAATACTGATTTTAGAGGAGAAAAATACTGTATTGCTATGTGGCATTATTGTGGATAAACTGTACTCAAAAGGCCGCTTCCTTACACAACTATGCATTCAAAATATTTTCAACCAATGGTGATGAGGACCACTGACTGCTCAGTTCAGATGCTCTGCTGTTTATGTTCTCACAAATAGGACCAATTAAATATTTAAATTAAATTCAGGCTGTGGCCTGTTTATTCATTTCCTATTTTTGACTTGAGCATCAAATAGAAAATATGAAAAACACACCGTTGTTTAATTTTTAGTATCAGATTAATAAACAACAAAATAAGGCGTTGTTTTAGTTTTTTTCTGATTTTAGATTCTCAACTGAACATTAAAAGACTGAATGATACCTGGATTCCTTATCAGCAGATTACACCCTGAAACCACGAAATGTAGTTGGAAAATCTGAAAGCTCATAATGCAAACTTTCAGATTAGATTATCTCTCACGTACGTAAATGTTTCCCAAATCCTTCAATAAATATCCAACCCCAAATCAGACCTACGCTCCAAGACTTTCTTTGACGTTGGAACGGTTGGACTGACGCTAATTGGAAAATGTTAGAGGGCAAACATAAATCTTGAGGCAAGAGGATTAATGAACATAATGTTAGTGCAATGCTGATAATTCATTTCATAACATACACTGTATAGAAAAGTAAGTAAAGTTGTTCCGTCTCTCAAATTGAGAAAAATGAAATCAGTACACACCTTTTAGTTTGACTCATTTTTGTGCAGTGAACCTGATGTACTCTTTCAATCAATGTAATCATTGTCTTAACTTTTTGGTAAACTTCCCTCCAGAAACATTTTTTACAATTTATTATTCTTCGATTTGTCATTAAGCGTTTGGACTTCATAAGAAACCAAGTGTGATGATCAAGCTTTAGTATAAATTTTTTTTTTCTAAAAGATCAAATTGAATCAATATATGGTGCCACAGTAAATGGTTGGGCCACTACGCTTGAGCATGTCTCAACTAGCCAGTCAGTTTTTGCCTCTTTTGCTAACTCTCTTCACCGACATTCTTCACAAATGTGTCAGCTTTAGATTGAACAAGTCGTCAGCAAAACTCACTAAGAAGCCAAGACAAGCAGTTTGACATTTGCACAAGGAGTAAGCTTTAGTGATACTTCTCTGGGGATAGAATTAAGTGCAACTGAAATTACTTTTTTTTAATGGCCCAGGGTTTTCCTCAGTCAACTGAAAACTCATACAACATACAACCTTAACAAAAACAAAGCAAAGAAAGGGCACAACACACGAGTTAAAAGGTCACATATTCGCAAGAAGGGCTACTTCTCATGGTTAGATATTAAATGTTGAAGAGAGATTTCTACGTGTTTGCAGAGCTGTGGAGGCCTGTGGGAGAGTGGCAGGTCAAACAGGCTGTGCAGATTGTTGATTGGTCGCAGGTTAGTTTAAACTCTAAAGTCCAATCAGCTACAGTACCTGGAGTGGAAAATAGACTTCCTGTGACACTCCAACAAATTTCCGAGCTTCCTCAGAGCTGACCTGCTGCACTCTCCATCGCCTTCTTAATGTGTATGCTACCTTCAAAGATGCCATTCAACTTTAAGTCCATTCAACTTTACTTCGAATGGACGCCATTAAAAACTGCTGTACGTTTTCTAATATGATTTTTAAAGTGCAGTTTAACTGAAAGCAGCATAAAAGGTTGACATTTCCATACATACTGTTCATTGTGACATTTGTAAGACTTGTGTCCCTAAGCCCATACTGTAGCTCCTCCATGTAAAGTCTTTGTCTACATTAGCCATGCAGCCAATACAAAAATATATCCAGCATTTCCCCTTTTATAGTGTGCTAGTTATGGCTCTAATATATCTGGGTGGATAAGGCTGTCTCTAGAGTGGATATTGCTAGAAATCAATAAGCAGGGCTGTTTTATGGCAACATTGGATTTTTCTAGATGATTTTTACATTAATGTGATAGAGTGCTTTCATTTGTCACGTTTTTGATCTGCTCCATTAGATGGAAAATAAACACCCCTGTCTGAATATTTCATCTATCTACTTTTTTATAATGGCTTTTCCAGGAAACAGAGTAAAACTACAAATTCCACAATTGATCATTTTATATTCATTTGTTTTATCAAGTAATTCAAATGAACTGAGCTTCTTTTTTTGCAGTGGGTGCAAAGTGAATTGATTATCATCATACAACAGTGCTGCATGTCTCAGTAAGAAAACAAACCTAATATAAGGTATGCCATTATAACTGGAGCGATTGGTGGAGTGCAGTTCAGCGTCAATCATGACAATTCAACTGTAGTAAGCAGAGAATACACTTGTTATGCACTTTGATGCACACTTTGCTTTTCTAAGTGTTGTTGCTAAATGACTGATAATTTGGCCGTTAACATCGCTGAATTCCAGAGACCATAAAGAACATCTTCAGGTCACATGCTTTGAAATAAGAACTTAATAACCTACATTTCACAGCAATAAAACAAAAAATAATATAAACGCTATTGTCGATACTTTATCATGTAAGAATAAAATGTAATAAAAGTCCTTTCAGTACTGTGTACAGCACCGCTCTCACCAACGTTCTCACAAATCAATGTTTAATTCAGCTCAGTGCTGCGCAACATGCAGCAAGCGTCAAGGTTTCCAAAGACAAAGTTATCACAACATGCAACAGGCAAAGCGCTATTAACTCATGCCCCTTATAGTGCATCAGATTGAACAGTCTAGAAAAAATGTGACAGCCTTAAACAATGGGATTGGGATGTTGTTAGATTTACAGAATTATATTCATAATATAATACATGGGCTTTATGCAGGGCAGGTCTATGATACATCATTTATTAACATGTGACCTCGTAAATCTCTGTGTCCTCACTCTCTGTGTCATGTGATTTTGCAAAAGCACACTGAATCATCATCTAAATCCAAGGTTTTGGGCCAGCTCAGGCAGGTTCAGATAAAGGATTTGTCTTAATTTGGTCCATTAATCATTCTTTTAAAGTATTTCACTTACTGCCACCAGAAAGCCCCAAAGCATCACCACTGTCTTATGCAGATCTTGATACACGGCTGGTAACCTGTTTTGCACATGTAAAACATATTTCCTATCTTTACTGTCATTTCTACATTTTTCTCCACTATTTACTAATCCTCTACCCTGGTTTTATTCCCATGATTGTTGTTGGATTGGCACAAATTATGCACGTCATCCGAAATCCATTGGCACAATTATCACCAATAAACCAGTGAGAACAAAATAAAGGAATCATCGGCGCCTGTGTTTCTGAAATCTAATGAGGCAGTGTCAAATTATGTGAGCATTAAAAGAATTTCAGTGCAGTAATTCACAGAATTATAGTTCAATAAACTGTAATCAACACTAAACATTACATAATCAGAGTTGCTACGTTCTAATTGGATGCATGCTTTGGAACAAGAGCGGGTCTTCATTTGCCTCCCTAGAGTTCTATGCAGACACAGTTTACACTTTTGTTTACGTGATAAAGTTTGTTACAGCTCTCAACAGAAGAGTTCTCTTCATATGTGTGATCACTTTATGGCTCGCAACGACGACTGCGGTCTCTAAAAGTGTGACAAATGTTCTCTCTCTGGAGGACTGGGCACTACTGTCAAAATGTAACAGGCTTTATAACGTATTCCTTTCGGGAGATTTCTGGAAATCCGATTTAAAGTAATGGAAGTTTAATAGTCACCCAACCAATACTGCGTTCAAGTCAATGTGCCCACGTAATCTCTGCTGCCAACACAGCCCTCTGCCGCCTCAAAGAATTTTCATAAACCTCAGAAACTTGTTTTTATTGTTTTTCTGTTGATTCAAACACTTTTGCAGACAGGTGTTTTATCTTACAAAGAGATTATGGACCAAAAACCAAGCTTAGACATTGATAAGTACGTACGTCTTTAAATATGCAAGTTCAAAAGGAAATTCATGTTAATGCATTTTGATTCATTCAGAAATGATCTTGGGGAGTTTGCACTAAGAAAGTTACGCAGAAAACCGTATGTAGATAAGACTAGACAAAAGAGTGTCGCAGCAATAAATACAAATCCTTGAGGCTGCTTTCAGGTACAACAGTGTGAGATGAAGGTTTATATATATATATATATATATATCCATCCATCCATCCATCCATCCATCCATCCATCATTTATCTATACCATTTTTTCCCGTTTGGGATTGCGGGGAGCTGGAGCTGATCCCAGCGGCCTTTGGGTGATAGGCGGGGTAAACCCAGAACTGTTGGCCAGTCAATCAGTGGGCTGACATAAAGAGAACTAGCCACACTCACACCTACGGGAAATTTAGAGACACCATTTGACCTAACAAGCATTTATTTTAGTGTGGGAGGAAGCCAGAGAACCCACGCATGCCCACGCAAACTCAACACAGAAAGGCCTTGTCCGCTGGGGATTTGAACCAGGACCCTTCTGGCTGTGAGACAACAGTGCTTACCACTGATATATATATATATATATATAATATCTCATAATGTTTCTTTTTATCATTCCTTTAAATAATGCTGTGACCATCTGACTGATAACCAGTATTGTGAAGAAGTGCTATTAAACACTCTCCTGCTTTCATATGTTAAACTACAAAAGACTGTCCGACCTCATGACAAAGAAAGGGATCTCTTTTTCAATTTGATAAGAATTAATGTGACTTTACACAGCATATTGTACAAAAATGCCTAATGTCTTACTTCCCCTGTCGTGATACCAGCCAGCACTGCCAGGGCAGTTTTCTGAATGCTAAACGTGTGTGTGGTCTCTCCAGACAGACCCCGCCGCCCACTCCCCTGACACTCTGGTGAGATATGAAGAGAGACAGAGAGCTGCAGAGGAAATATCTGTGTGTCGACACGTTTAAACACACAGTCTTCCTCCCTTTTCCCTTTCCTTTCCTCCTCCCCATCTCCTTCTGTCTGTCAACTATCATCCTCCCCCCTCCTCTTCAATGCCATACCTCTAGCTATAGCAAAGACCTTTAACCACGCTACAAAAATATGTAGTATTTCATCTGTGTATGATTGTGTATGTGTAAATGGAGCATGCTACATCACTGCAGCACTTTAGTGAACATTATGGCAGCTGAATATATTTGCTTGGCAGTACTACAGCAGTATAAAGCAGCCCTAGAATTTTCTGAATCACCTTATTTTCAACTCCAAACAGCCTTTAATATAGTAGCTTCATGCAGTATGTACAGGCAGTTTGAAATACATTGAAAAGTTCATGCAGAAAACCAATGATTATTGACTCGTCAAGGATCTCTATAAGCAGTAAAACACCATTTATTTCATGTTTTTTTCAGTAATTCAGGGCTGTGTTACCTCCAGATTAACAGTTTGACCAGTGCAGCAGGTGACATTGAATCACTTTGTGCCCGGAGCATGACTTATGTTCTGTTTTTTAGGCCTTGGCTATAGAGTATAATGAAAGGCTTTGTACTGGCCTAAGGTGTTGGGAGGAAAGTGTTGTGGCTCCTAAAGAGGAGGAGAAGGATAACAGACTTGATTTGGATCCCAGCTTGAAAAGCGTGAGAATCCCTGACTTGCAGTATTGCAGATGGCCACCCAGCAGGTTCTGTAGCTGTGATTGTGGACATATTGAAAACTGAAGAAGAAAGTTTTGTGTGGGGTTCAGAGCACAGCACTAATTACCAAAAGAAGTATCAGAATGAAAGTCTTCATTAGGCAGCAGAAAGGCCCCTACCAGTGTCATATAATGAGTCAGGCATTAGAACTGTGATTTGATTATCTAATTATAATAACTTGTGCCTTTGCCATGTAAGAAGTATTCAAATGTTGAACCTTAGGTCCATCTAATTTACATTCAGGGTTTCTTGCAGTGCTTAAAATCAGACCTCTAACCACAGTCACTTTCCTTGTTTTTATTTAATACGTTTAATATTAATTATTGTGAGAAAATGTGACATGTTACACATAGTAGCTGCAACATAGTTCATTTTAAAAAAGGAGCTTTACAATTCTTCCCAAAATTTGAAATCAGGTGGCATCACACACATAAGGAGAATCATGACAGATATTCTTCTCCATGGAGGAACACACCACCTCACCTGACCTCCTGCAAACAATGAAGCTGGGCGGGTAAATTGGCGATCATTATGTTTTATGCAGAGAGGAGAAAACATGTTTTATTTAAACAATCAAATCTTGGGTGAAGGACAACATGGGTTGTGTTTTATTCAGAAAGAGCTGGAGGTCAGATGGTAACTGTTATATGCATTGCAGGTGTCCAGCTCACCTGTGCAGGTTGTGTTGCCGCCGGTCACCTCTATTGTCCACTTACTACTGTCCTCCTTTGTCTTTTGCAGTTGTTGTAAACACACACAACTTCCGCCAGACCCTTTCATGACGTAATCATCAAGATTTTAAATTCTAAATATCAAACATGTTTGAAATTAATTGGGGCTTCCCTTAAAATCTTCAAGCAGTTCAGGGACGTTTAGATTGGATCTTTATACCACTCACACACAAGATAATCTTGTAAAAGAATCTGTTCTGATCTCATATCGGCCTGATTATCCTGCACTCTGAGCCAGGCTAAAGACGTGTTTTCTTTATTTTTTTTGTCTAACTTTATTGATATACCCTTTTTAACAAGGTTACAAGCTAAACAAAATAATACAGAAGACAGACAGATATAAACAAAGGAGATAATACAAATAAATACAAGCTAATTACTGAATTCATTAAAGTCTTCCTAAATAAAAGTTGAATGAGGATTTTAATGCTTAAAATGTTAATTAAAATTGTAATAATTATAATGAGACAAGAGGTTCTTATTTTGAGTGAAGTATTAAGAAAACTTATTTACTCAACTCCAAGTGCAGTTTTTTTTTTGCTAAACTTCTGTGGAGCTTCAAGTTGACCAGATGCAGCTGGAACCTGATCATATTTGCGGGAACATTTTGTTTAGAGCGAGCTGGTTTTTAATAGCTGTCCTTTCAACAGGACTGTGGTTGGACAGGATGTGTAGCAGTCAGGTACACTTCCTGAGGGAGCACCGTCAGCAGCAGCAGACCTGGCCACTGTCGCTGTGAGGAGCCTTTGTTAAATCAGATGTGATGGCTGTACTGTCACAGCTCTGTGTCGGTGGCCAAACTTCGCAGCCATTTTGTGTCCCGCTAAGCGAGCAGTCAGTCCGACTGTCCTCACCTCCTACTTCACTTAAACTCTCTCCTGAAGAGAAAAACTGTTTCCTGGAGCATTCGGAAAGTTTGGTTGTGTGTCCCAAGTTTTTTATTCACTTTTTTTTACTTTTATTAACCGATGCAGTATTTATTATTGTTCTATATCTATCAGCTCCATGCAATGTGTTGTTGTGTTTCAGCGGTGTGTGTTTGGCTCTCCTTATCGGTTCAGTGACGTTGAACAGAGGTCGGACTGCAAATTTGGATGAATAATAGGGAGCTGCGGTGTAGTAGTTGTCTGCACTTGATTAAATGTTGTCATTGTTGTGTCCTCTTCAATACCAGTTAAGAAAACTTGGATAAAACCACTGCAGTCTAATGCATCAACTATGAAATACATGCTGCCTTCATTCATGTTTTAACGCTCAGTTTGTGCTGAAACTACTCTGCGTTAGAGAGGTGAAGCTTTAACTTTCAAACTGCTCAACCTTTTAAATGTGTAGTTTGTACCAATGTAGAAATGTAGTCCATATTAGTCATGTGTCTACCTTAATTTACCTACCTAATTTACCATGAATTAAGCATAATATAAACATGTCTTTATACATGTGCTGAAGACAGAGGGATGTAAGTGTAACATGTGAGTTAAAATGACAGAGCAACAGAAACAAATGATCAGGTTCTCACCAATTATTCTGCCAGGTGTTTCTTTGTTGTTACATTTTTTCTTTGTCTTTTTCTTTTTCTTTTTCTTTTTTTTGTTGTTACAAGTCTTAAAAGTGTTAGGAAATTGTTTTAAAAGAATCTCTAGATTTTTCCCATGACCCAAGGACTGTACACCATTGATTTTGAATAATGTTAGAAAAAAAAAAGAGAATTTGCTGAAACAAGCCACTAGCATTTCTGCACGATACATGACTAAAACAAAAAAACATATTTTTTAAATTAATTTTAGTCTTGATTATATGTTTAGAATGGTCCTCCTGGATGTATTAAATAATTTCCATTACACATGTCAATCATTATGTTACATCCTATTTAGTTTGTACGACTTTGTACCCTGACTCAGCAAAACTTGCTGTTTCTGAGTCCTCACCAAAATGTTTGACATCCTATGTAGCAAGGAGATCCTTGAGTTTATTAGCTCTAGTTCTGCAAGTCCCACGGGTGTCAGGCTGTGAGGTATGAAAGGGGGCTTCATTTACAGGGCCCTTGTAGGGTAAAGACACTTAAAGGATAGAAGAATGAATACATTTGGGTGCTAGGAAGGCCCCATAGAGAAAGCCTATGTACATTTTTTTTTTTCTAAACACCTACTGTAAATTGTTGAGTATTTTTTAACTTCTGTCATCTGAAACAACTCGTATGATCTTTTCCTGATATGGCGCCATAAACTGACCATTCACAGGCAGGGTGAAAACGACAATCTTCAAGCCAACAGGCTCTATGACCCTACCACAAGATCACCCTCCATACGACTTTTCCTTCGAGAGTGTACGGTCATCAGCGGCGAGACCACAAGAGGTCACTTGAAAGTAAAGTGTAAACATGGGTCATCTCGAGTGCTTGAACAAGCGGCCCATCCTGTCATATTTCTGCTGAGAACAGCCTCTTGCTTGCCTCTTAGTGTGTTCATAACAGAGAAGAGATGATCACTTTTTTTCTTGGCTCTAATTGAATTGTGCAGCCATGGTTCAAACTCTCATCTCCCTCTCTGACAGACTCACACTTCACCGAGATTGGATGATTTTTATAACAGTGATGACTGCAGATTCACACAAACGGTTCATATTTGATTTGGCCTCTTTTCAGGGCGGCGGCCTCCTCAGAGGAAGAGAAGTGATTCAGTGACCATGAGGGCAGATGACACTTTAAATCCCCATGGGCAGAATAAACAGTGAGAGAAGAGAGCGAGAGGTAATCCACTCTTCTGAAGTGCTCCACAGCAAAGCACTATACAAAAAAAAAAAAACTATTCCTGTGGAGCAGACAACTGCAGTAACATGCAGGTTTTAGGCTTTTAGGTGTGAGTGAATGGGGGTGCCTTCACTGCAGCAGCTTATGATTACATGCTACAGCGTTTTTGCAATTTCATGAATCACACAATACTGCAAGCCTGCTGTTACTCTTTTTGATTTTCCATCACTTGGCCTGCTGTAACAATGGGTTCTAGTATTATTGGTCCTGCTTTTGCAATAAGGATCCTTTACAGAATAGGAACAGACAAAAGGAATGCAAGGGAAAGAGGGCGAGAGAAAACAGACGACAGAGACGGAGAGATCGTATGCATGAGAAGGAAAAAAAAGGGACTGAGAGACAGACAGAAAGTGCCCCTCCATCTCTGGAGCCTAAGGTAGCACTGTTTGCCAATCTGTGCCTGATTCTGTGTGTGTGTGTGTGTGTGTGTGTGTGTGTGTGTGTGTGTGTGTGTGTGTGTGTGTGTGTGTGTGTGTGTGTGTGTGTGTGTGTGTGTGTGTGTGTGTGTGTGTGTGTGTGTGTGTGTGAGGTGGGATATGGCAACAGTGCCATCTAGTGCACCTACTAATTTAGGGGATTATTTTAAAGTCCACAGTGCTGGACCAGATAAGATTTACAGCCATGTAACTTGAGGATACTGATTGTGGCATTGTACTGATTTTGTTTCTCTCTGAAAAACAAACAAACAAAGAAAAACACTTAAATTGTATTTCTGTGTGCCATCTAGATGAAGCTGCAAATACTTGAAACTTAACATTGGTAATCCATCACTGGGACATTTATTCAGTTACTTTATCGGTGCACTGCAGCTGTGAGACTGACTCTTTATAAACTGTCCTTTATGGTGTGTTCAAGGCAACTCAGACGCGTGACACTCATTATTTCACCTTCACCTGTAACAGCATACCTTCATTTAAATCATAATTGATGTGATTTTCTAACAAAACTCTATAATGCACTTTAATTACCAGACTTATCTTTTGCTGTAATTGCTTTCCTTTTGGATATTCAACTTTTGTAAAATCCAAGGAATCATATATTCAGATTTTATCCTCTTCTTCTTACTGCTATGTTAGACATAATGCTACCATTCTCTGTCATCACTCATCAGGAGTCTTAAGAAACCTAATTGTTTCAGAAATGGTTGAAGAATTGTGTCCACCAAGCTTACTTGAAGCTCCAGATGTGGAAAGAGCTGAATTAAAAGAGGGCTGGAGTAAGTCACCAGGAGAATGGTATAATTAATGAAGGTAAGCTACCATAGACTGTATATAAGAAGAGGATTTAGCAGTCACTTCAAAACTGAAGTCAATTCAGAAGTGACTCAAACTGCAGTATTTCCAGTGGCCAGCAGGGGCAAACAATACAGGTTGAAAATAGCCGAACTTCTTGATTAATTCATTACATTATTTCCCCTAGTCAGTTTCTGGTTTCAGCCACTAGTTTCAAGCTAGGAAGTCGCTAACACAGATACTTCCCAAACAGGACGGGGCAATGTGAATGAACTGTCCCATTTAAATGTTTTCAAATGAGTAAAGCCCATGGTTGTTTCATTCATTATCGATTATCTGAAACATTCCCATTCCAATGCACATGACAATGCACATTTTCTAACATATTCACAAAATGTCATATTTTACCTCGCAAACAGTCCAAAAGATTTTCTGTTTATTATGGGTGCACCAATTCAAATTCTCTCTTTTGCTATAAATTCTCATACCTCAAGTTAGAGAACTGCAGATACTGAAAGGATACCAGTGTTCTCTTTTTCCCAACTCCAAGCAATCTGCCAACTTCACTTTATAGAACTCTTTGGGTTATTATTGTTTAATATTGCATGAAGGCAGGGCACTAAAAGCTCAGCAAATTCCATAACTGAGCAGAAATTGAATAACTTCTTGAATAAGTTGTTCATGGCCAAAATCCTAAATTTTTCAATGAAGTCTAAATCAGGGCTTTTTATTTACTATCATATAGAAAGATAAAACAATCAGATATTCACATTTAATAGGCTCAAACCGAAGAGTGTTTGTCTTTTCTGCCACATGGGTTATACAAGTTACAAAAAGACTACTGTTGAATGTTTCTTTAATGACAATCAAGCTGATTAGGCTGTCATTAGTCCATGAGAAATCTGTATCAATTGTCATCGGGGACGTACAATAACATAGAGGAGGAGCAGCCCCATTATACCTACAACTCTGCAGTGTAAGCCATTATCTTTATTTTTTTAAATGGAAGGAGGCAGCGATGACTGTTTGCTGTATAAATATTACAAAAGAAAATCCTATGAGTAAGTCAAGAAATATTGTAAAAAGAGCAGGCAAAGTCAACATCAGGAGATCAATGGGGTAGATGAATGGGTCATACACATACATGATTTCCCCCCTTGACAAGGTTTGTTTCCTGTGTGAGACCACTGGTCAAAGTTTGGTGATTGCAACTTTGCTTATTTATCATGTATTATGTTTTACAGCGTTACTTACCACTGTTGATTGCTCTATAGATGTTCTACAATTCTACAATTCACTTAGCAGACGCTTTTATCCAAAGCGACGTACATCAGAGAGTAAGTACAACACAAGCAAGCATCTAGAAAAAAGGGAACAATGTCAGTAAGAGCAAACGATCAGCTTTGAGTCTGATTGGACACACAGGTGCTGACAGGAAGTGACCAGAGGCAAAGCACAACATTGAGGGCAGTTCTTGAGAGCTCTAATCAGTATAGAAACCATCTTATAAGTCATTGTTATCAAACAAAAACCATCGTCATTACCATCATCATCATCAATAATATGGAGACCATCATCATTAAGTTAGTAGGTATTCATGACAGAGCTGGGTCTCCATATTTTTCTTGAAGGTGCAGAGGGACTCTGCAGATCCAATGGAGTTTGGAAGTTCAGATGTTGTATGTGATATGTGTGTGATGTGCTGTTGTGTTGTCATGTAAGGGAACTGTATTCACATTTATGCTTTTACACAAATAAAATTCCTACCAGACTCATGTCATTCATTCCTAATGGAAACGTAAAGTAATTAAAATTTGAATTACGGTATCTACATAACCTGACTTTAGTAACATCTTTTATGGTTTCCACAATATTTTATCCAAGAAAACTGTAGTTTTTCTGAACTTCATATAATAGTTTTGGTAGCTAAACCTAACCAATAATTTCCTAATGTTAACCACATGTTTTGTATTTTTACCAAGATGACAGAGTTTGGGTGATGTTCTGCTTGTCAATGAAGTTAAATGGATATAAATAATATGTACCCTATAGGTTACTAACTGGTATATATCTGTATGATCTAGTGGTAAGCTAAACAACTTATAACAGGCTATTCATTTGTCTGTTAATGTCAGAAACAAGTGGACAGGCAGTATTGGAAGTGGATCTTAACCTGGACTGGTCAAAGCATGAGAACACATTCAAACTGTTCTTGACTAAAAGTGATCTGTTCATCAAGAGTGAGCAGTTTCAGAGGTAACTCTGAAACTGTCCGGTGTTGTCATGATTGTATAGCCTCTGAGCTACTGGAGCATTTAAAGGTCAAGTGTCAGGTCCAGAGGCACTCCAGTAGCAGTCAGGAAGGCAAAGAGTGCAGCTCACTGACATCATTTTACAAGCAAGTCCAAAGGTTTAAGCCTCTGTTGGTTTTTATATTCACTATAGGGAAATTAATAGGTCAATTCTGGCATCATACTTCATCTACTTATGCGCATTTTGTGATCAATTAAGAAAATAGTTTCAGGTTAGCCCTAGGGGTTAGAAGGAATAACAGGGAAGTTTTTACTAAGCAGGGGTCCAGGTTACACTTGTTGTTTTGCAGATGGCTGTCAGTTGCCCATTGACTGTAAACTAGCCTCCATAGTTTAAGTGTTGAGAGGATTTTCAAGTCTTGTCATATGGTTCTATTTAATTCCATTCACAAAACAATGCTTTGATTTGGTTGGCAGCTACTCTGTAAATGTGGTTTAGACAGACATCATTAGAGAAAATTACCCAGAATGCTTTTCTCTTATCTCAAACATACACACTTTACACATTTTAAAATAAGGCCTCACTTACTTTGGAATTGTATTAAGATTATTATGTGTGTTTGTCACGGGGAGCAACAATTCTTCATACCTGATCCAGCATGATCTCTCATGATCTCAAAGGGAAGCAGACATCAACAACACACAAACTGCCATAGTTATCATTTAAAGTGAGACAAAACAAAAGCATGATTCTTGAGAAGTCTTAATTATGAATAATAATACATTTAATTTGTAATGCACTTTACATTTTTGCAAGTGCTACAGAAAAAAAAATAGAAATAAAAAACAAATTTAATCAACTAAGCAACTAACAAAACTAAAAGCACAAGCAGAAGGCTTTGTTAAAGAGGTGTGTTTTTAGGGCCCTTTTAAAAGAGTCAGCAGACTGTGGAGCCCTCAGCTGCTCAGGGAGAGCGTTCCACAGACTGGGAGCAGAGGAGCAGAGGAGCAGAAGGCCCGGTCACCCATGGTGTGGAGTTTAGTCCTGGGGGGATGGAGGAGGTTGGTGTTTCCAGAGCGGAGGCTTCGTGTGGAGGATTGTGGGGTGAGGAGTTCTTTGAGATAGAGGGGGGCATTTCCATGGGTGAACTGGTAGGTGAGAAGGGTGACTTCATATTGAATCCTGAATGAACTAGGGAGCCAGTGTCGTGTCTGAAGGATGGGTGTGATGTGTTCATATTTACGCACTCTCATCAGGATTCTAACAGCGCTGTTCTGGACATGTTGGAGCTTCTGGAGGCTCTTGCTAGGGATCCCGATGAGCAGTGCGTTGCAGTAGTCCAGCCTGGAGGAGACAAAGGCGTGGACGAGTTTCTGAGCATCTGGCAGGGAGAGTGTAGGACGGAGTTTGGCAATGTTTCTGAGGTGGTAGAATGAGTTTTTGGACAGATGTTTAATGTGCGCTTCAAAGTTCAGTTGAGGGTCCATTTTGATGCCGAGATTTGTGACGGTAGGAGAGAGGTGGATGACAAAATGTTTCAGAAGACATATCTTTGTATGTTCTCAATCATCCAGGTCATGGTAAAATTTAAGCTTGATGCAAAGGCAACTGGTTGAAGATCTTGATCTTCAAGTTCTTCAACCAAGTCTGGTTACTTTTGGATCAAGCTTCAAATTTGGAAGACACACATAAATGTTGGTTGTATAATCCTTATGACAAGATTTGACTCTAAATGTTTACATGTTTGATATAATCAGGGTGACCCGGGAGAGCTTAGGTCATTCATTTGGATCCACAAAACCACCACTTTACAATAAAAAAATCCACATTTGCTGAATATTGGTGGCAGGGTTGGCCCGTGGCATAGGCAGTATAGGGGGGCGCCCTGGCACCCCGAAATGAGTAAGGAAGAAAAGTTGAGGATAATAATCCTCAACTTTAATATAGCAATAAGTAAGGTCTTTTACCTGCTTTTTGTAACATAACAATGAGTAAGGTCTTTTTACCTGCTCTTTCGTAATGTTAATAGACAAAGAGTAAGGTATTTTACCTGCTTTTTGTAAAGTGTCTTGAGATAACACTTGTTATGAGTTGACGCTATACAAAAATAAATTGAATTGAATTGAACTGAATAAGAAGAGAAAGAATGAAAATGTGTTGAACTATCACTTGTTATCAATTTTTATGCTTTTATTTAGAAAAATGGATGAGGAGTGCAGACGAGTTATCAGAAGTGAGTGACACTGACTGTACTGATGAATATTAGGTTTAGATAAAGAAAATCTGAAAAACATAAAGCTGTATGCCACTTTTCTTTAAATGTAGCAATAGTGTGATTGGTGGTAGAATTGGTTTAGATACAAGGGGCGCCGGCTAAATCTTGTCTAGGGCACTATGTGGGTTAAGGCCGGCTCTGATTGGTGGCATGACAAATTGGAAAGAAAAAGGTAATGTTTTAGTGTTGCAGTCTTTGGAGTTCCTGAAATACAAACGTATAGATATGCTAATAGCTTTTCTTGTTGGAAAGGATTTTAATCAGACACTAATTGTGTGTGTGTGTGTGTGTGTGTGTGTGTGTGTGTGTGTGTGTGTTTCAGAGATGTAGACAGGGTCATCAGCAGTGCTTGAGTTTTGCCACCCTCCTCCCAAAAGACACAAAAAACCCACTTTCACGTGTACTGGCCTTCACACACACATAAACACACTCTGTCTGCGTGGCCTTTTCCCTTCACGACACTGGTTGCCAGCAGCAACGTGCCATGAGCTGATAAACTTTATCAACCGACAAACACCTGTGCTTGTGCACAACCACACACACTGCACACATAATCATGTGCAAAGATCCACATAAGCACACTTCTTGCTTTGCTCCCTTGACAAGGTAGACAACTGCTACTGCTGTGTATGCTTTTATTTATTGTGTGTGTGTGTGTATGTGCAGGTGTGTGTGTGTGTGTGTGTGTGCAGGTATGTGTGTATGTGCAGGTGTGTGTGTTTGAATTAGTGTGGAAATCGTATAAAACAATGCCAGAGAGGGTTTAAGGTGACAACAATACACTCCTGGCTTGAGTAGACGACACACATCATTGCACACTCACAAACACACATTAAAAAACAGAATAAAAACTTGCCCCACGGTTTTATTGTGCAAAAACACAACTTTACGTTTGATGTTAATACAGTTGTTTTGGCTTTTTGCAGGGCGTTTGTTTCTTTTGCAGCATGTGTATTTCTGAATATGCTGCGCTCTTTTCTAAATGTACATTGTTTCAGCTGTTGCCATGCAGCCAATGTACCTAACAGCTACCGTAAATATGTGAAAGCGAATTAAATCAGGACAATCTAAACACTGAATTATTCATCCTAAACCACCAGATTATAGTACTGCAGATTACCTGAACTGTATCAAAAATCTGACCATCAAATACTCAACTCAAAAATAAATGATTTGATGGAAAGATCTTATCTGTAAAAGGTGAACAGTGTTCATCCACTGCTATGAATGAATATAAACCCTAACCCTATGATAAACAGAAGAGTTACACTGTGTACAGTAACCACAGTAAAATGAGACAGGTTATTTATATACGACATGCTGTCTGTGTCTCAATGGCCCAAAGGTTCCCAACTCTGCAGTGATCATCACAGTGTGTGTGGAGTGTGTGCAGCGTCCATCTGTCAGTCTACCACAGTGTGATGTACACAGGAGGATGCATACAGCTCAGTTCCATAGACACACAGCACAATCAGTTCAGTGTGCCATGCTGCTTTTATAATCGAGAAAAATAAACTTTTATTCATAGGAGTGAGGTTTCTGTTGATATATTACACTGCTAAGAAAGGAAGAAGTGTGCAGGGGAAACATGTGCTTCAAAATGTAACACTGACACATAAAACACATATTCTCACAAATCAACCCTTTATGACATTTGCCTAGAAACAAGCCTGTAATTTGCATCCCCTATAAACCCCATAGTAAGTGCTGTGGAAACATTATTTGATACAGTAAAAAATAGCAACAAGTTTCATCAGATTATATTTATACGCTACTACTACGCTTCAGTTCCAGGAATAAAAAAAAAAACTTTAAAGAAATAGTTGATGTTTATGCTGGTGATGCTCTTTACTTTTGCAACTAAAATAAGATGGCATTAACAATTATATCAGCCGCTTTCAGGACTAGCAAAAAAAGCAAAATCACATGACAGCAATGATATGTAGCAATTGGGTTTGGTGACCTTTGGCGCTCAGCCTAAGGTCTCTGAGTCCTCGTGAAACTCTTATTGTTGTTATCGCCTCCCCTCTCATAGACAACATGCATTTGTTGACTAACAGCGGGTGGCGAAGCTAGCAGACGTTGTAAGAAGCCAAAGAATCATGTTGACTGACAAGGTTCAGTAATATTTTGGATTTTTCACAAATATGGCTCCCAGTGTCTTCAGCCTGTTGTTTGCAAATGTTTTGCATGTGGACTGTGTGTATGTGTCTTCAACTGTTCCATGTTATCTGTAGGCTGTGGCTAAATGGCTACATTGAAGAAAGTAATTTATTAGATGTTGAGGGACGTTTATATGGTTCCAAACTTATAAAGCATACTTGAAGTTTGACAAAGAAAGAAAGAACTTTCAGTGAAAAATAGATTTTATTCATTTATTTGTATGCAAGCCTGAGACATAACCTTGGTTAGATGACTGTATAATATTTTCTCCATGCTGGCCTATTAGTCTGGCTTAGTCACTCTTTCTCCTCTTAGCTTCATCCGTCATCTCCTCTTCTGTCGTTTAGCCTCAGCCTTTGTATCAAAGACAGGCCAGAGACAAGCTAACTAGCTTTTTTTTAGCTGACGGCTGGTGCGTGAACCAGAGCTGAAAAGCTGTTTGCACTTCTCATGCCCTGCTGCCAAAGTTACATAGTGCAGTAAATGCTCTGTGGACATGGGAGAGATGCATTTCTCCCTGGTAAAAAAATATTGTCCTATTAGATCAACCTTTAAATCCTTAAATGTAAAGTGGGAAAAGCTTTAAGTCATAACAGGAGAAAATGTATTTAGACAAGGTTAGATTTTGTCATTTATAGTTTTAACCACTATAAACATGTTGAAACTTTGCTTTTTATTGCACAAGTGTTATTAGACATCTACATAGTTCAAACTTTGTAGAATAATTAATTCATACATTTTTCTTGCACTTTTTGGGGAAGGAAATCGTTTCTTAAAGAACACCATCTGATGATTTTCAAGTCTTTGTGTCAGTCAGAAAAGTTGCGGTGATGAACGCCAGTCACTCCGCTTTTGTCACTCCATCAGCCTCTCTGTCAGTCACTCTGTCACTGTCAACTAGCTAGCTAGCCCAACAATGAGGGGGAAACCAGCATCAATCAGGATTTGTCAGTAACAGGGCCCATTACTTTAGACTGATTATGATATCTGGTGTCGTGGGCTTTTGGGCTTAAAGACCAAGAGACAAATAAATGCTGAACTTCTGAAAGTGCCTCCATTACCAGCTCATCTCACTGGGTAAATATTTGCAGCCATAAAGCCTGTTGTTTCTGAATGTAAAGTAGGTGCAGGCATTGAGAATATCAGAGACTTTGATGGATTTTATCTACACCCACAAACACACAAAGTCAGACACACACATACAAAGTCACACACGAACACACACACACACAAACAGGCATGTACTGTATATATAAATATATAGAGAGCGAGATAGATGTCACATTTAGGCTAGCATTAACATGCTATGAATGTGTGTTATGGATCTGAACATAAATGAATTGGAAAATAAAGGGAGAGGATTCCAGCAGAATGCCATTTATTCAGTGTGGATCCTGTTTATTTCAAATTAAGTTTGTGTGATTGCATTAAGTGCCATCCTGATGCTAGTTTGCAGTCTAGCAGCGCCCACACTTTAACACACAAATACACATAAACATGCATTAGATAGCACTTTCCCACACACAGATACACACACCTCCTTTCCAGTCTCTCTTTTTCATCATCCTTGTTTTTTTTTTCATCACAGTGCAACAGTGACCCTGACTGGTAGAAAAGAGGTACTGCATGCTGGAAAAGAGTGACTGCTGTACATTGTGTGTGTGTGTGTGTGTGTGTGTGTGTGTGTGTGTGTGTGTACTGTAATTACTAGAGAAGATAAATCTTGTTAATGAAACAGACGGAAAGAAGAGGACTCTGGAGAGGCAAGGGAGGAGCAGCAAGAAGAAGAGAGATGAGGGGAGAAGAGGGGATCGAGAGAGGAGGGGGGAGACCGACAGCAGGGAAAGCAAAACGAGATGGAGGGGAAGAAAAAGAGGGGGTTATAGAAAGATAATCAACATATATGAAAAAGTGAGGAAACAAGGGAGGGGATAGTGGGGACAGACAGACCGAAGGGAATATAGTAAGGGGGGAAAAGTTGACTGTCACGTTTTGTAGTCAGTTCATCATATTTCAGATTTGAGAGAGTAACGCTGAAGAAAAGAGGAGGATGACGAGGATGACGGGGTAGAGAAGGATGGAGAAAGACAAGTGAATGCAGACATTGAGAGGAGGAGGAGGAGGAGGAGGAGGTGACAGATTGGTAAGGAAAAATACAACCTGTAAAAGCTGCTTTCAGAAGAAAATATGTGGGAGAATGTGCTTTCTGAGTATAAAGTCCTGGAGTGCAACTAGTCGTGCATATTAATGTAAACACAGAGTGTGAAATGTCTAGTGGAAGGACGCCGAATAAGGGTATAAAGCCTGCAAGATGCAAAAGGTATAACAACTGGATGAGCAAGTGTTTTTGAATTCAGAGGCTGAAAGGAATCATGAGCAGGCAGAAAAGGAAGAGACCGGAAATTATATAACCCAAGGAAGCATCCTTTAGGTGCAGTGAAAACTTTATAACCAGGTGAGATCAAGCTAATACTTCCTTGATGGTTGTCATTGTAATTTGACTCATGATACATGCAATCAACTTAAATAACATATTAGATGGTTAGAGTGTTGAAACTTGTAGTCCATGAATCTATGATCCACCTGTTTGGTGAAAAGGAAGCATTCAGATAAGCACAGCGGAACATTTTGTCATCAGTAAAGCCACAGGATGTTAACATCATCCACATGAGCTCCAGAAAAATGATTCCTCCTTAATGTTTGGGAAAATCTATTTTAAACCTTCCACCCAACTCCCTTATAATGTTAACCCTAGCCTTAATCCATCCTCCTTTTCTACCTGGGCTTGTTTTGGGTTATACTTTTACTCAGTCAAAAGAGAGTCTTTTCTCTGACAGTCACCAAAGGTTCAGTCAATGCAATCCATACAAAGTAAAACTAGTTGATTCTTATGTTACTGTTACTCCCGGTCTTTAGTTTCATTAACCAGTCAGTTAAGTCCAGAGTCATGAAATAGCCTACTATTTTTTTCTTCTTTTTTAAGATATATCAACATTTTTGGTAAAGTAAATCTTTTTAATAGCTTTGGCAAATGAGTTCAAACTAGGGAGATGAAGTCTGTGGCCTAATGATGGATGCACTTGCATTGACTTTTATTCAACTGGGTGTCATAATATAGTTTTAATTATCTTTTAAGCTGAAATAATTAGTTGTTATTATCCATCAATCTGGTTTTTTTTTCATTGGGATTAATCAATAATGCAAACTAACTGCTTAGAACTTCACTCCACGTGTGTGTTTCCAAAAGAGACAAGGAAACAAAGCACCTAACTTTACGTCTATAAAGTTTTTGTCCATATAATCTCAAAGTTTGAGGTTGTTAAAGGTCAAAGTCAATCTTCTTAAAGAAGAATAATCATAGGATGACAGTTTGAAAGTTGACTCGCCCAATTTGTTCAAGCAGAGTCATATGAAATCTGAGATCAAGACACATATAGGCTCACTCACCAATTGTACACCCTTTGAAAAATGTGTGTGTGTGTGTCTGTGTGTGTGTGTGTGTGTGTGTGTGTGTGTGTGTGTGTGTGTGTGTGTGTGTGTGTGTGTGTGACGTGTGTGCCCGGTTAAATTGAACTGTCATGGTCAGAATGGACACTTTGATCATTTTGTGTTCACAGGAGGCGAGTGAAGAAGAATAAAGAAAGCGAGAGGAGAGGAGAGGAGGGGAGAGAAGGGGAGAGGAGGGGAGAGGGGAGGAGAGAAGGGGAGAAACAGGACAGGGAAACAGGGAAAGAATAAATTATACAAAATTAAATGATGGAACTGAATGACAAGAAGAGGGGGGGAGAAAACCAAAAAAGTGGATTGGGGGTAAGAGTTAAGTTTAGTAAAAAAAAGAAGGTGCTATGGAAGAAACAGAACAAATAAAAGGAAAATGAAGGACATGTGATTAGTATAGATCGAAGGAAAGGAGAAAGAAGGTGTACAGTTATTAAGCTAAAAAGATTTTTTTTTAAAAGAGAAGAAAAGAAAGGTTATGAAGGTGGAGATATGGGGGGGAAATACTAGAAAGGGTATGGAAAAAGAGAGAAGGGGTGAGAAAAAATAACAAGAAACAACAGCTAAGGAAATTGACGGACTGTAAAAGAGAGGAGGAAGATTGAATTCCAAAGAGAAAAATAGAGAAGAAGTAGGAAAGCTAAATAAAAGGACAAACATGATGGGCATGAAAATGTTGAGAGATATTAGCATAGAAAAAGAAAAGATACATTTTGCAACAAAAAAAAAGAAAATGAAGAATCTAAAGGAGGAGAGAAAAAATGGAGTCGAGGATGAGTATAGGAAAGAGAGGATATCGATATAGGGAACGGATAAGGATGAAAGCCTTTTTTTCACTGAGTGATGAGGATGTAGCCTACTTACATCACACGCTACTTACCCAGGATTCATAGTGTGAGATGAGTTCCCAGCATCCCTTTCATCTCAACCCAGTTGTGGTCTATCAGAAAAAAGGCCTTGGGAGACACTCAGCTGCAGACAGTCACACATGTGGACACACCTACACCCTTGTGCAATCACACACAAGCACTAATAGATGGATAAAGCCACACGCAGGCACACACACACACACACACACACACACACACACACACACACACACACACAATGAAGTAGTTTTATTAGTACACACACCAATTTTTTTTTAGACATTTTTCTCAGATGGACGTCAACTTCATGAACTCTGTCAACTTTGTTAACACAACACACACACGGACA
Organism: Labrus bergylta; assembly: GCF_963930695.1. Lineage (NCBI taxonomy): Eukaryota > Metazoa > Chordata > Actinopteri > Labriformes > Labridae > Labrus > Labrus bergylta. Next base: position 20,260,271 of record NC_089213.1, on the reverse strand, counting down.
CACGTGCATGTGATCTGAACTACAAAGTGGTCAGCTGCCTAACTGTATCCGACGTGATCACAGAAGCCACTCTGTGCCATGGTGTTTGATTTTCTCGGTTTGCACGGCTGCCTGAACAGTCTGTTAGGGTTTTGCAAGAGTGAAAAAAAAAGAAAAAAAAGAAGTGTGTGGTTGTGTTGGTGTGTCTGTGATTTCAGTTAGCTGATTCTTTTGATGTTTGAGTTTGAAGGAGTTGTTTCGACACTTTGTGGAATACACTCTCTCTCTCGCTCTCTCTCGCTCTCTCTCTCTCTCTCTCTCTCTCTCTCTCTCTCTCTCTCTCTCTCTCTCTCTGGTGGAGAAAAAGACAAGACGATCGATCCACTCTTATGTCTATAAGTATTGACCAGCAGCTTGCCAGGCTCAGGCTGGTAACAAAATCCACCTCCCACAAACCTCTAACGCCGACTAATAACGTGTTATATATTTTTTTTACGCATACAGTTTCCAAGCAACCAGCAAAGTCTCCTCCAGGAGGCTCCAAGATCTAAAGTAGTCCAACACATAACCCAGCATGAAACAACAACATGTCTTTTTTTCACATCAGTCTTTTCTCAGTTGAACAAACATAACAGAACTTAATGATAACCCACAAAGTGCTGGTACTGCTGGATGATTTTATTTCTGGGATGTTTGGACAGAGCCAGATTAACTGCTCTAACCTCTTTCAAATATCACTTAACGGTATGATGTGTCAATCTTGAATAAACAAAATAAACAGGACTTTTAAATGAATAAGCTAGGTTTAAAAGTGTTGGCACCGCTAATGGTTAATGATGCCTACACTGTTTTTTTTATTTTATTTCCAGTCTTTATCGTAAGCTAAGCTAACGACATGATAGCCTTAGCTTCATATTAGAAGGAATAAAGTGAGAGCAGTATCAATCTTCTCGTCTGGCTCTACCACTCCAGAAGCATCTTCCTTTATATTTCAAGCTATTCTTTAAGTAATTAAGTTTGTTTTCTTCTTTCTCTTGTTGAATTTATCATCACCATTGTCCCTCCATCTTCCTTTGCACATAAATAAATGACAAATATAATTTATATATCATTTATCAAGGGATGCATCATCCCATTTGCACAGAAAGCAGAAACCAATTTCCTGTTGTGTTAATTTTCTCTGTTTGAGATGGCACAGATTTCCCCTGTGTTCATTTCCCAACTGACCAAGTGTGTGTATGGTGTATGTGTGTGTATGGTGTATGTGTGTGCGTGTGTGTGTGTGCGTGTGTGTGTGTGTGTGTGTGTGTGTGTGTGTGTGTGTTTACAGAATGTAACTACACTCATGGCTGCCCCAGCGAGAGAACATCAGATGTCTCTCCATTTCTCCTCCACTATCTGTCGCCCTGTGCCTCTGTCCCTTCGGCCCTCCATTGCTCTTTCCCTCCATGATCCAACTATCTCTGCATCGCCGAGGCGATGAGAGCCACTTCAACACAAAAGAAAAACGACAGAGGTGTCAAGATGAAAAGATTGAGAGATGGGAGGAGGGAAAAGTGGAAAGTTGAAAAGAAGGCGAAGGAAGGAACGTAGGGTGAGATGAGGAGAAACACGATAAGTTAACAGAGGAGAAGGTGGGAGGTGGAAGGGAAGACAGGAGAGGAATAGAAGTAGAGATGAAAAGAAAAACAAACAAAGATCTTCTCACACACACACACACACACACACACACACACACACACTCATTGCCACAGTATGAAGGCCAGTGATGTGTGAAAGTGTCGAGGTCTCTCATGTGAAGCCTCAGTGGAGCTAAAGAGCTGGAGCATCAAAACGTAAAGAGAAAAAAAGATAGAGAATGAAGGAGGACAATATAAGCAAGTTTCAATCTAAATGTTTATTTTTATGCATATTTTTGTTTGAACCTATGGCAAAAAAAAGAAAGAAAAGTTTTTAGGCAGAAAAGTTATCACCACAGTTTGTATGTGTGAAAAGTGGGACCCATAGAGATTTGATTTTGTTCAAGAGGGACCTGGTTTTATTTCTTCCTTTTTTGATTCTGAACAGTTACCGGGCAGAATTGATGTTTTGTTGCCACCTACTGTCAGATGAGGCAATTTGCCTTTAAATACACTTGAAGGTCGACTGTCATGTGGCCAACCATTGGTAAGTCAACATTTTCAACATGTTCAGTTTGCCTTGTTAGATATGTACAATTTTACATTTCTCTATCTTTGAGTGAAAACAAGAAATACATTCAAGTCAAACACTGTGAACCTCTTGTTCTCTGTCGTTCCACACAATCCTTTTCAACTCCCATCTTGTGTGCGTCGTACCTGACAAGTGTGCATGCGTGGTGTCGCTACTTGGAAAGATGGTGGACAATTCAAATGAGGCTATGCCCATACTCTGCTCTCCTCTCTCTCTCGCTCGCTTGCTCAGCTCACTCGCTCAGCTCACTCGCTCAGCTGTGTGACAGATAATTGACATATTATCAGCCAGTGACCTTGTGTCGGAGGCGAATCCCTACCAATTAAAAATTGGGGCCATTTCCTTGTCAAGCCAGCATAATGGAAATTCACACGCTTCACAATTTAAATGAGACACACACATGCACTCACACACACACACACATGCTGACCTCTCTGTGTACATCATCATTTCATTGGCTCTTTTCTGGTATTTGACATGCTTCACTTCATGGCAAACGTATTCAAACACACAATTACCTTTTGTGTGAGTGTGTGTGTTTATGTGCGTGCGTGTGTGTGTGACTGTGTGTGGTTAACCTTGGAGGAGGGCAGAAGGATATCCAACTAACTTCTCAACTCACTCAATCACAACGAGACAGAGCAAAGGAGGCTGCAGATTGACAGAGAGAGAGAGAGGGGAAAAGCGACAAAGATAGAAGATGACACAGAGACGGATAGAGAGAGGTTAAAGACTCAGATAGATGGAGAGACAACTGGGCAAAGAGTGAAAAATTAAAAAGAAGAGTGTGGGAAGCTGTGGCTGAGGGCCAGAGTCAGAGAGAAACTGTGTGTGTGTTTGTGTGTGCGACTGTGTGTGCATGTGTGTCTTCTCTGTACATTTTCAAAACAGGCTTGTTTCTTTTGCTTTCCTACATTTGAGAGTTCTTATCATTTATATTTTGCATCTTCTCTACCCACGTTCCTACAATCAAATGGATTGGACCCAAATTGATAACACAATAACACACAGATATCATTATTTGACATATACATCAGTGCATCAGTAAAAGAACTTCCAATGTGCATATATGTCTCTGAGCGACGGTGAAAACATTGCCAGTGAGTTCTTGGCACATTTAGAGTAGCAAGAAATCCCATTGTAACCTGAGGTTCAGTTAGCTTTGCACAGTAGCAGGTTGTAGGTATGTCCTTAGGCACGTTTGTACATTTCAGAGCCTCTGCTTCTTCTCTTAATAACATGTGCAATATGCTTTACTCTAACTAGTTGCGTTTAGTACCATGTGCTGTCTATATGTCCATTATTATGTTAATGTTAATAATGAATATTATCTTTGCCTGTAACCCTTTTATACACTTGGTTTATTTTTTGTTTTTTACAATTTTGAAACAATCTGGCAAGAGAATATTCTTTTGGAGTAATGAAGTTCTTGCTTATCCTATCTCACCTTATCTTATCTTATCTTATCTTATCCTATCTCACCTTATCTTATCTTACCTTATCTTACCTTATCTCGTCTTATCTTATCTGAGTCTTCCTAACACATGTTAGTTTTGGCAGCTCTGCATGCAGGTTACACAACAGTTACACTGACTGCTGGTTTAATTACTGTTATCTATTTTAAAGAAACGCTTATCCAACCAACTAATCTGCAAATGGCAAAACACATTGAAAATATTATAATATTCAATTTATTGACAGTCTAAATTTACCCTAAAATGCTGGTACATAGAAAAGGTAAAACTACACTTGAGAACTATTGTACCTGACCAGTAACACTTAATAGTACATACATGATAAACACATCATTCTGTTTCTACTTTTCAGACTCCTGTCTTTTGTATAAACCTATTGGATACTATATAAATGTGATAACAGAGCAAATAAACATGATAAGGATCCGACCGGGTTAGAAACACTGTCCCCATGTAAATATATTTCCATCAGTGTCGTTTTCCAATAGTTTTGCACCTGCAGCAGATGTGAACAATGGATCTGATGCCACCTGCTAAGACACCATTGCACCATGACTTTGTGTTTAAACCAGTATTCCTTCACTGGCAGAAAGCAGCCGCCCTAAGTTACATCCAGCACTGACAGAGAGGGTGTGATTGAAAAGAGAAGCATCAGTAATGATTTTTTATCTCAGCAGTAGTGCGGACCACTGCTTCCTGTGTATTTATGCAGCACCACTGGGAAAGAAAAGATGCATGAAGAAATAAAAGATTTTTATGGGGAAAGCCGGTCCGGAAACTGTCTTCGTGTCTGATCTATGAGCTCTCGCACAATATATTCTACATTCTGCCAACCTGTTGCCATTGTACTGAGTCTTCAGCTGCAGACAAATTAGCATTTAAATGAGGCAAGTTATTTTCCCTTTTTACACCCGCTCTAAATTACTAACGCAGTGGCTTTGATTGAGATTAGAGGAGGGAGACTGGTGGCTTTTTTAGTGTTATTGACCCAGAAAAGGTTGAGTGAACATGCTCTCTCTTTTTCCAGCAACACCCCTTCATCGAACTCACAGTAGTACTCACTTGCAGCTGCTGCTTGGTAGCCTTCAACCAGAAACTCCCAATTTTGGCACCAAACAGCTGGACTAATGCCTCAAGGAGGACTCCAGTGATTTTCTGCCTTATCTCGACAGTGAACGTGTCACAGAGAGATTCTGCAATGCACATGTACACCTGGCAGGACTCTCTGCTGCGGGAAGACTTTCGACCATCTCCCTAAATACTGCAAAAGGATGATGCAGTCCAGAGCCAATAACAAGCAAGAAAACTTAGATTTTGCTCACATTTTTACAAAGGAGATTTACACTGAGAAGTTGCCTATGATTACATTTATTCAAAGCAATAGTTGCATATTCATTTTGGTTTAAATGTGAGGAACAGAGAAAGCGTCACACTGAATGTGAAAGGTCCTGTGAAACATTTTTGGCTGTGAAATGAACACTGATACCTCTATACATCCTACAAAAGCAAACCAGATAGAGGACTAACTATTTCTCTTTTCATTTCTGTCACTGCTGGCTGTAGGTTTCAGACAATGTGTTTAACTGCATTAGCTGCAGCTAAAATAGCCTTTGTTTACATTTCCAAAGCAAAGATTTGAAGTGAGTGACGCGTTTGATAATTCAAAGAAAGCACTACTTACGCATGTTTAACACGAGATCAGTGAATAGACAAGGCACTGCTTTTTCCACAGGAATTGTCGAGGTCGACACAATCCAAAAGTTTTAAAGGTACAGAAACATTTATGAAAGAGAAACCTTAGAAAGGCATTTTCACAACATGTTTTGATAAAAGAAACATACATTTTGTTGCATGTCTTAAAATATTGAAATACTGTGAAAATACAATACATTTCAACAATTTCATTTTCATCATTATCAAGATTACAAAAACTGTATGACTAGCCCTGTTTAGATTAACCCACTCTGTTTTAATGATCACTCTTTGTTCACAAAATATTCAAACAAGCATCCACATGCTCCAAAACCTGGTGGAGCACCTCGTCTACATTCTTTTTGTGTGAAGTCCTCAGCTGAAATAAACAGATGACACATAGGATTCATCTGATGAACCTCTAACACCACTGCACACATATTAGACCAAATGCTTACCCCAGGCAGTAACTTTTTATGTAATGTTTCTACAGCTGTGATGCAGTTCAACTTATCAGCTGCCACAGAGGAGAAGACTCCATCCTCAGGATCAGAGCTCCCCTGCTGCTGTGACTAACCTCAGCCCCTCTGCCTAAGCTTCTATCAAAGTGTTACAGCAGTCAGCCACATAGAGTCTTTGTGTCCCATACCTTTAACCACTTGTAACCTTAAAGCTGCAGTGTGGCTCATCATGAAACTGCGATGCATATTCTCACTTGTGGTTTATTCAAATCTTTAGCACCTTTGACTTTATTCTTATTTAATTACTTGTTTTTTTGGGTTGTTTTTTTTGCTATTTCTTCCTCGCAGCAACAGTTGAGCTTGGGGCTGGCTACTCTGCCATTAAATTGCTTCGACTTAACTTAATGAGTTTTTGTTTTGCTATCTTCAAATTGCGTGTTGGGGCTTTAAGGCTGAGCATGTTGAGAGATATATTAAAGACAATGAAATAACTAAATGTGACGGTGATGGTTTGGTTCAGAATTAATACAGAGAAAGGTGATATGTCTCTGGGATTAGATATCTATGAAAAGGCAATTTATTCAAATAACAGGAGCAGGTCTGCAGGGCTTTCCTTACTGCAGAGCAAAAGGTGTCTGCTTAATATCCCAAGACTGGCAATTGGAAATGTGCAGACAGGGACCCATTCTTTCTATCTGGGAGGTCATTTGGAAATAGAGTGCTGAGTAGCCTTCTCTCTGCCCCTGACTGGAAGGCGTTCTCTCTCTCTCGTTTCCTCTCCTCTGCACCCCTGACTGCGAAACTCCATAAAGAATGATGGATGTTGATGGAGACACACAGAGTGGTCATTATGGATCATCACGGAGTATTGAAGAGGGACGGAGACGGACAGACGGAACCTGAGAAGAGTGAGAGAGACACGATCACAGGCTCAGAATGGTTGAAGACAGAATTAAAGCCTGTGTTTTTTTTTTTTGTAGATGAAGCAGTAGCGCCACTGAGTGGTGAAATGTCTTACTACTGCCAACAAGGTTAGTGTTAAAAAATTCCACTTCAAACTTCTACACATTTTCACTTTGAAACTTTATTAACACTTTCAGAAGGGCTTGAGACCTAGAGTTTGTATTACAGTGCTCAGGGACGTATTTGCTGTATTTTTAGTTCAGAAAACAGACAAGTCAGGGCAGAATTTATTTACCCTACTAGTAGTGGAAATTTCTCTGCAGCACTTTCAGTAATAAGCAGAAAAAGTGCAAATCTCACATAAACAGTCTGCAAACAGATACAGACCATAGGTCAAGAATATTCTTAAAGAGCTCCATAAACATATGACAAGAAATAGATCTTCACTAATTAAAAGTTCAAGTAGCCTTTAGGTAGGTGTATACGGTTAATTTCAAAATCTTAATGACGTCAGTGATCCTTTGCATATTGTTCCATGTAAATGTCTCCCAATTATTTTAACAATCTATATACTTTAACTTTAATTTAATGAATCACTAAATCAAACTCATTTGGCATTGTTGTCAGAAAGAAAGTAACACAGCAAAAACTGACATGGAAACAAATGTGTAAACAACAAAACCAAGCTGTGTTGCAGAAAATAATTCTGGAGCAGAGTTTGAATAAGTGTAAAAGAAGTCAAAGTAGAAGTGTTACATTATACTCCACTACAACTCCCCCAAATCTAACTGATGAGAAAGCATCATCAGTGAACCGAAAAAGAACATTTTACATAAAACTTGAAATCACCTGATATATGTGCAGCAGAATGATTCTTAACAGAGATATAGTTTAATTTTTAGGGCTGGAAATCTTTGGGTGTCTGAGGATTCGATTCGATTTCAATTCTTGGGGTTATGATTCGATTCAGAATCGATTTTCAATTCAAAACTATTCTGGATTCATGGATCCATGAAGTCTGTTTATGAATTAATACTTCAGGATCTACTCCAGTCATTAATGAGACTGGCTGAATTTCTTGCTGCTCCATTTGGCATTCTACTGAGTTAGAGAGCTAGCATTAGCACTTTAAAAAAGAAATAATTATACAAATAAAAATCGATTTTTGGAAGATATGAATCGATTTTAAATCTTAGAATGGAAGAATCTCAATTATTATTATTTTTTTTTACATAAATCGATTTTTTTCCCCACCTCTAATAGTTTTTGTTTAAAAACTGTACCTTGTCTCTACCATGGATGTGTCGCATAGATATTTTACAATGTACACCTGGCAGGACTCTCTGCTGTAGGAGACTTTGACCATCTCCACAAATACTGCATACTGACAATCAGCATCTTAAAAAAACACAGCTTCTAAAGAAATAGAGTAGAGTAAAAAAGCACAACATTGTTCTTAATGAACTCAGTTACATTCCACCAGTGTATCAGAGAACATAGATTGAACCTGGCACTGAAAAATAAAGTGACAGATTATTCTATGAATAAATGTTAAAAGAGAAGTGATTTAAAAGACACTAAATCCACTTGCGTAACATTCCCTCTGGCTGTTTCCCAGTCTTTGAGCCCTGAGAGTAAGGAGTGCGGTCACCTTTAGTCTCACACTGTGACTGAGGAAGAGTTAAGAATCTGCCTGAGGAGCTCCTCCTGCTCTCTGGCTCATGCGGGACCCAAAAATTCAGCAATTCAGCTAATGTATGTGACTCAGGTTTCCTGAGGGAAGAGAACGAGTACATCAGTGCTGTTGAATGGGCTGGAGCCATTTAATCACATCTGACAAGTAAATGAGTATGGAATACATCAGGGGAAAGTTCTGCCCTTCTGTCGGTCATATGTTACAAATGATGCCATTTTTCTTTACATCTCTCTTTTCTGTAATATTCCTGACATATAGTTTAACCCAAGGCTGAGAAACACAGATGTATCCAGACTCACTTCAAGAGTTTCACTTTAAGTTTAATCATTACCAAACTTGGACAAGTATTACATTGTATGATAAACAAGGACATTGACACTATTTTGACCATTTTTGAAGAATTATTCTGATTCTTTAGCAGTTGTAAAACAGTCGAATATAGTTGTAGTAGTATAATTGTGGAAGTTTAAACAGCTTGGTGTTAAAAATATATTAAAGTAATAAACTTCTTAGGCAGAGAAACTGCTGCTATTTGGAATGCACCAGGGATCAAGTTTTTCTTAAGCGGCCTCAAGGTAAAATAAGCCAATATAGTCTATTTTATAAGTACATCTCATGTTTTTTTTAGGTCACATGTTAATCTAAAAGAAGGCTTGATCTAGCCAAAAAATGTTTCGGCCTATAAATGCAATATTTTCCTCTGACATAAAGTAGAAATACATTCTTAAATAACGTAAAAATCTGAATCACTATGACCTCAAAATGGTGCTATATTGCAGCTCCTATAAGAAAATATACAGTCTCAAGCTAAATGGATAGTGAATTGCTGTTTATTGGCTTCAGTGCATAAAAAATGGCTCAGCAGACAGGGTTATTTTCAAACTTGGAAAGATAATAAAGTAATACAAAAGAAAAAAACAAATGACAATGAAGGATTATTAAAGGCTAGTTATATAAATTACAACAGGATTATTTCTAGGGTCTTCTTTGTCGTTACATCTTTGCCTTTTAAATTTTCCTGGATTATTTTTCTGCTATGATTTAAAACAACGATCATTATGAGTGAGGCCTAAGGATCTGGTCATCCTTATTCTGAGGCTTTCTGACATATAGGCAGCTGGAGAAGCATTCATTGCTGTACAGTGAGTTGATTGTTAGGGGATGGATCAACAGCTCTCTCTGTGTGGGGTCAATGTAGATGAATGAAGTTTAATATCACCTTTTGATTTATGAAATGACATTAAGGTGGGAAGTTTGACCTGAAGCTTCAGGTATGATATTCTGACGGCAGAGGCATTAGGCTTTTACAGGAGTTATTGGACAGATTATAAATGTACTGATAATAGCAGACACAAGAGGGCAGCGGTAGTCTAGTAGTTAGTACATGCACCCCCTGTACAGAGGCTCAAGTCCTCAAAAATAGGCAGCCCAGGTTCAAATTCAACCTGTGGCTCCTTTCCCGCTCTCTCCCCACTTTCTGACTCTATCCACCGTCTCTAAACTATAAAGGCATGATAAGCCCTGAAATAACTCATCACAGACACAAGGACTTCATCATGACTGCAGCGGTCACAGACACTATAGCCTGAACTCACTTTAACACTGGAATGATTACAGAAGGTAAGGATGCCATTTGGGGACAGTTTCTGGTAAAATGTCACTATGACTGATGCAGATTTCTGTAAATACAGAAAGTAGTATAATATATTTCAGAAGTAGATTGAAAGCAAGAAGAAATCACCTAGGAACTGTATTATTGTTTTTGCCCTGAGGTTGTGCAAGAAAAAATTGATATCAGCTGTTAAATCATGTTACCCGCAGGCTAGTGGAACACCCTGTGAGGCTGTATTGACAAAGTTATTGTTCTTGCCCTCTCTGATATAGTCACAGCCTATGTGTTATTGTATAGCATGTGTCTTTGATTACTGTAAAATCAGAACAAAATCAATAAAACAGCAACTGGAGCTGGAAAAGGTGCAGCATAATCTCCCCTCTAGAATTCACAACAGGAATACTGAATTTAACCCAAGATTGATGGGCTTGGATTAACAGCATAAACACAGCTAACATAATGTTAAAGATTCACAAACAGGGATGGCATCCACCACACTGTTTTCTGCCTTGTAAAAGATGTGTTTGTTTTTCACAGTAGCCAAACAAAATTGACATGGCGCTTGCGAGAATAGGGAATTTTAAGCCCTTTTATCACAAATGTATGTTTCTTATGGACAAATCAAATAGTTTACTTTAGTTTTAAAGGCAAGAGACAAAAAGATGAGTTTATGACTGAACAGATAAGAGTATGAATGAATGCATCATTCAAACACAAGTCACGAGTCAGCAGCTCTTTACATCCAGTCACAGACAGGGGATGGAAGAATACTTTTTACTTGAGTCACTCTGTCAACAATCATGTGTTTCCTGTAGCATTGTCATTTTTGTTTCCCATTGTGGCCTGAGTACTATTGATTGTTTATTTTGATTCAGAGATGTTAAGGGTTAAATACAGGTTAAACATGTATTTTAAGGTGCATTTGGACGTTTTTTCCAGAAAATTAGTTCCATTGTGATGCTCAGAGATTAATTCATCTCTGATCCAAAATAAAATAGATTAATACATTAATGGTCCAAATTTAAATATTTGTTAATGGTAAACATGAAAACAATAGCAAAAACACAATCATGACAGAAGTCAAAAGTTACAGAAATATGACTAAAAATGAATAATTAAAACAAATAAATGGCCATTTCATTGTGGTTATATAGATAACACAGATAGAAGGAATCTATTAATGCAAGAAAATAAAGGACACAGACCTAAACTGAATCTGAAAAACTTCAGACAGAGTTAAAGAAACCTTAAAACATCCACCCAGGAGCGTCAATGCCAGAAAAGTTCGGGGAACAGATGAGTCTGTCGAGTTGCCTCCCTCATTTTCCATCAGGAGAATTGGCCAGCCGTGATCGTATAGTGGTTAGTACTCTGCGTTGTGGCCGCAGCAACCCCGGTTCGAATCCGGGTCACGGCAGCCTGTTTTGACAAGGGAGAGATGGGACACACAGACAGATACGAGACGACCTCTGAAAAAAGAAGGGACGTGTCATCCTCACAGTCAACAAATAGCTACTTTATTCCAAGCATATTAATCATAAGTTTACATTCATGTGGAGACAGAATTAGTAGAGAGCATGAACTTTCAACCTGGGAATAAGTCAGCTGGAATTATACAAAAAAAAAAGTAAACAACATAGAGAATCGAAGATTATTGGACTTGTCGACTTAACACCTAAAGCCATGAGCAATAAAAACCCTGAAGTACTACCTTGGAGCTCTATCACGTGAAATCTCGCGATACAACTAATCAAATCTCGCGATCAGTGCCAACCAGGAAGTGAATGGCGGAAATACAGCTCTCTTTAACCCACCTCACGCTTCCACTTTCCAATCACTGTGTAGACCTGTTTCTCGTCTTGAATGGGGAGGCCAGTCGTGTAGACAGCAGCTGTTTGCAGCTTCTTCCAGTGGACTGTTTTAAAGTGACGATGTCGCCGCGTCTAAATGCCAGGAAACATCTGTGAAGTGAGAGGACGGAGAGCCAGCCAATGACCGCGCCGAGAGTTTCCTGTCACAGCCAGCCAGTCAAGTTTAACACCGGTATGTTTAACTTTAAGATATGTATTTTAAATGTTTCATATCCTGCAACGAATGCGACAAAAATAAGTACAAAACCTTGAGATTTAGAAAAGTAGTCGCTAGGTAGACTGAAAACAAATCCTCTGATTATGACGTGCAGAAAAATATAAAGAGGCGACCATGTGGATTACATGACAGCAAGTGATTGACTTCATATTATCTAGCCTTTGGACAAACAATTAAATGGTTATATATTAGTATAACTAGTGATTTAAAGTAATTGAATAAAGGTGTGGGTCACAATAAAACGTACCTTGAAATAAGTGTGGCTCAAATCTATTTGAAAATGTGTTTTCTTTCTCTGTCAGTTTCAGGCCTTTACACTTATCACCAACATCCTATGTTATTCATGGTGTGACATGGCCTCTCTTTCTTTTACCTTTTTTTTTTACCTTTAAACTTTAGTTCAGCAACTACAGAACTGGTAGAGCAGGCTGTGGAATCTGTTCTTGACCAGATATCTGTCATACTTATGGAAAGGCTTGACGGAGACTTGTTTTCAGGCATGATAGTTCCAGCTCTTTCATGAATACCTACTAACTTAATGATGATGGTCTCCATATTATTGATGATGATGATGGTAATGACGATGGTTTTTGTTTGATAACAATGACTTATAAGATGGTTTCTATACTGATTAGAGCTCTCAAGAACTGCCCTCAATGTTGTGCTTTGCCTCTGGTCACTTCCTGTCAGCACCTGTGTGTCCAATCAGACTCAAAGCTGATCGTTTGCTCTTACTGACATTGTTCCCTTTTTTCTAGATCCTTACTTGTGTTGTACTTACTCTCTGATGTACGTCGCTTTGGATAAAAGCGTCTGCTAAGTGAATTGTAGAATTGATAGTATGTTGTAAAGACTTGATGTTAAATACAGTGTGGGCATCTCAATAAGGTCATTTATTAAACATTTACAAATGTTTTTTTTTAGTGGAAGAAGAAAAGTGACCTCAGTACAAAGTACAATTCAATATCTCTTGCATGACTTTAATGCACAACTACTGTTATCCAGGCTTTATCAATGAGCATCTGTGCTCCAGCTGTAAGAATTTTGTCTCCAAATAGTAGAAAATGCCTGCAGCCAGGCTTGTTAAATCAAGAGGAAATCCTTCCCAGAAATGTAAAGGCTGTCATAGTAAGGTATTGATGCCATTATTTTGGGAAGTCAAATATGATGGCTGTTTGTGATGTCATATTTTTGCTATGAAATGTCATTTAATTTGCCAGATAACAAGTTGGTAATCAGCCAGATGTAAGGTGAGGGAACTCAGAAATCGGATGAACACAGTCGGTCTGTTCCCCCCCTCCAGGATATCACATAAAATGATCTGTCTCTGACTCCTCATTTTCAGACATATGGCCTTGTTCCACAGTGAATTTTCAGGGACGACGTAACAAGACAACACCACCATCATGTTCCTGAAAACATCGTTCACCACCGTGATCGTGGGGGTGTTTGTAGTGTACGTGCTCCACACCTGCTGGGTAATGTACGGGATAGTGTACACTAAACCCTGTGACAGCCCTGATGGGGACAACTGTATCACACCCTTCCTGGCAAGTAACCCGAAACTACAGGTCAGTTCATGTGGAGGAGTCGATGGATTTCAATTTGGGTTCACTATGTTTGCTGTTCAGCTGTGTATGTGGGAGGGACTGAGGCCAGTGTTATACTGAGTGATTGGAATAATGTCTGTTGTATCTCTGTGTGTGTCTCCAGTTGAGTATCTACACTGCTCTGCGGCCCAATGCAGAAGGAGGACATACCCTGATCCACAAAGAGGAAGAGTTTGATGTCAACATCAAGTTTGAGAGGTCAGTCTGTCACTCAGAACTTTAAGACATGCATGAGAAATGAATTCTCTCTGTTCTTTGATCTGATTGGTTAAGCCAGATTCAAAGCTGTCCATCATTTAGATGAATGGATGGTGCTAAAACAGATGTTTAATACGCTTCAGCGTATTTTCCAAGGAAAAATTGTGCAATATCATTTTCACCCATAAACTGTAATCTGATACACAGTACATCAATATCCAAAACTCCCTCCTTCTTTTGTGTCTCCTGTCGTCTTTCTCTCATTTTTCCTTCAGGATAGTGAACGTCTCCCTGCCCAAGAAGACACGCAACAATGGAACTTTATACGCGCTGATATTTGTCCATCGGGCTGGCTTCACTCCATGGCAAGATCAAAATGTGGTCCACCTGGTGGCTCAGCTCACAACGTACATGGTCCCCAAACAGCCTGAAATCTCTTTGATATCCGGGGAGGACCAAACACAGGTACACACTTATCCCAGAGTTTGAAAGAAAGTGGTATCATGTTATTTTAGAGTAGATACATCGATGTGTTATATATACCGCTAACTGCTTTGAACTCTACCTTATGTATGGTTAGGTCTTGATTTTATTCTCATTATTTACACATTATGTACATACAGTCTGTCCTCCTTGTAATGGACTTTTATTGTTATTTTTACCTACAGAATGTGTTTGACTTGTATTGTAATAAAAGTATAATGTTGTTAAGCATCTAGTCATTTGATTTAATATTTAAAAGTCCTCATATGCGTCTGTCTGTGTGAAAACACAGGGCCAGAAAGAAGAAGCCCAGCAGAAGAAACGGCGTCATGGTAAACCTGCAGCAGGGGACGCTTCAGATCACCCAGTTTCCCACTGGCGCTCCCGCCTGACATTCAACATCGTCGGCGATCACTTCCTGTTCGACAAAGAATACCTGCCCAGTGATGTCCACAGACACCTCAGATTGTAAGCTGCACTCACAAACCTGTACAAAGAAAAAGCTTGGAAACTGTTGATGGCCTTAAACACAATGCATGCTGGTACATTTCATTGCTGCAGATTGTTTTAATGAATTACAAAGAAGAACTGTATGGACAGGATGTCCACAACATCCTTTAATTTGAATCCAGAAGCATCAGATGATGTTTTGTTTTTTTTCATCTGTTTTCCAGAGCCCCGAATGTTAAGAAGATGGTTTATCTACCTCTGCTGTTTGTTGACGAGCTCAGCAACCGGGTCAAGGACCTTGTGGTAAGCTCTCACTTGCATGCAAATGCTTAATCCAATAATTTGCTGTTGTCACGATAAACCAAATTTTTGTTAATGTGTTTTCACTAACCCCAGCCCAGCGTAGCTTACTGCCAAAAGCACAACGCTTTCCTTACCTGAATATCAAAAGTGAAGTGTGAAATCTGAAGGCCATAACGCTTTAAAAACAGTTATTATATCATTAAAAATCATCTCTAATTGCATTTGAACATTTTAGAAAAAAAGAACAGAACACCAGCCGTTTAAACGCTGAAAATGTAAAAGTGTGTGTGTGTGTGTTTAAAGGAAGTCAACAGCACCTCCATGGAGCTTCCTCTGACCATCGCCTATGACTCGATATCTCTCGGGAGACTGCGATTCTGGATTCACATGCAAGACGCTGTTTACTCCCTGCAGCAGTTTGGTATGCACAACTCTTATCTCTACAACACACACAAACGGTACACTCTCAGTGATGAAGCCTTGTGCTCTCATACTATGCATGCTTTGCCTTATGTGTTGCAGGTTTCACAGAAAAGGATGCTGATGAGATTAAAGGAATCTTTGTCGATACAAACCTGTACTTCCTGGCTCTTACATTCTTTGTTGCTGCTTTTCATGTAAGTCTAAAATCTCCACAACTCATCACACTCTTAACAGAATAAAGCCCACAACTGTTATTTTTGGTTTCTTGACACATAACAGGGCCTGAATGAATGTATGGTTAGACTGTTGATTTTGCTTTCATGTTGACCTTACGATCCAGTCCATTAAAAAAAGCTTAATTGTCCAAACGACATCTTTTCCTACAATCCTTTAGTCTGGTGTAGTTATTCTTTTATGACAGTGATGATGGATTTGAAACAGTCAGTCTGCACAGTGTCTGCTTTAGGAAATGGGTCTGTTAATCCAACTTTTACCCCCTTTTTCCTTTAAAAATATGAGCAAAGGCACCTTCATAAAACTAAATGATAGATAAGAGTCGTTTATCTGTCT
The DNA here is from genome assembly GCF_963930695.1 of Labrus bergylta. Taxonomy (NCBI): domain Eukaryota; kingdom Metazoa; phylum Chordata; class Actinopteri; order Labriformes; family Labridae; genus Labrus; species Labrus bergylta. Next base: position 20,244,117 of record NC_089213.1, on the reverse strand, counting down.
TTTCTTTTCAGCTTCTTTTTGACTTCCTGGCATTCAAGAATGACATCAGCTTCTGGAAGCAGAAGAAAAGCATGGTGGGAATGTCCAGCAAAGCAGGTAGGATGCTTTGTTCTGGTAATCTGCCGACACACTCATTAAAACAAACCTCAGTATTGAACAGAAAAAGAAAACAATGCAGCGTCACACTATGCATCGGTAGTGTAACAATGTAAATCCATGGGTCATCCAGTACGAGGTCATTTTGGGGTTATTACAGTCGAACATACAACAAGATCTGATTAGACAGAATGTGATGGACTTATACTGTATGTATCATCAAGTGTTAGGATTCAGTTGGGACCAGCTGATTTTTTAACAATAGGTTGATCAGAGACGTGAGTGTAACATTTTGAACATGTGTTTGGTTTTTCAGTGCTCTGGAGATGTTTCAGCACCATAGTGATTTTCCTCTATTTGTTCGACGAGCAAACCAGCCTGCTTGTTCTCATACCTGCTGGCGTCGGCTCAATCATTGAAGTAAGTGCACAGAGACTGGAAACGCATACACACACATGCACTGCTATATACGTTCACAACACGTACACATGTAGAGAAACTCCAACCATTTACCCAAAAAGTGCTTGAAGTCTCTGTAAGGAGAATCTACATTTACCTTGGAATTAAATTATTTTTTGTGCTTTACTTCTGTAAGAAATGAAAAGAATATTCTGTTGTTGAGTTTAGCAGAATATATTTCTATTATACTTTTATTAATCCCTAAACATGTTTTTGGAATGATTTGTCATTGTAGGTATGGAAAGTAAAGAAGGCCTTAAAGATCCAGGTTTCCTGGAGAGGAGGAAAACCAACATTCCTGGTATGTGTGTGTGTTGTGTGTGTTGTGTGTGTTGTGTGTGTTGTGTGTGTTGTGTGTGTGTGTGTGTGTGTGTGTTAACTTTTTGTTAATGGTGAACACATTTTGGACCTACTGTGAAGTACATGCTGCTATATGAGAGTCTGTTTTTAACGATTGTGTCGCATGAAACTGAAAGGAGACCGAAGGTACTCGACCTTAAAGAAAAGTTTGAAATGTGTTTGTGTGGGGAGAATAATGCTCCTATAACACATAACAGGATTGGCCTTGTTTTGAAATTGTAAATTCTGTAATTGGGCGTTTTTAATGAACATCTCCTTTAAAGGTCCCATATTCTGCTTTTTCTGGTTTTATATGCTCTTTAGTGTGTTTTCCAAGTGTCCTGTGCATGTTTAGGCACATCTATGTGCAAAAATTCAAAGTCTGCATAAACACGGCTTCTCCTACCTCCTCCTGTTAGCTGTAGCATTAGCCACATGTAACGCTCGGTTCAAGCCCCCCTCCATAAAAATGTGTCAGTGCAGCGTCATTGTCAGTGTGAGATCACTGATCTAAGCCCATTGGCTCGTTGTGGCAAGCCCTGCAGCTCATGTTGAAATTTCCGAGAAACGTGCTGAGCAACTGACCAATAACGACAGAGCGTATCGGCAGACCAATCAGAGCAGACTTGGCCCACGTGGGGTCTAACAGTGTGGGCTCAACAGAGTGTAGCTGACGGACTCAGAACGTAGAGGGAGCAAGGAGGAGCAGTACATGAAAACTGACACTTTTTTCAGACTTTATCTATTGTGAACGTACAAAAGTAGGAACATAGATTAAATATATGAACCCCAAAAAGGGCAGAATATGGGATCTTTAACATCCACAGTATTTTTTGCAACAATTCAGACCATGTCCATACAGATAGATAGTATGACATGCACTAAGAGAACATCTATGTGTGTATTTGTTCCTTTTGTTTCCGTGTGACAGTTTGGGAAGTTGGATGAATCTGAGAGGAGAACAGGAGAGTACGACACTCTGGTAAGACACTTTATACTCACTAACATGTACTATGATTCCACTTAATCCATAATATTCTACCAGGACAGTATTATTATTAGATGCTTTGAAAGGGACAGTTAAAATCACAAGCTGTAGAAACGCCCTCCTGTATAGTCTGTAGTTGTTTAATGAATGTTTTAGAACCTGATTATTAATCAATCAAACTTTTGTAACTTGTCTGAACTGGATATAAACTAATAGTTATGCTTCCTGTGTTTCTCTGTAGGCCATGAAGTATCTCTCATACCTCTTGTACCCACTGTGTATTGGTGGGGCTGTGTACGCGCTAGTATTTCTACGATACAAGAGGTAAGGGTCAGTGTGGGGACATGACACAAAGTTTTGATGATATGATTACCTTTCATGTGATACTGATGTATTTATCCTCATTACTTATTCAACCTTTATCTCCCTCTCTGATTCTGTCCCTGTTGTAGTTGGTACTCGTGGTTGATCAACAGTTTAGTCAACGGTACGTTTTTATAGATAATCTCTGTTTTGATCAAATACATTAACCACTGTATATATACAGGATTATATGTTTTATACCATCTTGTGTTTTTTCATTGATAAAAAGCTTCCTAACATGTTCTTGACTGTTTCAGGTGTGTACGCCTTTGGCTTTCTCTTCATGCTTCCTCAGCTGTTTGTCAACTATAAGGTCAGTTTCTGGTCTTATTTGTCTTAAGATTTTAATGTTTGGTAATGTGTAGAATGTATTCATTAAAAAGTGTTACTGCAGAGAGAAAAAACACAGGAATGAATTGAAAAGGTTTCTGTTCACTGGTCATCAGTCCACTGACTTGTGCTTCATTCAACAGCTGAAATCTGTGGCCCACCTGCCCTGGAAAGCCTTCATGTACAAGGTGAGAAAACGACTCCTCTTAAATCTCCCTTATTCACTTATTATAGGGAGTTCAGTTTCATATGTTTGAATAATTAATAACCATTCACCAAATGTTTAATGTGCATGTGTAGTTTTCAACTTTGTGGTTGAGAGATATTGAAATATATTTGATGTAACCACAGACATTGATGACTGACTTCAAGACACTTCCTGTGAATATTCTCAAAAGGTGTTGTTGTTGTTTATTAAATTAATGACTTGATATTAATTTATGTCTGCCAGGCATTCAATACGTTCATCGACGATGTGTTTGCCTTCATCATCACCATGCCAACATCCCACAGACTGGCCTGTTTCAGAGACGATGTGGTGTTTCTTATTTACCTCTACCAGAGATGGTACACACACACACACACACACACACACACACACACACACACACACACACACACACACACACACACACACACACACACACACACACACACACACACACACACACACACACACACACACACACACACACACACACACACACGCACAAAAAAAACATGCAGACCGATACTTAACTCACCAAACATTTACATTTAACCTTTAACTCCCTCTCTCTCTCCTCAGGCTCTACCCAGTGGACAAAACAAGGATTAATGAATATGGAGTTTCATATGATGAAAAGCCTAAAGGAAAGAAACACAAGGACTAACGAGGACAGACTGGTTGTTATGGTACCTGTGGGGTTTTTTTTTCTACAGTTCACTGGTATCCATTGATCCTGTTTGGTGTTATATCAGCTAGTTTGACACTCTGCAGGAAAGGTGTTTTGCTTCCCATCAACAAGTTGAGTTGGACCAGATTCATCAACATCCCTGTGGTCATTGAATTTTTTTCCTTGTCTCAAAGTCAAAATAGTGAAATGGACAACTTCTGAACAGCTGCTTTTTTGCTGTCCAGAGGAGAACATCTTGTGTTTTGGGAGGCCAAATCTTGAACATACCGGGCTCACAGCTACGACCATGTCACCTTCAGGTCTGACATCTCTTGGCTTTAGTGTATAAGAGCACACTGGTGAAGTTCCTCAAACTTCTACAGTGTCTATTCATGGCCACATCTCAGTCATAAAATTATCCCCTAGAATAGATTATTATACTTTGAAACATTCCCTTGTTTACAGATGACAAGGAGCTGACATAAGGATTCCATGTGCTGGACATCATAGTAAATTTGAAACTAATGATTAGAGTAAATGTAATACAATGTAAGAGCTGAGGTGGGTACAGACTATCAGAATTGTTACAGAGGTTGTATAGTTCAGTTTAATATTCTTGAAGTATCATTTATAAAGTGAGATCCTAGAAGGTTTTATTATTGCACACTGAAAAAGACTGTTCACCTTCTATCACTGAGAACAGATCAATGTGTTGACATTTCAAAATGTTACTCCTAAATGAACTCAAGTGTAAATGTCGAGAAAGTGAACTCATGTAAACAAAAGGACACATTCCAGAGTGACAGGAGAGAGAGTATTGAGTATGAGCTGAAAATATCTGAAGCAGTAGTCAGAGGAAACACAACTGAAAGGTAAGAAAAAAGAAACATATTTGAAATACATTACTTTGAACTATTCAGATTTGATGGAACAGATCATCCATCTATGCACATATATAGAGAAGAAGATGATTCTGACTAGTTGCCATGGCGAAGAGGAAGAACTTCTTGAAAAGCAGTAGCATCAGGCTGAAGAATTTGATGTGTTGCTATGGAGATGGGGTTATATTGCCTTAATATAATATAATTTTAAACCTGATCATTGAAGAATCTGTTTGATTGAACTCTGTCCACACCTTTAATGACTTTAATGATTCATCACACGCTAACACAAGGGACCACTCAAAGCCATACCGTCATCTCCGTCCACTCTTTTACCTGCTGGAGTATTTTTTACATATCGGGGCATGGAATCTATTATAGTGCCAAATGTGAGAATTATTCTTTGAACTTTGAATGTTCACCATAAACTGATGTTTTTTATAAATAAACACTGACATTGTGGGGAAAACGTGAAATAGTTAAACTTGAGGAAAGTATTAAAACGTTTGGTTTTTCAGTCACGTCCATTTTCTGATGTAGTTCAAATGTTATAGCTTAGATTTTTTTTTTATAAAAAGACTTTCCCTTGGAATCGGCGTACACCGTGTTCAGATATCAGGATTAGGTCTGTGCACAAAGATCTAGTACAGGTTTTCTTTTCCTGTTGTTAAACAGCCCAAGAGAGATTTACTAGAAATTTGCGTTGAAGTTTTGCTTATTGTAATGTTTTTGTGATTGGAGATGAAATAAAATTGACTGACCCAACATATTCTTTGCTCTGAATTGATTTGAAACTTCTGGACTTTTTTTCTGTACACATTTTTTGTGGTTTTGAGTCATGATGACAGCAGAAACTTAAAAAAAAGTGTCAAATTTGTGAACAAAATGTGTTTCAGTCTGTAGGTTTGATGAGCTTGGATGTCCTCATTTAGATCTTATTTTCCCCATATTATCTATTTTGTTGGCCTATTTATTTTAAGCTCAGGTAGTCAGGTGTGTTAAAATAAACATTTACATCCAAACAGTCAATTTATAAAGTTATAAAATATGGGGACAGGGGCATTATTATAAGTGATACTACACTCTACATTGAAACAATAATTTAATCCATAAATTATTGTCTCACTCACTCTAATAACTTCTTACATGTTGTAACGACTCGTTACATTTTGGGCAAAAAGTTCTTGCGTTTCAGGCTCAGCTCTTTTACATTATAAACCAGTTATTACATTTTGGGTCGCTCTTAAATGCCTTCAGAAGCGATCCCAGAAAATCTAATGTATTGTTTTCTCTTGGTTTCTGACAAAATAAGCAAAGAGGGACAGCGTTTAGCCAATATTTTACAAAAAAAAGAAAATGAAGGATCCGGATATCATCTGTGTAAAACTTCCAGTTTGACTTCTTGCACCTGAGATGAAATATTTCCTGGGTTACAAACCGAATTTCCTTCCAGTCAATATCAAACAAACCATTCCAAACAAATAAAGACGCAGTTTTACTATAAGTGTTATTCTGAATGATTTCACTTATACACTTGTTATTGGTTTTTGATCTTAAAAAATGATCTGCATTACTTGTAAACAATTCTTCAAAATATTTTGATGTTCAAACTCTGTAGTAGCAGCTCATAAAAAGATTTTTACACCAGAAAAAATAAATAAAATCAGCATATTCCTAGCGAGCATTGGGACATTATATTCCGATAAACAATATTCATAAGTAAACAACTGAGCCTCCTTGTTAAACAATTTACCAACAAGTAGGTGTATAGTCATTGTCAAAACAATACTTATAGTGAATAACCTCTAAAACAATTATCTTTGTTACTCCATATGTATAATTAATGAGGGTAAAACATATTATGTATATAAATGACCAGCATTAAATTAGCCTTTGGAATTATTAATTAAATCTCTGTTGTACTGAAAGTATTAGTGGATTCAAGATACGTCTGACGTCATACTCTGCGTATGTACGTCGAGGGCACGCTGCCGCTGACGCAAAGTATATATATCAAGTTCCCGCCCTACTACTTCCCTTTCCGCTGTTAGACGTAAACGTGCCTAAGGTGCTCGGTCCTTCACCCGAAGCTAAGGTCTGCAATCCGGCGACTAGCACCGTTAAATTTAGGCATCCGACGCTACAAAGATAAAATCTTAACTCTACAATGGCCTCCGTGTCCGAGCTCGCTTGTATTTACTCTGCCCTGATCCTCCACGACGATGAAGTCACCGTCACCGTAAGTGTCCCGGTTTACCCCTGACAGAACTGACAATACTTCTCAAATGGACCTTTTAGAAATCATGAACTAACGAGGAACTCACCAAATTAACACCGTGACATGTTAATTATTCTGTATTAGTCACCTGTCTATTATAAAATTAATATCTGGAAACATTGGTGCTATCAATCCAATGTACCGGCTAAAATGGCGGCATGTTTAATGCTGCTGGTAAAACATGTTTCTGTATCCGGAGAGCCTTTTCTCCTTGTTCAGAAATGTAGGAAGAAAACATGTGAATGTTGTTATTAATGCTACACATATTTAAAACCTCATGAATAGTTACAGAAACGACACACTAAACTGACAGGTGTCACCTAATGCTAAGCTAATGACTATCAGCTAACGATGCTTAAAAGAAGAATAAAGAGTCATGTTTGTAAATACAGTAATGTTTAAAAAGGTATTCCTGCTGGGTTTCATTCATGACTCTGGAGCCACTTTGTAAAGTTACCTGTACAGGAATGATACACGTGGTTGCTGCACAACATCAACATGCAGTGTAAACTTTTGCTTAAAGAAGACAAAGTCATTATTAGACATGGCATCAACTCACTCATACACTTCACTTTTAATAGATCAGTGCCTGTTTCATTTAGCTGATAGAGGGTTAACATGCTCAGTCTTTCTATTGTATGAGTGTGTGTATGTATGAACACGTGTATAGGTTACTATGTGTTTATATTTAATTTTGTTTTGAAATTGTATAATTGGATTTGTTTAGTTGATTTATTTGTCTCTTAAGAGGTGAGGTCTCTTGGATAAGCCTGTTGGCTTCTTGACCTCTCCTGACACACCTTTATCTTTTTGTTAATCCTATTTTGATGTATTCTTGTGTGCTAATAAATAATAATAAAATAGCAAGTGAGTAACCGGGGGAATGTGTTGAGGTAGAAAGAAGCTCTGATAGTGTTGCATTCAATTTACTAATTGTCTTGTAGTTTGTGTTAATCAACACCTGATGTAGAGGTAATCACATTAAGGTGACACAACAGCAGCTAACATCACATTTACGAAGCCAGAGCTTGAAGCTACGTGTTTCTGTTAGATAAAGTTGAATAAATTCCCTGATAATCAAATGACTTTTAGTTTGATTCCCATCAGTCTATTAAAAATGCCTGCTTAAATAAGTGGTGCATTCAAGAACATGTACAAAAAGAAAAAACAAACTTCCCTTGTGCTTTGATTTTGTTTTTCCTGCTTGTACTAATGAATTTGCATTCTGTCAGAACTTTAATGTAATGATCAACCGGGTAACAGTTGTTGTTTTTGTTTTGCAGGAGGACAAGCTCAATGCTCTCATCAAGGCTGCTGGTGTGACTGTGGAGCCCTTCTGGCCAAGTCTGTTCGCCAAGGTGAGTGCACACATTCTTGGACACATCATATGAAAGGATCATTGTGAATAACATTTTAACCGGTAATGTGGAGAACATCTGTATGTCCTGAACGCTTAATGCCTCTTTTGGCACCAAGCAGATCGAGAATACTGTGTTCTGAGGTTTGCTTGTTAAGGCACATAGATCTAGATTTCTGTTGACTTAGAAAACAGGCTCATACTTTTTATGGACAAAATGTTTTGTGTGGGCCTTTATGCCCGAGAGAATTGTTTGTTACATAAAAGTTCAAATTTGACTTCAGAATATAGATTGCTGACTTGACACACTTGAGGCCTTTTTTTCTCTTCATCCCAAATTGCTGCAAAGATATACGATGTCAAGTTGTGTCAATTACGTCTGCACACTGGCTGATTTGATTTCAGAAAGTATTTTTTATTGGTTCACAGATCCTTTTGATGCCATCAGCACAAACTCTTAACTGCAGTATATCTTTTTCTGCGTGACCAATTGTTGTTGTCACTTACCAGAAAAAGCCCTACAACTTAATGATGTGATTCTTACCTGTGACATTTGTCTTTTCTTAGGCTCTTACCAGCGTTGACATCGGCAGCCTGATCTGCAACGTTGGAGCTGGTGGTGGAGCTCCAGCTGGTGCTCCTGCTGCTGGAGCAGCAGCTGCTACTGGTGACGCCCCAGGTAACTGCACAAACTGTGGATGAAGTTGGATATCAGGATTTAGAAAGGCTTATGATAAATATGATCCACATACTTCTGTTAGGGTCCGTTAGGGTGTTATGTAGTCCACGTGTTACTTATACTGCAAGGACGAGTTTTGTGTGTCCTCTAATGTTAACAATTCCACCTCTTTTATCCCTACAGCCAAGGAGGAGGAGAAGAAAGAGGAGAAGAAGGAAGAGTCTGAGGAGTCCGATGATGACATGGGCTTCGGTCTCTTTGATTAAAATGGCTGTTTTTGTAAAAACACAATAAAACCACAAAAAGACTGCCACCTTGTCTTAGCTTTTTCCTTCATGCACAACTTGTATACAAACATAACTTGTGTCTAAGAAATGTCATGTTGCAACCACCTTAGATTTACTCTTAACCCAAATACATTTTTAGTTTAAATATTAAGTGGACCAAATATAGCCTCAAACTACTGACACTCTTAAGGTGGACTGGGAGGTAGAAATGGGTTAACTACTATCAGAGGATACCTCAGAAGTTTGTTTGCACATATTTTAATTAAATTTAAAATATTGCACTAAAGTCCAAGTGACAGAATAGTACATGAAATCTGACCACATTGATGAATGTGACTTGACCAGAAAAAAACAAACTGAACTGCAGTCTGTCCCAATTAGTTAGTTAGAATTTCTGGATTGGAATCTTAGTCAAAGATTCTGGGGGCTGAAATCTAACTTGATCTGGTATTCTCAGTAACTGCAGGGTTGAAAAGTTGATCAGTCGCTCAGCTGTACCTTCTATCTTCTGGGATTTTCGCTGCTAAGAAACTGTTTCTCCAAGAAAGAAGTACTTTGTCATTTTAACTGAGTTGACAAACACTTTAAGGAACAAATAGATACTCTTAAGAACAAACTTGAGACATTTGAAAATACTTGACTGCTGAGCTGAACTAAAATAATTAAGCTCTGTACATGTAATAACATCAGTCATTGGGTAGGGATTGGTTTGTTCCTTTTTCTGTTCACTGTGTACTCAGATGAAAAGACATTTTCACCTGCTGTAGAATAAGTATTCCACCTCATTCATACTGTAGGCTGTGATGTCTGGCCTGTGACTAATTGTTAAATGAAAAAGTTAAATTATGCTATGTGAGGATCCTGTTTTCCTCAAACACAAAAAATGTGTGGCCTCTTTCTCTTTGGCCCCGTGAGTCAGTTTTGATGATCAATTAATAATGAACATTGGTTTGCTGGTGACCGACTCTGCTGACAGCAGTTTATAAAGAGAGACACATGATTTCTTTATGATAACAGTGTTTTATTTGCTTGGTTCAGCAACTGTACATGTGACTCCTTCCTGAGAATACTACTCACCTCAGGGGGAGAGGGAGCAGTGGGATGGAGCGATAAGCTGAGAGGGAGGAGAGGAAGACGGAGATAAAGGGTGGGATAGTAACAGGAGGGATAGAAAGCAGGAGAAGAGGGGGGATAGAGGTTTAAATAACTCCACTGGAAGGAGGTAGAAGGACAGGGAAAGGAGGACAGGGAAAGGAGGGCAGATGAAGAAAGGAGCTTTAATAGGAACCCTGATTTATGTGGATCTAGCTGCAATATGGAGAGAAACAGTCAAAACTAACATGTCAAACTATTCTGCATAACGTTGAAAATCACCCCAAACATGATCAGTGCAACAACTTCAACATGCAGAACAAAAAATACAGTGACCAAACTGTTTTTATTTTATAATGCAGAGTAATGCAAAATAACAGGTGAGCTGCAGCTAAAACTGTTCTTCTTGAGTAATTTAAAACCAGAGTATTTTGAGTGAAGAGTTTTTTCTTTTAGTCAATGACAGTTAACTAGGCACAAGATGACCTACTGTTACAGGATAGTCTGCACCTCCACTGACTGCAAAAAAAGAATAACCCTCCCTCCATTTCTCAGCCTCCTCCCCCTTCACCCCTCCCCCCCATTCACTAACCAATCATGCTTCTGATACATGTTAAAAATATAGCTTCTCTGTATATTTACTATGTAAGTTAACTTAAAAAAGTGGCCTGTGACATTTAGTTTGTTCTTCAATATTCGGCTTTCTTTTTTTTGTCTTTTTGCCAACTCTTGTCGCCTGAGATCGAGACTTCTAGAAAAGAGGATGAAAAAGACACGAAATATGACATGAAAAAGGATCATTAAAGCAATTATGTTTGCCCATTCAAAAAGGAAAGTTGAAAACCTGACATATACTGTAAAGTCAAGGCTGAAAATAGAAATAATTAGAATTCATAACGATATAAAAGCATTTTTTAAACAACAACATGATCGCATCGTCTTCATTTTCCTCCTCATCCTGGCTCTTCAGTTCCAGTTGTAACATCCTGCGTTTGTGGAGAGGTTTTATGTAGCAAATATCCATCTGCAAAATGTGTGTCTGCAGTCCTTCATGCGAGCCTCTGAAACCTTTGATTCACTTGAAAATTAAAAATAGAAATGGATGCTTTTTTTAAAAACTCATCTCTGTAAGATACATGATTGAGGAGAGGAGTGTGTCTCTGGATACAAAAGCAGATAATGTAACAAAAGTACAAAACAAACAAATGCACAATTGACTGACATGACCGATGGCAGAGAGAGAAAAAAGAAACGATGAGTGTTTGAGGGAGAAGAGAGAGCTGATTGTTTCAGTCACGTTTGCTCTCCATAAGTTCACTTCATCATCTGTCCATCTGATAATCCAACCAAACGTCCTCTCTGCTTGTTACTTGATAAAAGCACTGCACTCTGAGTCCCAAGCCACAGAAACTAATGTGGGCGGGGCTGGGTGATCATCTTGAGCCGTGATTGGTCAATGACGTCCAGTAAGTTCTTGGCGTCGACTGCGAGGGCGTGAGCTGCCATTAGCATCTGTTTCTTGTAGTCCTTTTGTAAACTACAGAAACACAGAAAAACAATATGTCAACATCGCTGAAAAGTAAGAAAAGAAACGAGCAGGATCGGCTTCACATATATGTTGGTTTTTTTTTACCTTGTCATGACATACTGCTGAGCCAGTTTCATCTTGGATATTAATTCGGCCAGATCTGAATTCAGCAACTTCTGGGCCATCTCAATCTGAGATAACACAAAGACAAAAGTCAAAATCATTCATTAAAACAAGAAAAACACAAAACACTATATGCTCCATCAAGCAGCATTATAACAACAGACAAAGGGAAAACATATTTAATATTGCATCATACTAGTTAGCCGAGTCAACTTGCTTTTGAAATTGTTCTTAAATGTTTGACCAGAAGAGGATTAGGACCACATGTTGTTTTTAGTTCTGATTTATTTCTCAGAATTAAAACCTCTGAGTTTTTCAACCTGTGGTCCTAACAACATATCCCACCAAATTGCACGATTCGCCTGCTGGCTGTCCACACTGCATCCAATTAGTATTTCATTCTTTGTGCTTTGAATTTCAGTTTCCCCCTTCCAAACAGAATAACATCTAGTGATTTTGTATTAAAGGTGGACAAATGGAAGTGTGGTGCTTTCTATTGATGAGCTGTTGACCCAAAGCACAACACAAGCTCGTTAATGAAGACGTTTATCTCCAGTGTTGACACAAGTCGAAGCACAACATTTTAATCACGGATGTGGATATTATTTATGCACCACTATCTCCACTTTGTCAAACAAGCTGACCCGCTCTGTTGAGCGAGAAAAGCAGGTGCATTGTAGAGCCCCCTCCTTCCTCGTTTCACGTCAATGTCTGAGCGAGCGACAGAGAGGAAAGTAGAAACGGGCCTTTGGTGTAAAAAGGCAGAATTCTGAGTTTAAAGTCTGAACTAAAAAATGTAATAAATAGTGGCCCTTGTCCTCTTCCATTATGTTTGCATGTATACAATTCAACATCACATTTTACTCGACTTCCCAGTCGTGTCTTCAATCTCCATTATTGTATGTGTGTTAGTGTGGTTTGGAGCATGTGTGTCCATGTCTTCACCTCTCTGTGTGTGCTGGCAGGCAGTACAGGAAGTGTCTCATCCACTGTTGCGAGCAGAGTCCTCAGCGCCAGACCAACCTCCTACCAAACACACACAAATGAAAATGTACATCATCAGTCTTTAGTTTATTCACTCCTTTAAATTGATGACTTATTCAAGACGACTGCATGTTACAGTTGTACCTTCTACCTCGTGATCCTTTCAGAGAGTAAATATCGACCCTACCTTGACCATTGGGACGTACTCCTCAGGGGCCGCAGGCTGAATCCTATTGGACATTTCAATCACAGCTTTGACCAACCCCGTCACGTTCTCGTAGACTTTGTCATTAGAACGATCCAGGTTGGCGGTGGGTGGCGGGCTGATCTCCTGAGGCTGCAGCTGAACCAAGAAGGGACACTCAATGAGTTACATTCAGGAAGTCTGTTTAGGTTCTCAGTTAACCAGGTCATGGCAATTCAAGGTTTAACCCAAAAGGCAACTGGACCTGGTTGAAGGTTTTCAAGACCTTTGGATCAAAACTTGAATTACAGAGAGGACCTTCTGATATTATGAAGATTCTGTTTTAGTAATTCTTTAAAAAAGTGTATTAAATTATTTCTCTTTAGGAAATGTGCTACACTTAAAACTCAGGCTCTACAAAAACCATTAGTTACCATTAGTAACAAATGACTGTAGTTAGCCAGACACAACACTAGGAGGCAGTGTTGGACTAGTCTTCACACACTCACTCTTACTTTCACAGTTTTGTGTTATTTGTGTCTACATGCATTTCTACACACATTGGATATATATATATATATATCTGTTTTAATTATGATAGGAGTGTGCAGGGTTGTTAGTACAGATTGAAATGAAGACAGAGTGAGTTCTCTTGTGATGGACTAGCCCTGCATTACGAAACACTTTTTACATTGATGTCATAACAAATCATTTTATTTAATTTGAAGCCGCTGCTCGTAGGACTAAACAGATACACACTCTAAAACTCAGCTGCATGTTTGAAGTAACTTTCAAGCAAGATAATTAATTTGCATCTTTAACAAGTTGATACGTAAGTGTCGTATTTTCCCGTCATAAGTCCCCTAGTGGACAAAAGTTCAGTTTAAAGATGTGGTCACAACAGTTTTTCCAAGGTGTGGTGCAGCCAGATAGAGCTCTGTAGAGGGCTTTACTTAAATGGAAAATCAGTCTCGTATTTTTTTGTCTTCAAATGAGAAAAAGTCTCTCATTAAAATAAAAATTATATTTTCTGTATGACTCCTTAAAACCAATTTATCTCTCAGTGTCTTCTGAGTATCACAAATCACATCAAACAACCGTAATGCACATCTGGGTGTGTGTTTCTTCTACAACGAAGAGATAACAAGTTATTGATATGAACTACTTATACTACATGTGACTATGTCACTACAACTACAATCACTTGACATAACTCTAGTTGTAATGAAAGACAGACATTTACAGTGCTTGAGATGATATAAGAAAAACATAATGTTGACTCTTTGTTACACTTTGGCTTTTTCTTTACCAGAGGTATTTTGATACATTTGATTCAACATGGACATCACAACTACATCGAAACCAGATGCATTGTTTAAGTGTCACTCTGGCTGTGCTCCTTACTTTGGATAGAGAAAGGTTGAACAAGAAGACAAACTTTTGTGTTATATAAAAAAAAATGTAAAATCTCTGCTTTTGGAATTCTCAAAAACATCTCACTCACGTCTTTGCTTTTGAACTTGAGATCTTTTTAAAGCCCTTCTTTAGATTAGTTTGTCATGAATACAGTTCTAAATGTCAAGTATCTGCTTTCCTGTATTTTTTTTTTTTTTTTATCTCTGGTAAAGGAAAATAACCTGAGTGAAATTCCGATTGCTTCACAAGTCATGATTAAACTAGTAACTATCAGCTAACTCACTAACTCTACCATGACGACAGACACACGAAACGATCATCTTACCCTCCACGGCTATAGCGAGGTGAAGGAGATGTGGGTTGGGTGGGAAAGGGTTTGACAGAGAAGAGGTGGAAGGGAATGGTGTGTGCAGATCGTGCAGGAAGTGGAAAAGGTTTGACGGGTAAAGAAATGGATGCAGAGAGACAGAAGGTGACAGGATGTTAAACAGAAAGAAGCCAGAGAAAAGGATTTATGTCAATGTCATGGAGGAGGAGGAAGAAGGGAGAGAGAAGAGGGACAGCACATTAGGGCCGAGGCCAAACACAAAGTGACACAACATGCAACCCATCAGCAGAATCATAAAGTCAATGTCAACTCATGACAGTTTAACCAGAATAGAAATATCCAAACCGAGCATGCAGGCACAATCAAATACAGACCAGACAGACTTACAGAATTCAAATAGCCTAAAATCATGGCAGTGAAGGATATGTGTTCACTAACATGTGCACTGTATGTCAGCATATCTACCTTAACCCCTTCATTGTAGCTGTCAATGGGACAGAGGCTGGCCAGGTTGCCAAGGTGACCAGGAGCACCGGGGCGAGGAGGCTTCTTCGGAGGCACCACATGTTCTAAAAAGAGGAGTTTGAGTATCATCAGTATGTTTAATGTGAGCATGTCAAGTATTGTGCGCAATAGCTGCAGTCGTGAAATGTATTGAAGTTTCAATTTGAGCATCTTAAGAAACTGAAAACTTCTATTGTACTCCATTTCAGAGTGAAATATTGTACACATCTCTTACATCTAGGCTGTAGATACTGCTCAGTGGCAGATCATAAATGAACATAAAATACATGTGATCAGTTCCCAAAGGATTATTAATGTTATTTCTTTCAGCGTATGATCACTAATTCAAATGTTCACAGTAGGGATGCTGGTGCGCTCACCTGGTTTCCCTACAGGCTGGTAGATGTGTTGGCTTCCTCCCTGTTCACACAAACACACATCAACACACCAGGTTAAAAGATACATTTCCACTCATCTTTAACTATCAAAGACAAAATCTTTCAATAAAAGGACACATTTGCCTTAAAGTGAATTAAAATATAAGAATCGACCCCCCAACATTTGAAGCTGTTATTTCAAACTCTACTCTGCTCCGGCTGGTACCATGTGTAGATCTGAGGAAGCTTTCTGCCTTTGATTTCACTTTGTTTTCAGATATTTTATCCCACATTTACAGTTAAATGGGACTGTACAGCCTGTGCTTCTGGGTTTAAAGTTCCCATGAGCCCTCTGTGGTCATGTGGTTGGTGTGTAGGCAGTACCCTCGCTGGCACTCAGACAGAAATACTTTCTCTTCTCACAGTCGCTGTATTTCCTCTTTCTGTCTCTCTGTCTGTCTGAATTCTTTCCCTCGGCCGCCCTCTTGCATAATTAACATTTCCTATATTTCTCCTCTTTGCTTCTTTTAGGGATTCTCTGTGTTGCACCAATATTTTTCTATCAGGTAAAAACACACACACACACACACAGTGACTGACCGGTGTTTGTAGTGTGCCGTCCTCTCTGTCGATGCTTCCTCTGCTGTTTCTGGACTCTGCCTTCTGCAGGGATATAACAAAAGGACACGTTATAAATCTTAAAACAATCAATAAGTATTTGTTTTGGAGCACTGGTTTGTCAAGGTACTTCTAGTAAAGAGTCACTGACTAAAATAGAAAAAAAAAACTCTTAACTCAACCAGTAAACAGTTTGATACCTAAAGGGAAACAGACATACATTCTATGCAAATCAGATCATAGGGAAACAGAAACATGCAAAGTTTTTCCCCAAATTTCTGAATTTATGATTCAACCAATAACTAAGTGCAGTTCAATTTTAATCTCCACTGCCTCAACACTGAACATGATCAGTAAACATCTCAGTCCACATCCAGCATTAAAAGCAAACATGACCCCAAACTGCCTCTGTCTTTCCCTGTTTCAGTACCGTATTGGTGAAGCACGCCTTGAAGAGATGCATCCTGGGAGAATAGAGGTTGAGAAGAACAGGAGGAGGTAAGCAGAGAGTGGAGGCCATCGAAAGAAGGGCAAAGATATAGACAGAAAGTATGAAAGAAAGAGACGGAAGTAAGGAAAAAGTCAAGACATAAGACAGACTAGAAGAGAGAGAACGTGGAAGATGGAGCAGCAGCTAAGAGAAATAAACGGAGAAAGGCAGGAAGCTTGAGTCAGAGAAGAATGAAGGGGGAGGAAAAGACAGACAGAGAGAGAGACAGAGAGAGAAAGTTTTTCCAGAGGAGGAAAAGCTCCACTGAGCCACAGAGACAAAATCCTGCAGAGAAAAAAGATCCAACAGCCTCCTCTGTTTCTCTCCCTCCCACTTTTTCCATCTCTCTGGATCTCCCTCTGTTTCCTCCTCCTCCTTGTCTCTCTCTCCCTCTGATGGCTGACTCCTCGTTCGATCCACCCTCTCCATGGCCCTTGCCAATCCCACTTCCTTTCCCCTCCTTCTGTCCTCATGTCTTCTCTTTTTCCTCATCAAACTTCCATCTCTCTCTTTTCAGACCTTATTTACATTCCCCCTCTTTGCTTTCTGTTTAATCCTCATGTTAATCCACTTTTTAAGTCATCCCACAGTTAATTAGTCATTTCAACAAAGAACTCATCTACCCTACAGAGAGCACACTACAAGAGAAGAAATGCTAATTCAGTAAATGTATTAATACCACAATGAAAAATATGCATGCAGCAAAGGGCAGAGGCTGGACCTGAACCCAGGGCAGCCGCGCCAGGGACCACAACCTCCACACACAGGGCGCATCACCACCGCTAGGCTATCGGCGCCCCAGATGTGTAGCAAAATGTACATCTGTTTTCCTCCAGCTGGTTGAAGTGACGCCAGTTCTAACAACATTATATTCTGTCCGTAGTTGAAAGTAATGTACCAAAAATACATGAATTATATTATAAAAATCACTAAATGCTATAAAGTATAAAGTAAGAGAAAAATAAAATACTTGAGTAAAGTACCAGAGTTCTCATTTATAATTGTACCAAAAGTCAGTAGTGAAGTAATTATACATATACTACAGGAGAGATAAATAATCAACAAACACTTTTCCCTGGATAGTCCTGCTTTTTCTCTTTTTACAGACAACTAAGTAACAGTTCTCAGCACATGCCTTTTGTTTGTAACAGTCAATACTGTCACAGAAGAAAGACAATGACCGTGAGGGATTCTTATGTGTGAAATAAAAAGACTTTAAAGTAATGCCATTACCCCTCTGATGGTCACAGATGAGGAACACTCTTGACCATATTTGGAAAGCTATTAAATGACAGGTTAGTCTTCAATAATGACTATAGAGTCTTAATGCAATGCTGGAGTGCTTAGTCAATTCAAATTCCTTCAAACAAGAAATGTTGATATAAAAGGCTACAGCCAGACAACATTCATAAACTACACCACCTTAAAAAAAAAAAGAAAAACCCTCTCACTGTTGTTTTGTGGTCAGATCAGCTGAGTGTCACACTGATCATCAGTGACACTGAACACACAGTTTTGTTCAGCTGCTAGTAGTACTGTAACGTTATCCGAGTAGAGCACAGTTAACAGAGTCAGGATTGACTTTCTTCACACTGACTTTATTGTTTGTAAGCTGACCTGTGGTTTTACGATCATGGTGCATCAGAGGGAATGAAAAGTATCTGAGCAGCGGTTACATTTGAGTTCCTCTGCCTCTTCTAGAGCGTCAGCTTTAATGAAGTGTTTGCTCAAAGGTTTGTGAAGGTGTGAGTGGAGAGGAACTGGAACATATGGGTCAGGAAACAACAATCTTCACCCAGTGGTTACAAAATAACAAAATATCTTGTCAGGATTTCAGTCTGGCAGGGCGGTCCTGAGACATTTACTCCTGTGTGGAGCGGTTAATGTGCCAAGATCATGACAAGATCACCAGATTAATCAGCAAGAATGCACAAAAAGATACCACATGGCTCCCTAACCTTCATCTCTGTGCTTTATCCCCTTCCTCCTGTCTTTCACTACTCCTACACTTGGCTTAAAAGGAAAATAGCAAATCAAGCAAGAAGAGAAACAATCTGTCCCAACGAGAGGAGAAAAACAGAGCTGTTTTTTAAAAGTCGTGAGTTTGGCTCCTTTTGGGGAAAGATTTCAGTGACTGATGACACAACTAAAACTGAGACAGTGCAAAGAGTTCCTGTAGTTAATCTGAATACAAGACAGATAAAGACACTTTGAGTTGAGGGGAGCTAATAGGATATCATTGCTTTAATGTTTATTTTTTTCCTTTTAGACATTTTTGTTGAAGTTTTGTTGATAAACATTTTTGATGATTCTTGCAGACCATTTTTTTTTTTTTACATGGTTGTGAAATCAAAGTGTTTATATTTCTCCACTGATTGATTAAAAACACTTCAGTTTTATAAATACTATTCCATTAGATGAGCAGTCTTTTTAATCTATTTCTTCAATAATAAGGTTATTATTTTATCATCATCAAATAAAAACATTCAATCTTATGCTCCTTTTTTGTAACATGCATCGATGAATGTAGAGCATCCTAAATGCTAACAAACAAACAACTCAGCCTGAGTGGGACAGCAGGTAGCTCATGTTAGCATAGTCGATGTCATGTTGCTGTAAGGAGCAGATTCCTCTCCAGTGAGCTACAAACGCTCATTAAAGGAGGGGTACTTTCTGTGTTTATTTCCAGTCTGACTCAGAGACTGTAACATTTTAATTAGTAGGGAGAACTTATTCCTGGTTACTCTGATAAATGTTAATTGTGGAGTCATATTTCTCAAACTTTTCCAACTGAGGCTTCTGAGTGCAAAGGGGTAGGATTCACGAGACAGAATGACTTGGTAGAACATTTCCCAGGAATTTCCCTTGAATGGCCCATTTGCAGTGATGGTGTTCTGCTGAAAATATGGCAAACAATCACAGAGGGAAAAAAAATAAAAGTGATTACCATGAAGCTCTCCTCCTGCTCCAGCCACCGCTGGTCGTCCTCCATCTGCTGTTGCTGCATGATCAGTCTTTCCTCCATCATGGCATGGCCAACACACCCGCTCTCCTGAAGAAAACAGGGCGGGTTTAAATGAGAATTTCTTTCTCATGATTTTTTAAAAACATTTATCACACTAACAATGAAATCTGTATCATTTCCTTTATTAAGAGATAAGACAGTGGATAGAGTTGAAAATCAGGGAGAGAGAGAGAGAGAGAGTGGGGATTGATGTGTGGGAAAGGAGCCAAAGTTGGATTTGAACCAGCATGCCTGCTTTAAGGACAGCCTCTGTACATGGGGCTTTCAAAATTACCGCTAGGCTATCGGTGCCCCACACAAACAATGAAATCTAAATCTTTTATTTCCCAATAGTAGACTAGAGGGGAACTTGTTCAGTAAAGCAACGTGATCACCTCAATCATCTTTATAAGCTGACAACGTATTGATACTCAGTAGCTGTGTGCTGATCTGAAATACATAAACAATGAGTGCAGGGATCAAGTTTCCATTCTGAACATTATTTTTGACTGCACTTACTTTGTGTCCCAGCATGTAAAAAACACCTTAACGTATGATTGAAGTGCCAGCATTGTACTACTGTATGCTTATTCAAAATGAAGTAAGTTACATCAACTTAAATGAAAGCTGACACGTATAAAACTGTAAGGGAACGGCATAATGACATGTTTCTGTTTTGTTACTCACATGTCATGGAGACTGAATTCATTCATTTCTCAGTGATTTAAGTGGTTTAGGTGTGACAGAAAATACGAAAACATCTGCTCTTACCACCTCATGGATTTTATCATGGGTGTCATTTCAGTGTAATCTTCTTTCAAATGTTCTTATGAAACTGTCAATGCATACTCAATAAAGTAGTTTTATATGTGTTTGCACACTTTGATATGATTATGTGTGTATTAACCTCCATGCTAGGGCTCCACAGGGCTGTGTGTTCAGGTCTGTGCTGGCTCCAGGAATCAGAAGGAGGGTAGCTGCCTCCTACTCCTCCTACACCACCATGGACTGTCGACTGGAGAAGGACAGGGAGACAGAGAGAGGGGCGAAGAGAGAAAAAGACATAAGTAACACAAATTTAAAAAGGCATCAACATTGAAGGATTTGTTTTTGTTTTGCAGGAAAAAAGTCTTAAAAAACATTCAAGCTTGTTAAGTGTAAGCAGCAAATATTTGAAATCCTCCAGTATTAACCCTTATTAAGAATATTCTTCATCCATAACTTTGTGTTAGTTTTTCTCATTCTACTATATTAGCTTCATGGATGATTTAATGTCCTCAAACAACAAAGGTTGGAAAACTCCATGGAATGCAGCAAATCAAAATAAGTGAGAAACATCTTTGAAAAACATAAAACATGAGTCATAAAGGTTAACATTGTCAAGGTTAAAGAGTTTAAATGGTCTCATATTTTGAAGGCAGCTTCAAAGTGGACTAAGCCTCTCTGTCTGAATTACAAAAATCTAGTTTTTCCTTCAAATCGCATAACCTTTGGGAATGTTGTTACTTAGTCCTGCTTTGATTCGTGTTAAAGTGAAGAAGATAAAGAATTCAGAAACTGCAGGATTTTCACATTTTTCCAAATAAACTCATAAAAGGAGTCTCTGATGCATCAAATCAGAACAAACACTGTTTTAAGGACAAAAACTGAACTGTTAAGACGCCATGGATTTCTGGGATTTCTTGTGCAACTGCCGTCTGTTGTGTAATCCATGCTACCAAAATAAATGAATGTGCTTATTGTTTGTGATATGATCAAGTTTGACTATAGCAGTTCAGATCATGCACTCCTTATAAGGACAAAGCGGAGAGAGAGAGAGAGAGAGAGAGAGAGAGAAAAAGAGAGAGAGAGCAGCTTATTGCCCTAAAAGCCGGAGAATAGCTATAATTGTGTGTGTGTGTGTGTGTGTGTGTGTGTGTGTGTGTGTGTGTGTGTGTGTGTGTGTGTGTGTGTGTGTGTGTGTGTGTGTGTGTGTGTGTGTGTGTGTGTGGCTTTCAGCACTACAGGAAATGCCTTCTGTCTGCTCGGTTTACGGGGAGAGGAATAAGTTTTTATTTTCTCTGACTTTGACACATGCATCACACGCCTGCTGTCCTCAGACACAGTCTGTCTTCTTTAGAGTTATTCTCAACCTGGAGACTGAAATCACTTTTAGAGTTGAAATGATCAATTTTCACAAAAAGTTTTCTTGGACTTTTTGACTTTATATTCTTCACAGGATTCAACTTGGTCAGCACTAAACACAGTAGCACAGTTTGTTCACTAAGAAAGCTGTGTGTTTGTACTGTACGTTTGTGTATTCAGTATATGTGTCTGTGTGTGTGTGTGTGTCTGTGTGTGTGTCTGTGTGTGTGTGTGTTTTGTACCGAGAAGTGATTGAGTTGGGGGCTGGGGAAGAAGCCTTCACTGGAGCGAGGACTGGGGTATCCTGGTCTACTGGGCTACAGACAGAAAGAAACAGAAACAGTTTGTCAGCCACAGAAATCACAAGAACTAGAAACAAAAACTAATGAGAGAACGTCGTCACTAATATGATCGTTCAGTCTCACTTTGGGCGGTGCTTCATCAGAGCCTCCAGAGTCCCAGGACACGGTGACTTGTCTCCTCATCTCCATTCGAAGTCTCTCCTCTTGTTGAAGCTTCTCTTCCTCCAGTATGGTGCTGCAGGACGTTACACACACACAGCTCATCTTAACAAGCATTCAAAAATACTCCAGTACTGCAAGTTCTGCATTGAAAACATTACGTAAGAGAGTGAAAGTATAATCACAAAAATGTACATAAAGAATTTGAATCCTCCATTAAGAAAATGTCCATTGAGATGAAGTTTATCTTAATCTAATGTACTACTGGTGTATGTGGAACTGAAGTTACTGACAATATGTATTAAGAGTGAATGTGATGCTTATCTTCTGGTTGAACTTTGTGTGGAAATGGCAACGCATGCTTTCCCAATTTCAATTGTCAAAATAATAGTAGAAATCACAAACCAGCAAGAACAGACAAATATTGAATTACTTGAGTTGTGTTTTGAGCTCGGTGAATCGCGGCCGCTTGCTCGGGTCATATGACCAACATTTGGTCATCAAACTATAGAGGGTGGGCGGACACTGAGGGGGCATAGCCAAACGCTCGCCGTTCTCTATCCTGCCTATCACATCGTTGTTTTTCACCCCCTGGAAAGGCTTGATGCCGTACATCAAGATCTCCCACATACACACTCCTACAGAGAGACAGAGGAAACAAACGGACGTCAACATGAGAGGGAACAGGAAAATCCTCCAAAATCTGTGAGCAGCTGTGGAAGAGCAAGTGTAGCAAAGGAGTATTTCTCCTATGATTTACTGTTAAATTATTATTTTCCAGAGCGGGAAATAAACACATCACAAGCATGCACACTCACCGAACATCCACACATCACTGGCAGAGGTGAATCTTCTGAAGTTGATGGATTCAGGCGCCATCCATTTGATGGGAAGTTTTCCTTTAGAAGCTGAGACAAACACAGAACATGTAAAGTACCTGTCAATGATTTTAAAAACAGACATTTTATTTCTCTGTTAGTTAGGCAATATCTCAAAGTTTTTGAAACTAGAGAAGAAACTCTTTTCACAATATGAGCAAAAGGCATTTCAGATAAACTGCAGTACCCTGATTTCACCTTTTGATGGTGGTAACGTACCAGTACCCAGAAAACATATCCACATAGTCTGGATTAGAGGTAAAAAGACACCAACAGCTGTATTGGATGTATTTTTACAAAGCAGTGAGTCGATGCTCAGTACTAATCATTACCTTTGTAGTACGAGCTGTCCTCCATGTATCGTGACAGACCAAAATCCCCGAGCATCACACAGTCCACTGTTGAGACCAGCACATTACGAGCTGCTATGTCCCTGTAAGTCAACAGTGGCTGTTATTACTCACGTCAAAGATTTGATTGTAAATTGTTAAATATGTATGAAAGGCTCGATGTAATTACAGCCTGCCAACGTTTTCCTTTTTTAAACTTGACAACAAATAGAAATACATTTGTCCAATTTATCTAAGTGAAATAAAAAACTATAAAGCCATCAAAAGAAAAAAACTACACCCACATAAAAAGCTTCAAATAACTAAAGGTGGGCCAATACAAGACATGCCAACCAAGCAAGTCTATATTACTACGATACTTAATTATCCCTCAACCACAAAGGAAACTATTTAGTGCACACTGATAGTAAAAAAGTCAATAATAAAAGGGATTTCAGACATGTGCATGGAGTCACAAAATCAGTAAAAATACAAAATGATTATATAAGAAATAAAAACCCTTAAAGATGAGTTTGGGCATCTGAAATAATAATAAATAATAATGTAAATCTGTCCAAGATCTGTGTGTGTGTGTGTGTGTGTGTGTGTGTGTGTTTATACCTGTGTACAAAGCGTTTACTCTCAAGGTATGCCAGCGCTGTGCTGAGCTGGTAGGCAAACAGAATGAGAGAGGCCAAATCCAAACTGTACTTCCTCACCTGGAGGAACGAACGCAGCTGTAGGGGGGGAGAGCGAGAGAGAGAGAGCGAGAGAGCGAGAGAGAGAGAGAGAGAGAATAACAGGGGTGGAGAGGGTGTATTTGAGATAAGCAGTGATTCAATCCTGGAGGGAAATTCTATTGTTGCATAACATCATATATACGTGATATATATACATGATATACATCATATTGAGAATGAAAAACAATAGGTATGCAAAACTAAGATATACGTTTTTAAATCAATATATAAACTTTATTCAGACCATTATAATAAAAATCTACAACACACATGCACTCCCAAATTCTTGAAAATGTGGACAGCAGGCTGCCCATTAAATCTTCTTGATTTGCCTATTTACTGGTGTTCCCTCCCCAGCCTGAAGATTTTCCTGACAGGTGGTTTATGGACGTAAGACATAAAAAGGATGTGAGCAGATGGATGAGAAGCAAACGAGCCTGATACCAGAGCAGAAGAGTACCAAACTGCTTCATTGCACAAAGATTGCACTAGTTGTGTAGGTTCTAATCATCCACCACTCAAGGTGAATTTGTTACCTGCTGCATTCACACATCAGCTCATCCTAGGCTAGTTGCATTAAAATGTGTTAAATTGTATTAAGTGTAATGAATCAATGATG
This sequence comes from Labrus bergylta, assembly GCF_963930695.1. Taxonomy (NCBI): domain Eukaryota; kingdom Metazoa; phylum Chordata; class Actinopteri; order Labriformes; family Labridae; genus Labrus; species Labrus bergylta. Next base: position 20,219,386 of record NC_089213.1, on the reverse strand, counting down.
TGAGAGAAATGTTCGATATTTGGCAGTCTTTAAAAATTCTAAAAATGTGTTACATTTGTTCTCAAAGGACTAGAAGACAGGATTTGTTTTTAGCGACCAGAAAAGAGTCCAGCTTGAGAGTCATTTAGTGGTAATTTTCAAAGAATCGAGCCGTTTGCGTTTGCACATGCAGCTAAACGCAAACATTTCAGGAGTTTTGTGCATGTGTGAAAAGGGCTAAAGTTGTGTTTGTGGTTCATGTAAACAGCATACCACAGATTAACTGTCAGTACGATTATTGATACTTAATGTTTTTTCTGTTGCACTGTGAAAATCTAATATAGTCTATGATGTAAAAATAACTGTACAGCTGATGACTAGTTTCCATTTTCAGCCACACGCAGTGAAACAAACTCTACTCAGGCTTACTTCTCCAAGTGTACAGAGCTCCATGATGATCCACACGGGGTTCTCTGTGATCACGCCAATCAGTTTCACAATGTTAGGGTGGTCAAACTGTCGCATTGTCACTGTACGGGAGACAAAAACACACACACATTAACACACTAACTTCAAATGAAATGTATGTATTTCATAAGGGGTTTCACACACATTAAATAAATCAATGTTCTCTTACATGCTTCTTGCAGGAACTTCTCTCTGACGCTGTCTGACGTACAGTTCTTACACGTCTTAATGGCGACAGGTAGAGATGGTTTGTCCTGCAGGAAACACGCCACAAGTTATAACATTAGAGAGAATACAGGATGTGACTAGTTGAAGTCAGTATCTTTTAAAAAAAATGACATTTATTTTCAACAGGAATAATTCTAAATAATTAACCAACAAAATAACTTTTTTAATGTTTGATGCAGTAAACAGACAAACCAATAACACACACACACACACATATAAAAACGCCTGAATACAATTAACTTTAAACTAGTATCCAAAGAACAAACAAATGAAGTAACAAGTATAAAGAGCTTTGAGTTACACATTTTATTAAACCTTTTTGTCCAGATCAGTAAAGCTGAAAACGTATTTTCCAAAACATTTCAGCTTAAAGCTATTTAAATTAACATTCTACTGCAATGCCTCAAATAATATAATTCATTTATTTCTAATGAGTAAATTCTTGTTCTACCACTGTTAGTCAAGATGCATGAATGTTTGGGTGTGTGTATTTCACCATACCGGGCTGTTATAAACTCCTTGGTGCACATCTCCAAACTGGCCCTCTCCTATGCAGCGGCCCAGCTCGATCCTGTCCCTCTGGATCTCATAATCCCGGGCTGAGAGAGGGGGAGGTAAGAAAAAAAAAAAAGCGTAAGAGAGAAATGGATTTGTTCTGCTGGTTTTCTCACAACAACATCACATCTGACATGCTTGTTTTCAATCTGTGAACGGGGATTACCAGGACAGAACAATCTGGATGTTATCATGAATCTGTTTAATCACAGGAGCTTAAGTGAAAGTCTTTAAAAATGATTTTTAATTTAATACCAGTCAAATGATTGAACCTTTTTGGTAAACCTCAGACAAATAAAAACAAATGATACCAAAATTAATCAAAAACAATGTCCAAACACAAACCTTATGACCCAAGTTTGTTGATCCGATTATATTCCATTAACAAACACCTCATTAGACAAACTTCCACTTAACAGGCACACTGCACCATATGTGTAAATATATCTTCGAAATAACTCTGAAACATGTATGCCAGAGTCCTTTTATCATGCTGACTCAGGGAAAAATCTGGGCTACATGGATGATTATCAAAAAGGTTAATTCATAGAAAGATCTGTGATCGGTGCATTTAAAATAAAGAGCATGTTTCTTTTTAAAACTCTTTGAAAAGCAGAGATCACCTAAGCCTCAATGTTGCCCTTTAACTGACTGATTCTAAACTAAGTGTCATGATCTATAGAGACATCACACTATAACTACTTTATGAACTGTGAGGTCATCCAAAATAATTTCAATATATGTGGTTGTTTGGCACCAGCATGTTTGACATTTCCACGCTGACATTGATGCTTTATATATATTTCAGCCTTGTTGTAAAAGTTGTTTCAGCAGAGTTAACGTCAGCTACTGATCACCTGCAGTCAAAAAGGACGTCAGAGTTTAAGAGGATCGTGCAGGACATTGGCCATCTTCTAAAAGCTCACTTATCTGTTAGGCTATACACACTTCTGCTATTTGACTCCAACAGACAAACATTGAACACACACACACACACACACACACACACACACACACACACACACACACACACACACACACACACACACACACACACACACACACACACACACACACACACACACACACACACACACACACACACACACACACACACACACACACACACACACACACACACACACACACACACACACACACACACACACACACACACACACACACACACACACACACACACACACACACACACACACACACACACACACACACACACACACACACACACACACACACACACACACACACACACACACACACACACACACACCATAACCACAACACATTCCAATACAATGAAATGAACAGCACTTCATCTTTTCTTCTGAATTAAAAGTTGCTCCAAAACACCCCAAAAAAAAGCCACTGATTGAAGACAACAATCAACCACTGGAATAAATCAGGATGAACAAATGAAAACACTGACATGATGATGGTGAAATGAGAACCAAGCCCATAAACAATGTGAGGACTGTGAGGCTGTTTGGATCCAGAGGTCTGGATAGAGTGCACGCTCTTGAATTCTGATTAATGAAGAAACACTTTGCATTGTTTATGGACTGGCACTGCCTCTTTTTTTTTTCTTTTTTTTTTTTTCCATCACCAGATCCAAATGAACTTCTACCAAACACGAATGACCACAAAGGCAACAACAATCTGCGGGTTTAGTGTCTCAAGTCTTGTGTTTTTCTTTGCCAGATACTAATAATTAACGTCACTACAACTCTAACTGTTTTTACTGTTCAAAAAACGCTAATAGATGCCGATACTCAAGAAAATAAATTGGAAATCTCGCGGATTGAGGATGCACCAATTGCTTTGATTAGCATCGTTAAAAAGTTAGATTGTGCCTGGCAAAGAAAAGCATGAACGGGAATGTAAAATGTGAATCTTTTTCACAGGAAGTGAGTTTTACCTTCAACTACTCCATAGCTGACTGTGTTGGTGATGGGAGAGAAAAGGAAGAAAGAGAGATGAAGGGAGAGGGAGGGAGAGAGAGAGAGAGAGAGAGAGAGCCAGAGAGAAGCTTAAGATTGAAAACAGCTCAGAACAAACAAACACGTTTACACACTTTATCTGATGTTTAGCTGACACGTCAACTTTGTTAAAAGATCTATACGTCTGATAAAAGGTGGCTATTGTTACGCAGCTTCATTTAAAACAGAAAGAAGACACACATACAAGCTCAGACTCAGAGAAGGATAATATGTCAGATGTCTGTTATATAGAGGAAGTAAAAAGAAGCAGACAAAAGAGGTGAAGCCAGACGGAGAGAGAGATATAGAAAAAAGACTGCGGGAAGAAAGGAGAACACAGTCTATTTGTTTTTTTGTTTTTTTCTCAAGTTGGCCACGCAATCAAACACATGAGCACTGGCCCAAACGTCCACAGCCAATGGAGCTTAACTTCTTCAACACATTTCATGGCTTTTTGTTTAACATATGAATGAATTTGACAGATGTACTGAGAGTACATACCGCTAACAGTATAAGATAAAGATCCTCTGACCTCCACATGTTTACGTCAGACGGTGAATCTGAACTGAATTCTAAACGGCCATTACTGAACAAAGCCTACTTTAACTGTTGAACTCTCTGATGTGTGAGTGCGTTTCCTGGATGAGATTCACACCACACGCTGCTATTAGAAAGCAGACTGCAATTAAGACGCAGTTGACTGAAGAATAACGGTGAAATAGTAGTTTTTTTACAGTTCTCTTGCTGCTTTTTAAAAGAAGCTGAGACTATATATAATTTATTTTGCAGATATTATGTACACAAAAAAAAGTTACTTACTTGAGGGCATAGTGTACGTGTCCTCTTCATCCACTATTTCAGCATAGTCATCAGTCTCTGTAGCATTAGATACAAATTAAGTTAAAAAAGCAAGATGCATTACACAACACAGGATTGCAAGTTAAAAAAAACAAAAAACACAAACACAAAAACAAAAGGGAAAATCATGCACACGTTGCTCAGTTTACCGTGCTCTACAGAATGCAGGCTTCTTGATATTCAAAAGCACGTGTACAGAAAAATCAGAACTGCAAAAAGAAACCCGAAGAAATCTTAACTCCCACGTAGCTCCTCACATTATGACTCCTTCCCTCTCCACACACACACACACACTTGGCGGAGAGTGTCAGCTGAGCATGTGTTGTGCATATCTGTCTGTGAGAGAGCAGCTGGCAGCAGGGTTGTAAGTGTGGCGATGGAGGAGTGGAGGGAATAAAGGAGAAAACAGAAAAGAGTGTGTTGACGAGAGAGAAATTGGAAGCGAGAGATAGAACAGGAAAGAGAAACGAGTCAAAAAGGATGCAAGAGAAGAAAAGAGTAGAACAGAATAAAGGAGAGAAACCGAAAGGAAGGGGAAGAAGCATTGGGTCAGGCTGTCATGTAAGCAGATGGTAGTGTTCAGGCTCAAATCTGTGCAGAATCAGACAGATAGGGCACAAAGAGGGGAAGAGGACAGAGCCAGCAGAGAAAAAAAGAAAAGGGAAAAGATGGACTGAGTCTTTCCAAACCAGATGGCGGTGTTTAAAATAAAATCAGCGTGCAGACTCAGCTGTTGGAAACAAGAGTCAAACATCTGCTGTCCTGAACGCTACTCTCTCAGCTCTGCTCAGGATTTAACCAAGTCTGTGGGAACAAGGCAGTCAATTTAGCTGAAATCCTTTTCTAAAGCTTGTGGCATTTAAAAACAATCTGCCATGTAGAATAAGATGGAAATTGAACTACTGGCTAGCAGTTCATTCTTAATGCAAGGCAGGTAGAATAAAATGCCAAAAGAAGAAGGACGTGTTGATTACTCAAATATTGATGCATAGCATTTTAGGAAATATAAAAATGTTCTGTCCTGCCAAAAGTAAGATGTTAAGATTAACACCATTCTGATTAAAGTTTCAACATGTGTAATAATGTCATCTACTATTAACTCTAAAGTTTTCAGTAACATATTTAAAAAAAAAAGAATAATTATTAAAGTGCAATGCTGTGAAGCACTTTCCATCCAAAGGGGTTCAGGAATTGTCCCAAAAACAATTGTCCTTTTTAGTCTGAGTGGTCAAACTTTGTCTCTTTATGTATTCAGGGATCAAGTGGGATAATGTGTGTGTGTGTGTGTGTGTGTGTGTGTGTGTGTGTGTGTGTGTGTGTGTGTGTGTGTGTGTGTGTGTGTGTGTGTGTGTGTGTGTGTGTGTGTGTGTGTGTGTGTGTGATCTAGTTATCCCATTATAGCAAGGAATGCACCCGCTCTTGAATCCAGCAAACCTCTCCCTGCTCTACACTTCATGCAAGAGTGTATGTAAGTACACGTCTGCATGATTTTGTGTGTGTGTGTGTGTGTGTGTGTGTGTGTGTGATGTGTAGGGAGAGAAAAAGGATTGGAGATGTTCCCTTAAAGAGAAATAACCACTTAGTTTTCAAAACGTACTCTCTCGTGGTTTAAAGCAGACATATTTCAAATGACAGACACGAACACAAACACACAAGCATCTTAAAACCAAAAACAGCAGAACTAAAATAGTAAACCACTGTAGCTACCAACAGAACAAACTCATTAGAGCTACTGGTGATTTATGCATGCTTCCAGTCTCAGACACTTTAAAAACAGCATAGATTGTTTACATTTGTTGATTCTAAGTGACTTCAGTCAGCCTGAATGTAGATTACACATTTTATACATTCACAATGCATCATTTTCAAGAAGTAGGAATGCATGCACAAACATCCACCCACACACCAACACACATGCAACTCTTTCCCAGGAGGCTGCAGTGTGTTGGTAAGTGAGGACTACGAAGACGGAACAACAGAGAGATTAATAAACAACATCAACTTTACCATCCCCGCTAAGATCTTCTGCAGGGTCCCGAAGAGCATGCAGGGAACAGGGCAGCAGAGGGGTAAAATAGAGAGACACAGAATAGCAGCAATGAGAGAGAGAGAAAATCAAAAGAGGCAGAGCAGAGAAAAAAAAAAGAGAAGAGAGCGGTTAGAGCATGAAGAGCCTTGAAACAACACGAGTGATGTAGCATGATCTGCAAAGCCAAACATTAAGCCAGCAGTTAGTTAGTAAGAAATCCCAAAATATCTCCAGAGAAAAGGCTGAGTGAACAACTTTCATTAATGCTCTGCAGACACATGAAGTAATGCAAGAAACAGTCGGCAATGTTTGAACTCCAGTTTTGTTTCAGTGATGTATGATGTTTGTGTCGAGCTGTAAATATTTGTGAGTTGAAGAGTTAACGTGAGCAGAGTGGGGATCCATTAGAGTTCAACATGAGTGAGTTCCAGGGTTGTAATGTAAACAGTGGACAGAGTGAGATCCAATGGACTGATTGACCAAGGCTTCTCACATATCCAAGTAAAGAAAATACTCATTTAGTGTGTATTTATATCAAAAGGAGAGGAAATGATACAGCAGGTCCAACTAAATGTAATGACCTTAAAAACCTCTTTATGAATCATAACCCGAACAATGACGAGAGGCCAAACCACCACAGTCAAAAAAGATCAGTTCAACATTTTAGGATATACTCTAGAGGAGCTCGCTAGAGGAGAAGGCTAAAATATACAGACTGATGCGTGTTAGCTTAGCATAAGGCATGTACATTAACATCGCATCAAGACTGACAATTGATACAAAAAGCTAATCTTGGCTATTTCACACTCATATTTTCCCTGCTATGCTAAGCTATGCTAATCATCTCCTTGGTGAGACCTTTGGCATCATCATTTTCATTTCTTTCTTAGCAAGAAAGATAAATAAGTAATAGTAAGACTTCAGCCACAGATCACACGGCACTCGAACCAACAGCGCCCCCAGTTGTCCTTTTTCATCAGTCTTTTTTTATTAGGATAGTTAGACAGAAAAACACACACACAAACACACACACACAGTTATTTTGTTTGATGAATGTGTGTTTGAGTGTGTGAACGTGGAGGTGAGACTGATTAGTAAAGACAACAAGGCAACAAGAAAAAAGTGAAGTTTAGTAGGAGAGGGCATCTTTAAAAAAGAGAGCTATTGTGATGCAGAGGATAAAAAAGATTATCAACCAATTATTATAATTATTTATATAATATATATATATATATATATATATATATATATATATTTATATTATTATAACCAAAAATTATTTTAAGTTATGTGAAAAAAATCAGCAAATAAGTCTGATATCATTTGGAGTTGAAAAAATGTTCTAACTTTTTTCTGGGTCAAATTGGAGCTATAACGCCAATCAAGAAAGACCACAAACAACTCCAACATACTTCAACACAGTTGTGCAATCTCATTTCTGAATGCCTACGTATCCGTTATTGCAAAGTTAGATTGCAAAACAAGTTTGACCATCAAAACAGGCGTTTTATTCAACCACATCACAATTTCTGTGGACACGCTCTCCCACTAACTGTCCAATGACAGCTGAGGATACCATTGGGCGGTGAATCTGAACAGAAGGCAAAGGGGAGGAGGAAACGCCGCGCCTTGGTTGGCTTAGGAGGTGTCGGTGTCACAAGTTCTGCAGCCAATCAGGCGGGAAAGAAGACAAGAGTGCAAGGAAAAAAAGAGTGAATGAAGGGGGAGATGTGAAGGAAACCAACAGGGAGAGGAGGAAGTAAACAAAAGAAAGAAGGAACAGAGGACGAGGACAGGCAGACTCAACCGAGAGGAAAACAATGGGAGGAAAAAATGAGTAAGGGGAAAAAACGGATGATGCAGGAAATAGAAACGCAGAAAGACAGGCAATAGTCGGAGCCATGGGAAGCTGTCAGACTTTTTCATTCCATCTGTGAACGTGTGTGTGTTTGATTTGTTACCAACCTGAAACTGAGATGGTTCTTACTCCACTCCTGACCGCTTCCAACTTTTTCTCATTATTGGAAACTCTGGAAAAAAACGGAAAAAAAAAAATCAAAAAAAATAATAAGACAGTCCAACAAAAAGCTAAAACTGGGTATAAAAAAACAAACAGGTTTAAACAGAAGACTCTTTAACGTGCAGGTCAGCGATGTTTTAAGTCCAGAAAGAGGAGGCTTTAGAAACCTGCTTCTCCAAACTAACCCCCACTGTTAAAATGAACTCTCGGGCTCTGCTCTGTTAAAATGAACTCTCGGGCTCTGCTGTGGTCTCTCTCTCTGTTTAATCTGACTTTGACTGCATTCTTTATATCACAGACCACAACCAGCAGAGAAAAAAAACAAACTAGAGAAACCCGAAGAGTGAGAGACTGAGAGAAAGAGGAGGAGACTACCCAAGTGTTTAAAAACCCTAAGTGGAAAACATTTGGCTCCTAAACTTATCTCCTTATTTGACCAGAGACTCAGAGAGAGAGAGGAGGGGAAAAAAGAGCGAGACAGAGATATGAGTAAAAATTATTAAAAGTAAGCAAAAAGTAGGAGTTTGAATTAGACTAACTGACAGTGAAATGTGAACACACACCACCCAAGCTGTTGCAGTGAAAGGTAAAAAAAAAACACAGTGAACTACATGCTGCAGTAGAAAGACGGAGACATAAATCTGAGCATATATTCCTAAAAAGGCTCAACTTCTATTCCTGGTTAGTTTTTTTTTTATAGAGGGAAAAAAGGCAGCATGAATAATGGGCCAATAATTCAGGCAAAACATAATTCTTTTTGGTTCCTTTTTTTTACAAAGATTCAGATGTGCACAACAGCCTATAAATAAAACCCCATAACTTTACATTCTTGGAAAAGACAGACTTAAAAAACAAAAATCACACATCTGACAACTCGCAGCAACGTTATAAGCCCCTTTGAAAACTTGATGGACTTTGATTTTACTATACGAGTAATAAGAAAGAGACAGGGACTTACTTTGGGATGGAAGGCAGCGCTCTCTCTCCCTCTAGAGGACAAGAACACACATCAGGATCAGAATGAGGAATGTGAAGCAAGAGTAATATGCAAGACTCACAACATAATTTTACAATGTCCCCTTGGAAAACAGGACTTTATAAACAGTTTGAATTATGTCATATAAGTCTCTCCTGCTTACAAAATACACTCCATACAAGATGTACACTCTTTAGAGAACATATGGACATTGTTTATTTACTGTTATACAACTTTACATTATATACTGTGATACAACTTTGTACAGTCTAATAATATACAGGAAGTTTCAACCAAATAAAATACTCCACAGGATGTTTAAAAAAAATAATAATAATAAAAACTTTAACAACGGTGGGACAGAAAGTAGGGACATCAAGTGTCATACCTTTCTGTACTCTGACGATGAAGGAATTCGTTTCCATGGTGATGAGCCGACAGTAGCCGTCAATTAAGTCAGCCAAGTTCTCTGCCATGTTCAGTGATGCTGTTGTAACTGTGAGAGGCTGCACATGAACAAGCGCACACACGCACACGCACACAAACAAAGAAAGATGGGTAGGCCTATTACACAGAGCCATTATCTGCAGGGACAACACACACACACTCATATACTCTGAAACATCGGAGAGTGGGGTTCAAGCTGCTCCTTATGTCAGTGGAAATTCTCCTCTTTCTCATAGTAAAGTGTGTGTCTTTATATGTGAGTGTGTATGTTTGTGTAAATCCAATGCTATCAAAGCCAACATAACAGAAAGACTCCACACATACAGCAGTGAGTATTACAGAACCATCCTGCTGTGTGTAGAGCCATTGTGTGAAATCTATACAAAGAAAAACACAAGCTTATACACGCACGCACGATTTCCAACTCTATCCACTGTCCTTTCTCTCCATTAAAGGCAAAAAAATAAAAAAAAATAAAAAAAAATATATAAAAAAAGAAGTACACAGTAAGCAAGATTAGAGGGCAAAGAAAGCCGAGTCTGCAGGATTTATTCTAAAGTGTGAGACTGAACAACTATTTTATAAATGATCATAAATCATAGCTAGTGCCATCGATCTTGCTGCATGGATGCTCCATTTTACAGTAGAAACATATAGACATAAAAAGATGAGTTTCAGGCATTACCTACTCAATATAATATTTAATCATATCAGAAAAAGAAATGGATGTGCATATAAATGACGATCATGTGGCTCACATGTTGGAGGTAACTATTTAAGATCCAAAAAAAACAATCTTACTTCATGGTACGCTTACAAATCATGTACTTGTGGAGCAAACTGAACAAAGAAACACAATAGAGCATCAGATAGAGAGTGAAACAATACCTCAGCAGCTCCGGCTACATTGAGCTGTAGCATCCCCTTCCTGTCCTTCTCCTCCATAGCAGAGTACTGGATGGACTGAACTTGAGTGAAGTTAGCTAGATGGGTGGGCTGGGGACAGATAAGAGTGGAAAAATAAATCATGTTAACTGTATTCCTTATTAAGCCATACTCCATATTCCTTCATCAACATGAGCTTAGCATTAGCATTTTTCTATGGTTATCGAGCCTTCGTTTTCCACTCAAAAGTCAATGCTGCCTTTGTAGCATTTGGTTTTTAATACTTTTTGGCGACAGAAAATGCCAATAATAGGGAGAATAAAAAAACGTTTGTTTACTTGGATGTTGTAGAACAATGTAGTATTTGTTAAAACTCACTGTGGATCCCTTGTCAGTGAGGTAGCTGATCCCCTCCTCTGGTCCAATGGCTAACTCCACCTGGATCACCCAGCTGGACTGTTGGAGAGAAGAAGAAAAAAAGACGAGAAGTTAAATAGAAAGAGAGCGACAGCAAAAAGGCAATACAGAAAAGAGTGAGAGAAAGAAAGGAAGTCAGAGATATCCTTCATTTTTTCATTTGTAGTTTAAAGCCCTCATCCCAAAACTTGAGACACACTCTGTGGCAGATCAACACATCCTGCAATACCTACTTCCACCAAAAGGGGTCAACCTAACACAACAAACCAGAGTGTAGGCAAGAAGGGATGAAAACCTACCCCAAGGGCACATTTGAAGCACTCCTTGTCGTAGCGGTAGATTGGTGCAAGGACCTCCAGGAACTTGAGGATGCACTGCTCGTCGTTGAGATTCGCTACCTGCTTAAACGTCTGCTGGATCAATTTACGAAGTGTCTTGGCCTAAAAGACAAAGAAAGAGACTTTTAAAAAAACATTTTCTAAATAGTATAGAAGAAACTCTTTAACTCAAGGAGAGGGACGCATGCTGGGATATGTATATGTGGGCACAGAGTGACATGAGGAGAAGATTACATTGATTGATTAATCCTCTGGTGTGCTTCCAATCAATTTGACCTCACCACTTCACTAGGATCAGATCAATATCTTCACAAAGACACAGTGATAGTTAACACACTCCATCAAACTTAAAGACTGCATGTTTATCTGCAGAGTGTTTAATACGTCTCACTGTGTGATCATCATACAGATTTCGAGTGTGTCAGTATTGGTTTTTCTTGCTGGCATCACAATCACAAATTCAAACCTTTTTTTTTTTTTTTTTGTCGGTTATGTCACTGGAGAGTTGACAGATGGAGAGTAAAAGAATAAAAAATCCTTTTGGGAACATTGTTCTGACATTTACAATCCCTCCAAAGCTTCATGACATGCTTTAAGATATGCAACACACACACACACACATACAGATATATACAATGTGTATATAATCCTCTTTATCTGGTATAAAATGATGTATATGTAACTAACATGAAGAGGATTTCAACCCTAGTAAAAATGACCTCTTAATCTCTTTGCTCCTTCAAATGAACTTTGTACATTTGAATGTCCTTGTTGCTGCAGGTTTAAGCATTGATATGTATAAAAGCCAGAGTAGATCAAATAGACATTCACATTCATTCGCACACATACAGTATACAGACAGTCCCGTTCTATAAATAGCCCCCCATATATAGATTAAGATCGAGATTACAGGAGATTTAGTTTAATACAGACCAGGCTTAAAAAAACATGAGTGGATTTACAGTAGACATTAAGGTCATTCTACACAAAATATATTAACTGTTTGAACAACTGGTGTCACAACCAAAGAGTAATCAATTATATAGATTTATTTTTAGACACACTGAATTGACCAATCAGGGCATGTCGAGCCTAATGAGGCCCAAAAATCTGATTATCCAAAGACGTACAGAGAGTGTAACCCATGTGAGCGGGCTTAAACTGTTACATTGAGGGGGGGGAATTATTCCAACCGAGACTTTTCTTTAAAAAAGTGTTAAACAAATATCTTTTTTTATATATATTAATTGTAGATAAACGTGCACACACACACACACACACACACACACACACACACACACACACACACAGCAGTGTCCCTGTGTGTTCAGCTTTATGTGTATATGTGTCCTTTCAACATTTCATAACACACTTGTGATTACAGAAAAATGAGTATGTGCTTCTGTGTGTACTTTGTGCTCTTGATAGGATCACTGTTTTAATTCCTTGAATTCCAGGAGAGACACTCTCTCTCTCTCTCTCTCTCTCTCTCTCTCACACACACACACACACACACACACATACACACAGGCACACACAGTCAGTCCACCCTTCCTGAGAGGAAGTGCTGAGAGTAGCTATCACCCTCACCATCACCATGTTGACCGTTGCTCTAGCAACAGGGCTGACCAGTTATGTCACTTCTCTGACTTCTTACACACAGAGAAGCAATCTGATAGTAAACTTCATTTGACCTGGAAACTGGAGAATTAGCTTTTAGTTTTAGTGCTCCGTATATACGAAACAACGCTGAAGAAATTGCAGGTCTGCTGAAACTCTTAAATCAAGGCTGAGGACCAACCTGTTTTACGGCTACCTTTTTCAAATCATTTATCAGATCATTTTAATTTTAACACTGCATTATGACATGTACTGTGATTGTTTAAACTCTTGTTTTTTTTCTTTCTGTCTTTCTTTGTTTTCTACTCTTCTGTTTATATATTTATGTGTATCTACTTTTGGGGTTTATAGGCAGTTTAAATAACTTCAGTCTATATACAGAAGAACAGAAATGGCGATTGGAGTGTTTATGAGGTTTCTGTGTTTCATCAGCTGAAGGTGGCTGGGGTTAATCTGAAATGTTGGCCTTATTACGTTTTAAGAAGTTGTTTTTAAATGTTAATCAAATGAATTAAATGATTTTTTTAAAAGCTAGCCTTGAACAAGTAAAAATGACTCGAATTCAAGAGTTGTTTTAAAAGGATGAATACATTTATCTAGTCTTAAGAGATACAAATAGTTTAAGGTTTTGATGAGACATTTCATCACAGTTCATCAAAATATGTACACTACATTTGAGAAAATACTTCAAAAACTCCACTTATCTATCACATTATGTGTTTGAATGCAACAATAAATCACACTGCTATATCAACAAATCATTTTGCAGTTATCATCAGAAAGGTAGAGTAGAGAGAAATTCAGTGAGTGATCACTCTGTGAGGGGAAAACAGACTCCTCCGCTCAGCTCAAGCTGCTTTGGTCAAACTTTGATCTCCAGAGGTCAGTGTGACCAAACCTGCCGGCCAGCCTGTCAATACAAATGAACACACTCCGCTCTTTATAACGCTTTCAACACAGCACACATCAGTCACTGTTTACTACCACAGCCATCTGCTCTGGGGTTATTGTGTGTGTGTGTGTGTGTGTGTGTGTGTGTGTGTGTGTGTGTGTGTGTGTGTGTGTGTGTGTGTGTGTGTGTGTGTGTGTGTGTGTGTGTGTGTGTGTGTGTGTGTGTGTGTGTGTGGAGGTAGAGTCCATTGAGGGAGAATAATCCCATTAAATGACTACCATTCTCTTCACCAGAGCAAACGACGGCGACGTACATGACAGCTGCGCGCGCGCGCGCTCACTCTCTCTCTCTCTCTCTCTCTCTCTCTCTCTCTGTGTGTGTGTGTGTGTTAGAGCAGATGTGCCACTTGCCTAACATCAAGCATTGTCTGTCACAATTGTAAAAGGGCCAAATCAACCTCTAATCAACCTTCCAAAACCCGAACATATCTTTTTTGAAACTTGGTCAGAAAATGTAAGGCTGTTTATTTATCAAAACACTCGATAATTATCTCATTCTTAAGCTCCACAATCTATGATTAAGATAAGTAACTGATGCTGTGGTCCTTTATTTTTGTTCTCAAGTTGTTGTTGTTTTTTTGATAATGAAATGGTTCATAAATATCGTAAAATAAAAATTCTTCAATCGAGTCAGATTTTCGCAGTTGTTGTTCTTAGAATGTGTGTGTGTGTGTGTGTTCATGGCCTATGAAACTAAGACAAGTCTGCAAAAAAAAAGTAGAAAATGAGAGGGAGAGGAGATGAGCTAAGAATGTGGGCTCCTGATGAGGGGGGAGTCAGCAAGGCTTGACAGACCAGGGGGCACAAGGAGGTGCACAATGATGCCGCCCCCTCCCTCCTCATTGTTGAAAAGAGAAAGTGGGTTTAAACATGACCTGAGGGTCGCACACTCCAGCACAGACACACACACACAGTCAGCTTCCCTCCTTCTGCCGAGCATCTGTCTGCCCGCCCGCTGACATCGAGACCGCTGACCCCAAATTCACTGGGCTTTTCCTATACACACACACACACACACACACACACACACACACACACACACACACACACACACACACACACACACACACACACACACACACACACACACACACACACACACACACACACACACACACACACACACACACACACACACACACACACACACACACACACACACACACACACACACACACACACACACACACACACACACACACACACACACACACACACACACACACACACACACACACACACACACACACACACACACACACACCAAGACCCTCCCAAAAAACGTGTGCCGTAAATTTATCACTGACACAGACACTGCTCATTATGCTAGCACACCCAGCCGTCATATTCAAACAGAAACCAAAATCTGCCACACAGCATATGCCCTGCTCCCAACATTTCAGACAACGTTTCAAATCTGGATTATTTCACATATAATATTATCTACACTAGGCCTGGACAGTATGACAAAAATATGTGTGACGATATAAAGTGCAATAAAGAATGATTAAAACATGCATATTTTCTAAAAGCATAGTCTTTGCACCCAGGCCTACATCCAAAAGATGAAGAGCATGCAGTCGTAGTTAGAACACATTGCTTGTTTAAATAACTTGTCTTATTTATTGCTCTAAACGCAGATGTTTATTGCAAATGCTCATATCTCAATAATGATGAAATTGCAATGAATTGTACAACCTCAATGATTACATCACACTCGTGAGTATTACCCTTTTTTAATTGTTTTTTGTACAAGCCTTTTCTCACCATCTCCATTCTTCTGAATTTCAGTGGATATTTGGCAAAGTATACATTACAGTCATCTGGAGTCTTTGACTGCTTTGCATAATGTCTGTCAGACCACACAAGGTCTAACAGCACATCTAGAAACACATTGAGAAAAAAAAAAGCTCAAAGAAGCCCTGAGTTAAACTGTAAAGCTGTCCATAAAACCAAGAGGTTTTGTTACTTTTGGAAAATAAGCAACTTCACCAGAGCAGCTGGGGCAGTGTGATAACAGAGGTGACTGAAGGGAGAGAGATGCTTACTGGATCCACCGAGTTGCATACATTTTGTATTTTCTGTGCAATAGTGTGACTAAGGTGTTTGTTTGGATGACCTCACAAGCTATCCTTCATGTTTTTAACCTGTCTTTGTCTCCATATAACTTTAAAGTGTCCTTTCTCACCTTGACTGAATCCAGCAGGTCTTTTGGGAAAAAACGCCTCAAACCCACATCCTTCCTGGAAAGAGACACACAGAGAAGCATGTTTATTACGCTGTAATTACACTGTGGAATGCTAATTGACAAGCGTTTGTGTTTATCTGATTTTTGCAGATTTTTTTTTTTCAGCTACAGACAGATACAGTTAGGCAGCTGAAGACAAGAAACAGAAAAGAGAAACAGAAAGCTATGACGAAGGGCTGCTGACCGCGGAGTGCTACTCATCTTTTCCTAAGAGACGAGGCTGAGGAAAAACAGGGAGAGCAGAAAGAGAGAGAGAGAGTGAGAGAGGAGTACAAAGAGGGAGACCACAGAGACAAAGAAAGATGTGCAGAGCTAAAACAGGAAGCGAGTTAATGACTCACTCAAACTCCTCTGGAGAAAAGAGGAGTAGAGGAGAGAACGAGTAGAGAGAAAGGCCGACAGCTTACGTCATCCTTTCTCCAGCAAATATCAAATATTATATTATGTTGTTTTAGTGTGTGGTGTACAACGGGGTCAGGAATTTAGTTGATTTAGTTAATGCAATTCAGATGGTAAGAAGATGCACAAATGAACTTTTAGATGCAGGGCGATGTTTGTCTTGACAGTCAGACTCTGTAAAAAAAATATTTTCACATCCGTCCATTATAGGGTCTATTACAGATAAACTTAATATATCACACCATAAAGTAGTCTCCCCACCTGTATCAAGCTTTGTTCATAGCATGAGTACTTTACACTAATCAAACACATTAGCTTCAAAACCACAAGCACTACTACTGCCAAGGATAGCCATCTATTCTCTAGATTGCACACATGTTCAGTGGCTGTGTACGAGTAGCTACTAGGAGCAGCTCGTAGTGGATAGGCCAGCTGAAGAGAGACAGGAAACACTGGAAGGACGACCTGCAGCAAAGGGCCAGGATTTGAACCCACGGACGCTGAAACGCGGCCCAAAATTTATCAGAATTTTTTGGATTCTCATCAAGAGCCCAACAGCCCCTTATGGCCAACCGTCTGCTTGGCCTATCAAATCCCCGACAGCACTTTCCATCTCGTTCAATTGTTGGTTTAAAATATGCAACAGAGAGAGGCCGAGAGGGAGAAAAGAATGAAGGAGAAAAAGAGACAAAATTAGAGGATGAGAGAAAAGAGAAAGAAGAGAGAGGACTGAGAGCATGTTCATTGGAAACAAAGAAATATTTGGTTAAAAGACAGGGGGCATTCTTCTGAGTTAATTGGAGAGCTCGTTAGGCTAACGGACAGAAAGAAAGACTTCAGTGGAAGAGGGCAGCTCATTAGAACGGGTCCAAGCTATAGCCAAGCCTTGTTAGGGACAGACTCTGTTAATGGTTCTCATCAGCATCTAACAGGGAGCAATACCAGGAAGCCAACACACACAGAGCAGCCAATCTTACATAAGTCTACAAACATGAATGATTATAAAAGACAAATGATCTGTAGTTTGAATCTACAAAGACTGAAGACTTTCTTCATACCAGTAAATGTAAACAACATGTACAACAACTGATGGACTGTCACATAATTACAAGAATTTGTAAATCCCCAAACTTTTCCCCAAAACGACTTGTTTGTGTTTCACTTTTCAGATTTTAACTATAAGAGTCTAAACCCTGAACAAGAAACTGTGACATTTACTGTTCTCTATTTGTTGTTTCTCTGCAGGGTTGAAAACACATTTCTAGTTCAAGGTGAGATGTCATTGACCAGAAAGGTTTTTTAGTTGGACTCAAAATGAGCTCCTACAGCGCTGTGCTTGTAAAGAAAATACTTACTCCAGTAACTCATAGTTGGATTTCTTGTCCAGGGCGTTTCCTCTCATCTCTTTGAAGAACCTCCTGGAACGGACAAGAGTGGGACACAGAAAAAGAACAAGATCAGAGACATTCACTGCACACACACCAGCATTTAAGGCAATACTTTAGTTTTAATGGACAAAACAATTGTTCAAATTCAATAGAATTGCATTATGATGGTGTTCTGTACATTTAAGACAAGTTGTTGCTTTACATTGTAAAAGCTGGCAGATTTTGGACGGAGTGATCAGTGAAGCTAACAGGAAAACATAAAAGTTTCACATGGAAACAACGCTAATTGTGCAGAACACCATTTAAACAAAAAGAAAACGTTATCCATGTTGGGAACAAACGTTCGCTTTTCATCTAAAAAGAAAAATGCCATTAAATACAATGAATTCTACAAGTCTGCAGGATATTGTTACACTGTAGAGTTAGATTTTCCTGTAAAAAAAAGTTAGTGTAAAGCAGTGTGAGCATGTCTAACCTGATTTCTAGACAGCCCAGTTTGAGAGCTACATCTTGTTCTACTTGATCCCCGATCTCCATCATGTAGTCATTCTTCACCTGGGAGACACAAAAACACATTACAAAAATATAATCATGAAATGATGTATCTCTACATGCAACAAATGTCAGTTAGCTCATACACACACACACACACGTCCCTTCTGACCTAGATAACCAAAAGACAAACACACACTGTCTTCAAGCAGTACCATATGTCTCTGTGCTGTTTAGCTGCTGGCAGAAAATGAAATCTGTTGGTGTCTCGGTGCCTCAGTGTGTTTGTGCGTCTGTGTGTGTGTGTGTGTGTGTGTGTGTGTGTGTGTACCTGGTGGTAGAAGTAGTTGAGCGTGGGTTTGTCTTCTGTAAACTGTTGTACGAAACACTTTGGAAGATAGCGGATCCTTAACTCATACCTAGAGGAAGAAAGTAAGAGTGGATTTTTATACAGAGCTGCACAAACAATAAATTATTTCTTCAACAGCAAAAACAAGTAAATGCCTTCATATTGCACAACAACTTACAGCTTTATGTTTATTGGAAAGACATTTTTAGAGTAATATTTGTTGGAGTTGTCTGGTACATGGTAAAAGTATCAGAATGAGTCTAAGAAAAATGTAAAACAGCAATTGAAGATCAGAGCAGAGCACAAAAGAGAGAGGAAATAAAAAGAGGAAGGATAGACTGACTTAGCTAAAGTCACAATTTGACAAAGAAGAGTTTGGTGAGTAAGACAATAAGGCTGAAAATTTGACACAAAGAGATAAAGACAGAAGGATGGGAGGAACATGTGTATGCTAGAATGCAAATGAGGACATGGGTTGAAAGGTGATTGGAGGAGAGACCGACAGATTCAGAGAGAGTTGTAGACTTAGTCGGAGAGAGCGGGCATCTGGTTCTCTCTCTCTTTATGTCCACAGTTCAAAAGGTCTGCACATCACAATAGCATTAGCACCACGACTGCCTCAATGAACATAAAATGCGCCAGTGCATTAACATCCAAACTGCTAAGACAGCACATGCTCACACACACAGGGCCTCCCATCAGCATAGAGCAGACAAGTTGCACTATTTTCCCTGAGCGTTGGTTGCAACAAATCACTACTGGTACTTTGCTAAACAATGGGGCAGACTGCTGTGGGTTGACATTTAAGGAGACAGTAACTCAGACTTCATTTACAAAGCCAAATAAGTCACATTTAATGTCAAGGGAAGTGGTTATATGTGCAGGCTGAACAGTTTTACACAAATGTTTTTTCTTAATGACATGCACGCACCTGCTGCAGAATCTAAAGGTAAATTCAACATTTTGTTTTATAAAAAAAATCTCATCCAGTATCCATCCTTCCATTATCTGGTAAATTGTTAACCTCAGTTTTACACTATTTTTGGTCTTTGCTTGCTACCATAGCTGAGGTGAGGTTACAGCTGCTCTATTCTATCAGCAGACTATCAGGGCTAATAACTGGCTGATAAGATGCCGGATTACCGCTTAAATCAATATAATGAACTGCTGCTGTTGGCCTGCTTTCCAGATAATGCCTGAAGGTCGTGCTAAGAGCAGGAAACCATTCATCCTCACGATAAGTTTCACAAACTGAAAACAAACAACCTCTACAACCGCTAAAACTGTAGGGCCATTCAAATCAATACAAAATCGGCAGCTCTGTGTAAGAAGTGAGTGATTTGCCACCGTCTTCTCTCACCTCCACTCCTCGTTTGGTCGTGCCTGTCCGTAATTCTCTCTGACGTGTGAAACGCCCATATCAGGGTGGAGCCAGTGCACTTGTTCTCTGGATTGGCTGTTGGTAAGACGGAGACCAAAACAAGAAGTCCAGTGCACTTTGTGGATGTCCAAAATCTTCTGGATTATTCCCTGGAAACATTTCTTTGGGTTATTTTCCTTTTAATACACTTCTCCTACATAGATATACATCCTTTAAAGTATGAAGAAAATGGACTGAGATCAGTTATTGGACTCAATAATATGATATACAGAATTCATAAATTCAACAGATATTACTCTTTGCATTGCTAAATCTAATTTTTGGCTAAATTACAAATGTGTTCCTCTTATCTATAGTGATGCAGACCTCTTTATGGTGGCAAGACACATTTATAACACCATGTTGATTGCTTAGTAATACATTACAAAGATGCCCACTGGACAAAAACAGTTAGTCAGCCTCCTCAGTGTGCAAACTCTGCCAGTGTTTATGTGAATCATTTTGCATCGGTTCAATGAGAGCATCAGTCAATGCGAGTGTGTAGGTTACTTGAAGCAATTAAACATGACGTCCCCACCCAAACAAGCTGACAGACATCACACACACACACACACAGCCATGCTCACAGAAGCATGTGTGTTGCCGTGTAAAATGCTAGGGGGTCTGACCCAGATACTGCCGGAGAAAGAGGGGAGAGGAGAGGATGATTTTAAGTGATGTATCCTGAATGACCCCTAAAGTTTGAGCAGTGCTTAGTAGTTTTGTGCATCATGGGAAGGGATCTAAAAGCTCATGTTAGCAGTTTGCTCAAACCAGCACGGTACCTAAGGTTTTTTCGTTTTTTGATATTTACATGTTCAGGAGATGGCTTTGATCTTTTCATTGCATAACACGACAATGAGAAAAGGGTAGAATAATGTATATTTCTAAGTAAATAAATACACTCAAACAAACAAGTGTGCCTTGTCTTACCCTGACATCTGTTGCATCCCCATATCTGATGTTGGAGGACCAGCAGCTGTGTTCAGTGTTGGTTTCAAAGTGATGGAAGACTTTAAGAACCCTGTCCACGGAGCCAGCCATGGTTCGGTCCGACCCCCCGGCACTCAGCCTTGATTTGGCTCCTTCCAGGAGGGCATGGTTCAGGTTGGGGTCCATGTAGGCCGTCGCCATGGTTTTCCCTGCTGACGCTAGGTGTCTGTCATATTCTGGGAAGGAGAGGAGAGGAAAACTGACATCAGTGAAATGAGGAAGAAAGTATAATAGCTTGTGAGAGAAATATTTGGTCAATGGAATTGTAAGTATTACTGCAAAAAAAAAAAAGAGATTGGAAATCAGAAAATGTGATACACTGAGATGATGTCTGAGTATCACAGATACAACTGTTGTTTATTGTTTGCTTGATTTATCATTTGGTGAATTAACATCCTAATGCTGAAAGTGACCTCTTCCTATTGGTGGTTTTGTGTGGTCAAAGTCTATTCATATTAGGATTTGTTATAGACCAATGGTAGGTTGGTATATTACAGTAACTGGCTTTGTTCTATAACTTTTTCATTGCTTGTTCACAAACTTATCAAAACACTTTAATTCCCTTCACTTCTTCATACAAACATAGCTTACACACCTGCACCTCTTCACTCTAAATACAGCGGCTTGATCTGCCTTTTTTTGACAGTAGTCTATTCATCAGCAGCATTTTTCATACAGACGTCCAATTAACCCCACTCGTGTTTTGAAACATTTCACAGAAGAGGATATCCGTGTGGAGATTAATGGCATAGCAAAACGCAACAACCCAAAACTAAGAGTGCAGAAAAAGACAGACAAAGCTACGTATTAAAGCAACAGCACAAGAAGGTCCATCTTTAACATGAGACCTGCAGCTCAATCAAGGGATGTTCGAGCATATACTGCATGTCTCTCCCTCTGATCTGTGGAGCAGGAGTCAAACAC
Source organism: Labrus bergylta (assembly GCF_963930695.1). Taxonomy (NCBI): domain Eukaryota; kingdom Metazoa; phylum Chordata; class Actinopteri; order Labriformes; family Labridae; genus Labrus; species Labrus bergylta. The sequence continues at coordinate 20,197,405 of NC_089213.1, read as the reverse complement.
AACTGGCATGCATTAGTGGTAGAGAGATCAATGTATCAATCACAATTTGTGATCTTGTAAGCCAACAATGGAAATAAAAGGAAAAAAGCTGCAATGGTCCGTAATACTGTCCATGTATAGGAAACATATTATATAATATGCCACTGTTTATTATTTTTTAACTATTTGTGTATTTGGTTTATTCTTTGGCCAGACATTTTGGCCACTGATATCTTTATCTGCCGGTGAACTGCACATGATAATGATAGTAAACAGCAAAGGTTTTGACACAACACCATTTGTCTGGATGGAAAACATGCTAATAAAAAAAATTGAACAATGAGAACCCAGAGAGAGAAATAAAAAGAGAGAGAAGTGCAGTCAGGGTCAAGGCTCCATATGTAGCACCTGTGTCTGTAACACAAAGAAGACAATGCACCTCAGGCTGACGATTTTCCTGAATAAGAAGTCGTGACATTGACAGACTTCCTGGAATTTCTGCTAACTTTATCTGGGAATGCCCAACAATAACTACCTCCTCTACGTTTGCGTGTGCCAGATGTGTATTACTGTGTATACGTTTGCTGAGATAATCGTGAGACTGTGTAGAAAAGATACTGGGAACTATTTCATTATCTTTTTCTGTTTTCCTTTCAGTCTTTCTTTCTTCTGCTCTCTCAACCATTTCAAGGAAAATTGATATGTTCAAGCAGGTAATTACACCTGAGTAAGCAGAGCAGCAGCACATACACACACTACAAGTACACATAACTTAGAAGAAACACTTCAAAACTAAGGACCGTTAAATCACAGTACAATATGAATGTACTCTACTTATTATTTGTATACTACAAGTTTCCAATGGTAAAGACTTTTTTAACAACAGATCACTCCACTGACTTTCAGCACTTTAACCTGCCTCTCTCTCTTTCTGTCTCTCCCTGTGTTTCAAACACACACACACAGACACACACAATACTTCTGCTGAGCAACGGTAGCTTTGGCTGTACACCAGCTCAGTTCCCATGGAGTCAGATGTCACACTGTGGAAGGGCTTCATGCTACGTGTGTGCTAAGCTAAGTGTGTTATTCGGTGTGTAAAGAAGTTTTCACTCATACCTCTGTCCCAGCACATGGGAAAAGGGCTACAGCCGCTCATCGCCATGGAAACACATGTCTGTCCCTCCCTCTGTCTGTCCGCACCGAGGACAGATAGACAGCTTGCGGTCTCACAACCACGCATCACGCACAGTGAACTTCTCGTGTGCAGAAGTTGCATAAATAAACAAGCACACACCACAGTCCAGACACAACTTCAGGAACACACTCATGTAGTCCAAACACTCAAACACAAATACACACACACTCCGTCTCTGAGGTAGAAATCTTTGTCTGAATCTTTTGTGAACAGTATTGTTCGCCAACTGTTATTTCCAAAGTAGTTAATTCAGAGATCCACAAAAAAAGGCCAATTTTCTGGTCTGCTGACGCTCTGTGTAGAGTCTGGAGAGGCTGCAGAAAACACATCAAGAGAGGAAAATGAAAGAAATCCAATCCTTTTAGGAGTTTCTGCTTTGTTAAGTCTTGTCTTCTTAATACGTCCCTGTTATCTGCAGTTGGAGGAGTCAAGAAAGACCCCAGAGATGTTAAGGTACTCCCCTCCTCCTCTTCTGAATTACTCCTCAGCAGCCCCTGTCTGATGTCAACACACTGTTTGCTTTTGCCCAATTTCTGCCCCATGCCTGCACTCCATAGTTACAGTGTTGCCGTGGAAGAGTCAACCCCGAATCCTCTCCTGCTCGGTTGCTTATTTCACTCAGTGAAGTCCCTGGTGTGGTGAGAAAAAAATGCACCTCCAGCAAAAGCTCAAAGACAAATCCAGCGTGTACGGTGTCAATCCGGTGGAGATTTAGTTAGTGGTGTCAGAAAAAGAGAGACAATTACAGTGCGCAGTGACACACAAACAGAAAGTTATCTTCTTACTTTGGAAAGAGAAAGTGTGAAAGCGAGCCAGGAAAACTAAAGATACAGAGACAGCGGGGCAAAGAGAGAGAGAGAGAAATGCAGCGATTGTTTCAGGATGAAAGAGAGGAAAAAGGAGGACAGATCTGAGAGAAAGTTGAGTGAGGACTGAGAGAGAGAGAGCGAGAGAGAGCTGCTAGAGGAGAGGGAGGAGCTACAAACTATTAATATGCTAATCGCACTCCACTCGTGTGTTCAATGAATGAAAACCCCTCCCAGTTCTGTTTATGAAGCTGACCTCAGATTAGCCCTCTATGTACACGATAGCAACCATTGCAAATGCAACTCAAAGTAAATGAAAGTAAGAGAAATCCCTTTATATAACAACTCAAAGTTACTGCAAGACTCTGCAGCATTTCATTCCCTGAAGATTAAAGAAAAAAAAAACAGAGTTCTAAAAAGTAAACTGGGACAGGGAAAGTATTTGCCACTACAGATAAGAAGCACAAAACCAACTGAGATCTTTCTTCCCTCCCAAAGACAGTTTAAAGCTGAATGTCCTCATATTTTTCACATTTCACAAAATGAACATTCACCTCCCAGGCAAACTACCAAATCCCCTTAACTTCTCAAGTCCAAAAATGATTCACTTAGCCAATCTAGAAAAGGACATTACTAGACCATGCAAATCTTTTATAACAAAAACTGAATAAAGTTGTCCTTCCAAGCCCCAACAGAAGAGAGAGAATAACAAAAGAGAAAAGGGCATTCTTTTTCTTAATACAGACATCGCCCTGGCTGTGCCCAGCATGCAAACTAGCAGAATTACCAACATGCCAACCAATCCACTTCTAAACCACAAGGTCTCAATCAATCACCTTTCATGCTGCACATTCAAAGACCTTCAGTCTGTACTTTGAGGGCCATGCGCACTCTCCATCTCCCAGAGTGCTCGAGGCGCAGTCTGGAGTGCTCATCGCCAAGGCAACATGCCGCCAATAAACCTGCCAGTGAGTGACACCTATCTTTGTGAGTTTTAGTGCTGACCAGATGCCACCCCCAATTAATCCAGCCGACATTCATACGACAGAATCTTTAACGGAAGAACTGCACAGAAATAAACGAGGTACTTCTCACACACACTTTACAGGCTCACTGCACAAAGCTGTGTGTGTAGCATAAGCTATTGTCTGAGTGGGAGCAGGGGTTCTGGTAGAGTGTGTGTGTGTGTGTGTGTGTGTGTACTATTGAAAGCTTTTTGTCAGAGGGCCGGATGTTGCCATGAATGGGAAGCGCTCTTGGGAGTATGCCAAAGTCATTCTCTCTCTCTCTGTCATAATCTCCACGGGAGTGAGTGTGTGTGTGTGTGTGTGTGTGTGTGTGTGTGTGTGTGTGTGTGTGTGTGTGGGGGGGGGGGGGAGAAGAGAGTAAGATATCCACTGAATGAAATCATAAAATGACCTTACTATGTCATCAAACAATCTATGTTGAAGTCCTGGCTTCTCTGACAACAATGCAGCAGCCAGTATGTCCTCTTTCTTAGTCTGGATTCTGCTCCACAATGGTCTGGATTTGTTTTGACCAGAGAAGGTTGGCGGTTATAAGGCACCCCGACACGTCCATTTTGGACGTACAGCACCTTAGTTGCCATGCAGGTGTTGCAGTGATGGAAGCGAGCAAATGAACTGGTTCTGATTTAACTGTTTCTACCTGAAAACCTGAAAATTAGCAAATGAAAAATAAAAGCATTCACAGTGGTAGGTAAAATATATTTTTATATATATTTTAAATTCTTAAAGCCAGACTCATAAAGCTGTGAATATGCTATCTTCTGGCAAATTAATTAACATTTGCTATCAGAACTGGCCAGCAAGCCTTCTTTCAGGGCACGGTGCCATGACACATTAATATGCTTTTTTATATCAATACCAGAAAGGGAAATAAGACCCTCGGGCTGCACAGAGATAAACTTGGACTGTTTTCAAGAATCTACAGTGTGAAGATTAAAATTAGTCACACACTCCAGAGAGTTATACAGTCTGTTTTGCACCCTTGTCCCACAGCCCCATTCTGTGTTATGAATTGCATAAAACGGTGCAATTAGCAGCATCTGAGATTATTAGCAAAATGTGCTACTGAAGATTTCTCAACAGTTTACATCTTCTAAGAGGATGCCAAGATACAGGAATAAACACTAGCGCTTTTCAGACCGTGACTTTTCTGCAAAAGCCGTAACTAGAATTTATTACTGTAAATATTATTTATCTTATTTTTACCTCATTTTATTTTATCTTATCTCTTTTTTACCTTATTTTGGTTGTATTGCACCGCAGGACGGAGACAAACGCAATTTTGATTCCACTGCATGTCTGGCATATTTTGAAATTGACAATAAAGTTGACTTTGACTTTGACTAAGCTCAGCTGTCTTTGCATCTTTGTGCATTGATGTTTTTTCCGCGATGGCGTATTATTCGTGTCCCAGTCTAATTGTATTTTGGAGTTGCAGAAGCACAGCTCAGTGGGAACTTCACATACACACAGTCAAACATGCACAAACACACAGTGTTGTGTTCCTCTAATGGCTCAGCTGATCCTGTAACACCCCTGTTACTACCTCCTCAGACAGTACAGAGGGGGGGATCACTTCATCCCCCCATTACACCTCAGATTGTAGGCGAAACTTCACAGGGACATAAATATTGCGCCTTGAGACGGCAGTCTGAATAAAGCTAATAAATACAAGACTTACTTCCATGCCACACATGACATATCATCTTTTTCCACCCATTCTCTCAATATTAACACATTGCCACTTTGCTATTATGATACATAATTGACCTATTATTTAGTGGCCTTCAGCATGTGTAGATGTATCCTTTTATATGTATTTTAACCAACCTTATCCTTTTTTTTTTTTTAACCACAGAAGAGAAATGTTATCATCCTGATCCTGATACAACAGGGAAAATCTCAAGACTTTCATGAAAACTACGACTGTTGGTTGGGAATTTCAGAAAGGTCATTCATTGAGTTTTCACACTGGTTCATCATCTACTGTTAGAGACACCTTGTGGTGACACAATCACTGGAGCTGCCAACAGTGTGCTTGAGTGAGTGAAGCAGCTGAATGGTCTTAAATGCTGTAAGTGGGGTTAATGTTCACCTACTCACCTGTGTAGTAGGCAATCCTGGAAATATCTGAAAGACAAACAAAGAAAAATACAGTTAGCCAGTTTGCCTAATAATGATCAGCTGATTAAAAAAAAAAAAAAAAGAGGTCAGTGCAGAAACATAATGAAGTTAATGAAGTCGCACAGCAGGTGTTCACAGTTCAGTGAGAATGTATAATAGCAGAGGGGATGTCAATATTTGTCAAATGAATAGCAATCAATCAATACCGGGTTGACTTTTCAGCAGGGTATTGATTTATCTTTTTAAAATCAATATCTCATCGCTGCATTATTTACCCTATGACCAGGGTTAAAACACTTACTGGTTAAAAGAGCAAACTGGGAGATGCTTTTGAACAGGTTCTTAATAAATGCAAACCAATGCAGTGTATTTGCAGTTTCAGCTTGCTTAATAATCATAACCAGACAAAAATAAATTTGAGAGCCGAGTGTGTTTTCTTTATTGCAACCACTAACACCTTTAACACATAGAACAGAATAACCTTTCAACCAAAAAGATTGCTAGAGAATCTCAATGCTAATCTCAGAGGAAGGGAGCAAGTCACTATTCTTTGTTATTGCATGGCTGTGTTAAATACTTGATTCTGATTTGCTAATTACAATGTTCTGTTGTTACAATATCAACGTACTGGAAGAAGTCAGGTTAATTTGACGTTGGTTCGTTTACAGTGAGAGAAAAAGAAAAGAGAGGATAACAACAAAGGAAATCGGTTAATTGACGCTAAACGCAAGGGGGTGCCTGATAGCTTGGCTTGTTAAAATATTTTAAATCTGTGCATTCTGATCGTACAAATACTTCTCAAAGTAAGCGTATTATGAGGCATGGTACAAGTATATATTCTATGTCATGATATAAACTTGTGGAGTGCAACAACAATTTAAGTGGAATTACCCTTTTTAATGTTCTTTGAGCACTAATTTAGAGAAAACACAAAGTTGTTGAGTTGTTGACTAATCTCTACATGAGCACTAAACACTCTTTGATCATGAATTGACTGTAGAGACATAGATCCTGCTCTTAATAGTGAGCTGCTCGCGCTGCATCGATACTGCAGCACGCAAATCACAACAGGAAGTCAAATGAAAACTCGACACCCAGTTAGCGCACTGGAGGTACTGTGTGCAGGCTGAGGTCAGGGGGATAAGTGTCTAAGTGCTCTAGACACCCTGATGCACACACACACACACATACGCGGGGTGAAATGACAGTAGGGGCTGTCAACAAAAATTATGTAATGGTTCGAACATAAAAGGAAATACCAGAAAGGTGACTCATGGTGTGTGTTATCACCAGACCCTTTGTAATGTGAAACCAGGACCCTGCAGTCATATATGTGAACAGTGATGGGGGTTATAAGGAAGAAGATAACTATAAATAACACCAATCAACTATGCACGGTGCACTTTACTTTCCTCTGATTTTTTTTTTTTTTTATTATTATTTTTTTTATAATTTTAGGTGAAACATTGTCTGTTACATAAGCATTTGAATTTTTGATGATCTGACAACTTCCATCACGTAAAAGCGGCCCTGGAATTTCATCTCACCTCAATATGTCAGCATGGATCACCTTTCAATGATGAAATTATTTTTTTAAAAAGTCACAATCAATGACTAATTCATATCATAAGTGGCTGTAATGGACCATGGTAAAAAGATCTGCAGCAGATGAACTCTACACACACCATCTGTCCCACTTATGCTCCCTCTCACTGTCTCTCTTCCCCTGCCTCTCCTGTCAGAGTTTGATGTAAGTTAAGTGTTATGTAGCCTGAATATGCAGCCACACTGGCGGTGTTACAGTCTAGACTAGAAATGAGAAGAGACTGTGGCTGTTTTATGTCTGAGCAACAAGACTAGACAGGAGAAAATATTGATTTTTTTTGCAATGAATTAGTTTAAAAAAAAAATGTAGTTGTATTTCACCCATTAGCAAGCTAATATAAGACTTTAAGGATGGACTCATAAATTGTAGTTTGTGTCACTACGTGCTGACAATAGCTTGCAAGATTCCTTTTTTTCTCCACTGACTATCCCACAGAGGTGCTAGTATGGTGCTAATTGCAAACCCGCCTGTTTAACTGTCTCCACTGCTCATATATCAAAGACACTCATGAGTCTTTTGCGCACACACACACACACACACACACACTTCCCTCTAGACTAGCAGACAGCCCAAAACACCTGCTCCTCAAGCTGTCCTCCACAATGAGACACCCACGACAGGAGCAAAGATTTATTCCCTAAGCAGATGAACTGTCGTCTACCCCACAAATTGTTTAGCAATTGTTTTAAAAGTGATTTTGTGTTGTCAAAGGTAAGTTTGTTGCGCAATGCCCTCTTAGTAACACCAACAATTTATTGTGCAGTGAGTTTGTGATCTAAATATATTACTGTGGAGGAGTGAGAGCAAAGAAAAGAGTAGCGTTCATCCAGCTAAAAATCCATCATTCAAGTGTTTCTCTTTTTTTTTTAAGAATGACATTTTCATCTAGAATTTATTAAACACGTTTTTCCATTTCAATTTGCATGGCAGTTTTCTCTAATTCACGTCAGTGTTATGAAGGAGGTGAAGTCAAGATGAATACTCTGCTGTGACTTTTGCTCAGCTGTTAGCACCGTACACACTTAAAGTCCATGAACCAAAACAGAAAACAAGATTAACTGCTGTAACTCAAACATTACAGACTGATAGATACTCCTATCTCACACACACACACACACACACAAACACACACACACACACACACACACACACACACACACACAGAGAAACAGTGATGCACACACACTGCACAGACTCCATGTCTGCTTGATGTGTATAATTACAAGTTAATCACAGGTTTTCTGGTTACAGTAATTAGACGGAACAATCAAGAAAGTCTGCTTTGTAATCAAATCTGAACTCCTGGTCTAAGGTCAGTCTGAAGGAGGTCAGAGAGTTTCATTTCTATTTTATTTGACCATGCAATAGGGACTCAACAGAGAACGTGGTGTGATCATTCTGAGCGCAAATTCCCCTCAAGACAAACTCAGCAAAAAGCAAAATAATTGTTTTAACATCATAACTGGATGTTTGTTTTCATGATTTTAGTGTCTGTCAACTTTCCTAAACTATGTGAATTGTGTCTTAGGCCTGTGATGGAGAGATATTCTCTAAGAACACTTTATGTTTTTGTTGCTCTGCTAATACAGCCGATGAGGACTTAAACATCTGATGTGTGGTGTTAAATAACGACGTAAAAGTTGGAGAAGTTATGCCAAACGGAGTGCAGCTTAATGCAACGGCAAAAATGTAACTGGCTGATGAGAAAAGACACAGATGTTATTTTCATACAAAAAAAAAAACCAACCATCACTTTTCTATCAAGAATCAACTGAACAAATCCAATGAGCAGTCGGACGTTCAGCCTTGTTGCTCTTTGCCTAACGGTTGATCTTCACGCTGAGCAGGCACACGCCTGAATGTTTGGGTGTGGGTGTGTGTGACCCTCTGGACAATGGGCTGTTACTGGAGCGTGCAGGCTTACACAAGCCCTGAGGCACAAATCACACCTGCCCAGTCGCAGTATACATCAAGTGTATTGAATAACACACATACACACTTTACACACACCTTCAAATATATATATTCTGCAAGGGGGAGATTTGGACACAGTTTGGACACAATTCAGGAAAGACTATTATTTTATCACATAAGATAATTCAATCTTTTGTATTGTCTCAATACTGCCACAGTAAGCTGTATAGATAATGTATTCAAACAGACGCACATGTTCTCATTACTCATTCAGATAAACATCAAACGTTTTTAAAACCTGTCACAATAACACTAAATAAAAAAATGTGTTGCACACATTCACTCACAGATGATGAACATGGCGAAAAAATCCAACACCCATGCAACATAATAAGGTCATGTAAACGCATGACTGCTCATTCACACTTATCTGCAAAAGCACACACACTGCGACACAGACATTCACTCAAGTGTGTTTAGTTCAGGTGCAGTGATACAGCTAACCGGCTAACTGGAGCGGCACGCATGTTAATGTATCACCCTCAGACCAGATACACCATGTATAATTCATCCCAGCAGATTTAGGACGAATGAACTGGTGAGATAGTGTAGGCTCTGAAGTGATTTCATTAAATGATAGCGGGCTCTGTTTATTCAATTAATCATAAATATTTGGCTTATAGATATGTTACTGCAGTCCTAATGGTGAGTTTAAACATATTTTAACCACTAAAAAAAACATGTTTTTTAATCAAAAGAACATCAAACGAAACACTAAATATGTAAGTCTTCATTGACTTTTTATGAGCGCAAACTCTAGGGAACTGGTTCGCAAGGCTTAAAATGAATGCTCAACCCTGATTGGCTAATGAACGCATCCTTACATGTTCTGCTCTATGCTTGTAAAGGAAGGAGTCGGTGAAGCTATTTCCGTTTCCAAATGAAGAGTCTTGGAAGAATAAAGATAAATGTAAGGCTCTCTCCGATAGGTTGAAAGTATTTGACTGGAGTTCAGGACTTTAAAAGCCCTTACATGTTTACCACGTCCTTAAATATTCAAACGGTAAACACAGAGTCAATCATCAGATCTGAACGGTTTGAGGCTAAATTGAATTGCACAATGTAACAGCAGGTAATGTGCTAAATATGTTTCTATATTGATGTGAGTGAGTGTGTGTCTGTGTGTGTGTTAGGTAGGAAGGAGTTTATGTTGGCTATGCTTCTTGTTTAGCATTTTCCATCAATTATGAACAGAGAGCGAAATATTAAATCATACTGAAATATAGATGATGCAACCTAGAAACAAAACGCTGCAGGGGGATTGTTCCTTCATGCCTAAATTAACAACACTCACACACACTTCAACACACACCCACACATATACACACACACAAAGCAAAACAGAAATACACATGTACAGCTACCTACGTGCAGAGCCACTCAGGCTTTTTTCATCAAACACAGCCCACAAACCTGACACAACTCTCTCATACCGCCTCCCTCTCTCACACAAGGACACACACACACTCACACACACTAGCCGTAACCCCTTGACTGAACATGCTCACTTCCATTTGAACCTCCAACTATAAAACTCCTACATTTCCGTTTTCCACACACATAATCACTTCAGTAGTCGTGAAACCCCGAGGCTGCAGGTAGCTATAAGTTTAACTTCTGAATGAAAGGCTGTTTCATTCACTTAACTGGTAGAATGGTCGATAACATTCCTGTCACAACGACCAAGAACTTGAGAAAGCACCTTCAAATATCTAATTCTCTTGCCGAAAAGTTCAAAATCCATAAATGTTTTAAATCATCACAGGGTTTGAATCCAGAATAAATGTTGGTATATCTGCTAAATAAATTCCTACGGTATGACTAAGTTAAAAAAAAACATAGTTTCATGTAGTCGTGTTTATTTAGCAGTTTTGCAACCGATTTCTTCCTCCAGTTCTTGATATCATTACATTTACAAGTAACGCAATTATTAAACAATCATATTTATTTTGTATTTTTTATGATAGCAATACATTTTTTTACTACTGCACCTTCTATTTAAGATCATCGTCCAGTCCCACAAAATGCACACATCATCAGTATTTTCTTAAGACAGTTATGGCAACACATAAAGCATTTTTAGATATCACAGAAAGAAATCACAAATGTGGTTTATGCTCATTTATAAATAATACATATTTAAAACATGCATAAATATATATGCAAACTTAGCATGGTTTCCCACATGTAACTTTCCACATATACACACATCCACCACTGTGAAAGGAAACTCTTACCATGGTATAGTCCTTCCATTTAAAGTCCAAAAGAGTATAGTACAGAGAGAAGAGAAGAGAAGAGAAGAGAAGAGAAGAGAAGAGAAGAGAAGAGAAGAGAAGAGTAATCCTCGCTGACAAACAGCTTAATTGGAGAAAAGCCAAAATCCTGTGGTTTTTGGACTAGCGTTTAGATGCTAGCCAGCTAACTCATTAATGATGGCTAATGTCGGATTAAGCTTACAGCCCAGCTTCATCCTCCTCCTCCCACTACTACTACAACAAGTACCGCTATACTATACTGACACACAAATACACAGCAGCACGAGTGGGAGTTGAGAAGGGGAGGGAAAGGGGCAGAAGAGCAGTAGGCGGTCTATGACTGTGATAAGGGGGGAGGGACTCATGTAAGAGAGAAGAAGAGGAAGGAATACGAGGCAGGGGGCAGGGAAGGGGGGGGGGGGGGGTCTTTGTCTCCCATGGGAGGGATGGAGGGGGAGAGATGAAGCCAGATGTACAGAAGCCAGAGGGAGAACAAGTCAGGATGTAAAGACAAGAGAGCAGGCATGATGAAACGATGAACCAACTTCATGAAAAGAAAAAGAACTGTGATGAAATGGAAAAGAGAAAAGAGTACAGAGTGAATCATATGGGACAAAAGAAGCAGAGCTGGTGCATGAGGGAGAGGAGTATGCCTATGGGTTATGTAAACATTGTGTGTGAGAGCTGTGTTGCCTTTGGCTATCCAGCCTGTCTGACACGAATGCACCCCTGAGGAGCAGCTCAATTAGTCATAATGCAATACTCTTGAATCAACAAATCATCCATCTTTAGGAAACAAAAAAAATGACATACAAAGACAGACAAAGAGAATAACAGACAAAAGTTATATTGACTTTGTCAGGGGTGCATATATAATCACTTTAAACTGTAATCAAATCTCATGCAAGGATACAAAGAAATGAAGCTCCTGCTAAATTCTAATATTTAGAGGCAGAATTGTTTACTACACCAACCCTCACAGCTGAGTAAAACTTGAATGTCAGCTTTTACACCAACGATCGCAGATTTCCAGCTTGGTTTAAAGAATGTAATGCAGTTCAATTTCATTTGGTGCACGCTCAGGAAAATACAATGCATCTGACAATGTAAGCCCAAATCATAGCCACTGCCATAGCTCAGGTGTGTTTGGAGTTTTCAGTCATTAAACTTGTTTCAGATTAATTAAATGGCTTTTGAATATGGGAGACACAATCAAATGCTGGTTTATATCGTCAGTTTTTAAGACACTTCTTCTATGTGTAGCATTTTTGTCTTGAATGACAAGAGTCAGAGGACACGGAAGAAGTCAGCATTTTAGAGCATGAATGATTTTGACGAAAGGCAGAAATCTGTTGTCACACTGTCCCATTTACTGTTAATGCCCGCAGATACCAGCCATAAAATGTGCTCAAAGTACCATTTAATCCCTTTGCGGACTCTTGGAATATTATATTCAGTATGTTACACTAAATTTGCCAGGAGACACTCGACACAAAGTCAATGTAATGAGCCAGGACAGAGTCACAGTCTCTCTCCAACACGAGCAAGCAAACAGGCCGACAGACAAGACGAGAGTCGCTCAGGAGTAAAGCAGATTAATGGGCCACTGGATTAGTAGGCCAAGATGACACACAAACACACGCAAACACACACACACACACACACACACAACACACACAACACACACAACGCCGCTGGTATACTCTGACTCTCATTCAGGAGGTGGATCTAAACTCCATCCCTCTGAATCCCTCCCTCCTGTGCAAATTAAACTCATACGTTGGTGTGTTAACATCGCCCTCTAGTGCCAAAGCATTTTCAAATGATGTTATCATATCAGGCTGAAGTCAGTCTGCATGGCTTTTCTTTCAGTAAATTAGCCACTGTGTTTGCTGAGAGGGTTAATTGTGACTCTGTGCTTAACCTGATTTCTTTTTTGTTATCATAAAGTACCAAAACTTTTTATTGTCCCTTTGACTGGGAGACAAACCACAAAAAAATCTACAAATACCAACACATTTGCTGTTTTAACAGTCAGTATAAGTTTGTTTTGGCATCTTAACAAAATCTCTGTGGTACTGGAACCTGTTCAAATGCATTAATTATCGGAACAGCAAGAGTTTTAAAACAGAAAAAAAACACTTTGCCAGACAATTACAGAGAGTCAGGCAGAGACCCTCTTCAATGACCCTTTGTTACTAGAGTGTGTCTGCTGGTGGTGACTAATTACACAGACAGACACATATACGTCTACACAAAGGCAGACAGACACTGTTGCTTTATACCCACATTTGACCTCAGCAGCAATGGTTTAAAGTTGCAAACGTGTGTGTGCGTGCGTGCGTGCGTGCGTGCGTATGATGCCATACCCCCGGCTCGTAACCAGGTGTTTCACTGCTGATCTGTGTGTGCGCCTCCATGTGATCTATGATGACTGGCTGTTTTTGTCTGTGCATGAATCAAGCGATGAGGTCATATTATTTGACAAGAAGACACTGATGTCAGTCTCGATCTCATTGTCTCTCGCCAAGTATTCCTGGCTTGTGAAACTTTTATACTTCACGACCAGTTTTAACCAGAATCAAGTCAATCTATACACAACACGGAATTAATTTATCTCTTTGCATTGTCTTCAAAGAATCGCATATACGCAGGGTTTCTGGCCTAATGTCAGTTTAATGTTGAAGTTGTTAAACTCAACTCAATGTCAGAGTATCAATTATATGGGATAAATTAGTACACAATGAAAACTTTAAGCAATGACAATAGTAACATGGCAAAATCAATCCTACTGCATCACTGTAAAATGACAATTTAAGGGGCGAACAAAATACATTAAAGGTGCATTAAGGAGTTTTTGGACAGTAATGTAAAAGTTTGATAAATTTACAGATTTAGTGGTTTATGTTCAGAATTCTTTACACAAACTGTCCTCAGAGGAAAATTTGGTCTCTGTAACACTGTTTGAAGACAATCTGCCACGCGAGAAGTTATGGTTAAGTTATTTTCGACGATTGCTTGTGGACTTTATGTTTGATATTCAGACACGAGTTATCAGAGCGTGTTCTCTAAATTTGATAAAGAATTAAGATATACATATTTCTTAAAATGTTAAACTGATCTATTAACACATACACATCAATATTTGTATTGCTGAACAAAGTGCATTTGGTGTCTGCTCTGAGATATAATAAAAGGCGGACAGATGAACAAATAGACGAGAAAATGAGGGACAAAAGAGGCCTACTTCTAAGGGTGCCTTTGAAGCTAACTAGGGCCAGACCAATATGGTATTTTTGGGTCCGATGATCTCTCTTAGATCTGTTCAATCTGTAGAGATAGACAGGTATAGATATACACATTTATCAGTTGGTTGCGCAAATGCGGATCAAACACTGCGGATCACACAATGAGCACAAGATGGTCACTCAACTGGAAAGTAACTGTGCATTTACGTCTATCACCGCTTGACACTGTGGAGAGTGATAATGCTTGTTGTAAACTCTGCTGGTGAAAGAGAACTGCTAGTGTGATATAAAGATAATCAAATGAAATGCTATTTGACTGGTGAATGAATCTAGTAATATCGGCTCATATCTGCAGTAAAATTAGCCGATACGATCATCACTTGATAAGCTAATATAGGCCGATATTATCGGCTGGATGATTAATCAGTCAGGATGTGCAGCGCACTGTAAAAAAATCAGTATGTGTTGTACTCGAATGTGTTTTCACACATCTTGCGACTCCTTTTTACTTCACGTTACAGCCTAACAATTACTTCTGTCTCTCTATTTCTCTGACTCACTACAATGTAATTTCACTGACTGTCTGCTCCGACACACACACGCGCACGCACACACGCGCACGCACGCACGCACACGCAAAGAAAAGGGGATACTTATTTACAGTATCTGAGGTTGTAATTGTTCTTCTGCAGTTCAGTCATACACTTTGAGAGATCAGAGGGAACAAGACAGTGGTTCTTCATAGGATCATTTTGGTTGTGTTGAGGAGTAAGCAGACTTACACCCAAACACACACCCTCATACAATACATACATAAACACACACACACACACACACACACACACACACACACACACACAAAATACATACACACTAGTGGGAATCACTATGTTCCACTTCCATTCATCACTGGCTGACACGTTGCACCAGTGACCTACATGACCGAAGGTAGCTCTGTGTAAGTGTGTAGGGGGTGTGTGCACGAGTGTGTGTCCTTGTGTGCATGCCCCAAGGAGGAACAAGTCATTAACTATGATGTCATTTCCTGCCATTGTAGCAAATTTCAGTGCACACAGTAGAGTGCTTGACTTACACAGCAGAACATCTTTACTAAAGCAAGTCTGTCAGATACAGCTATGAAACAGGATTATTTATTGCCATCAATTCAATTCACAAGTCTTTGGCAAGTCTGTGTCTGACACTCAAGGTCATTCTATCTGCTAATCTAAGCACCGAAACCTTATCAGTGTTGTCTTTTTGCCCAAATCTTTCATCTTTATTCCTCACAATGTGGAAAACATTTTTAACAAATAAGTCTAGCATCCTGATCTATCCTGATAGTGCAAATCTACGCTGGATTAGTTACATAGGTGCAAGTAGTTCTGCTTAATCAGGCTATATCAGACCTGATCCTGAATCAGATTTCTGTATTCCTCCTCAGGAAGCCTTTATTTGTATTATCAATTATTACAGAGGCCAACAGTAATGTACAAATGGCAGTTAAAAATACAACATAATACTGCATTTTGGTAAGGAGGGTAAATGGTTTTCATTTCCAGCTTTACATTTAACAGAGTTATCCCTACAGAGTGAGTTATCTGAGTTAACAGTTCAAAAGACCCAAAGCTGTCTCACATTTTGATTTTTGCACACCACTATTTTCCTCAAAGCAATGCATGAGCATCAGCATGACCAAAAAAAAAAAAATCATACTTAACAAAATCTGTGCTGTATTGAAATGATCCAAAAAAACGTATTTGATATTTGGAAGTAGAGAAAGAGATGAAAAAAAGAGGGCAAAATCCAACAACAAACAGCATAATGGCAACACTACCCGAGCCTGAAGGCTTATCTGACGCTTTCAGCTTGTTACGTGGAGTCACCTTAGCTTTAGAACCAAACGCTACACTATAAGACCCCTCTACTCCCCCCAAAATGTGACAGACTCGTTGCTTGAAAGTACGGTAAATAAATAAACAGGAAAGGCCCTTTAGAATAACTGAGGTATTATGAAGAGGAGGTCCACTATTTCTTTGACATTTATATCATATACGTCATCCAGCACAATCATTATTTATAGTTGCACTCTGGTTGAAACAACAAATGCACACAGCCAGGTGTTCACCTTCTGTGTTTGTCTTATTATAAAGTTCCTCTTCAGTGAGCAAACACCCAAACAAACACATATTCCTAAACCAAGTTATAATCAGTACAAAGATATTTAAAACTGACAAAATCAAGACAATGTTTACTCATCTGGGGCAAACACAGTTTTTATCACAGTAAAGTAACAACAAGTAGCCTACATACTGTGAACACACACGCACGCACGCACGCGCACACACACACACACACACGCACGCGCACGCACATGCCAAACTACACACACACACACACGCGCACGCACACGCCAAACTACACACACACACACACAGAGAGGTCTGAGTAGTGTTTCTGCTGCTTGGAGGAAGAGGGCGTTTTCCTTCCAGCTCCTGGGGGACACAGCATGCTTAAGGATGTACAGTAAGTTACTTTGTGAGTGTGTGTGTGTGTGCTGGTGTTTGTGTGTGTTTGTGTGTAGAGGGGGATGTGTGTAGAGGGGGCTGCTTCCTGAATGCAGCAAATCCAGCAGCAATGGGAATGGACCTTCATTCATACAAAAAACACTACAAAAACACACACAACCCACACAAACACACACACACACAAACAAACACACACACAAACACACACAAACACACAGTCCTTTTCCGTCACAGCTGAAACGACATGCAGGAGGATGCAGGGGAAGAAGTCCTACGGAGGATAGAAGCTGAATTTATAGAATCACCACACACACACAAGCCATTAGACAAAAACACACACATTATCATGTAGACACACCATTAGTCATCCTTCCAAATTACACCACAAGTGCAAATCAAAGACCACCACCACATTCCCTGTCTGTCTTTATCCATCTTTCTCTTTCTGTCTCTCCCCCTATCCCACTTTCTTTGCTCTTGGTTTAGATGACAGTAAACCAATGAGTCTGGTTCTGCTTGAGGTCAAGACCAGACAAGGGGTTTTTTCCAGACAGTGTTACCAAGGTTAAGTTTGGTACAGATAAAATAACAAAGATTACCATATAAGCCAATTAAACTATTAAACGTTATCACCCACGCTAGTTGGCAGTGGCACTAGAAATGGTCGGTGAAGCTAATTATTAATATTTTTATACCTACAATGCCAGTCAAATGTCATATTTAGCTGCCGTCCTGTTGCTAGGTTAAAGGCTACTGCTGTACTGACATAATGCTCAACTACCCGGATATAAACCAGCACAGTGGACAGATGACAGTGAAGGACGGTGGTGCTAGCACTGCTAAAGTAAACCACACTCTGCAAACCAATTTGATATATTTTACACAAAGACATTGAGATACCGTGTTCAGCCATGTTGAATAAATTACCAAACTTTTTACTGTTTTTTTAAAATGTTTTCTTAACCTTAGAGTAGTCGACAAGTCTGAATATATATTTCCATTTAATCAACATTGAAATGAGTCACCTAAGAAGACAAGAACATTGAAGCAGTGAAGTAGCCTAAAACAAATGCCACCATATTTCCTTTAAGAAACGGAAAGACAAATGTCCTCATTGAGTGTCATGAATTTCTCATGACACAAACATTATGGACACAAAAACTCCTGTTCACTACCTCTTCATACCTCAACACACACAACATGTGACTGCAGTTATTGCTATTACTAGTTGAAGTCATTGTGAGTCATACCCACATACTGCAATCTACTGACACTAGACTGCTGGCTTTGTTACCCTCTTTTCTTTCCCTTCAGTTTTTCCATCTCTGTCTGCCTATAAAAGAACAGACGTGAGTAGAATGAAAAGTAGCTGACAACAAAGAATAGAAAAGTTTAATAAATGGACCACAACCTAGCACACCCTTGTGGGAAAGAACGGGAGAAAACTCGAGATGAGCAGCAGAGTTCTTTGCACTTGAATGGATGGCTGCTGTAAGATCTCTGAGTGTAGTCAAGTGTTTCTATAAATACAGGCCTCCTGCACTGCTCTGAAATTTACACACACACACGCACGCACGCACGCATGCAGAAACTGAAGCGCACACACACACACCACTGCCACGCCTGTATTAGCCTGCTGTAGAGTTGTCAAAGTCAGCAGGGAAGCATGAAGTCCTGCATTTTTGGGGAATTGTCATTCACACATTGTTAGTATCGAATGCATGCTAACTCAAATCCATACAACAATGTTTGGTCTAGGGGAATGGGTTGTCAGGGTGGAGTTTGTAGGAGATGGAAGAGTCGTCGTCGTCAATGATGGTGACCTTTTCATGGTTAACATCACTACAGCATGTATAGGGACTTTGCAACAAGTCACACAAAACAGTGGAAAACAAAGTACAGGTATCTGAGGTGAGCAGTGGACATGTTTTTTTAAACGTGAAACTCCACTCAACGTGAACAACTTTGCTAACAGTAAAAGTTCCAGGCTATTAACTGCAGCGTTCTCACATCAGCCGACACTGACTTTGTTCAGACTTTTTTATGGATGTGAAAGGATTTGGCCATTTATGTTTACACATGCATCCTAACCGGTCAGTAAATATGTTTACATGCACAGTTAAGTGTAGCCACGGTTATAGATCATATTTGACTACTGTCCTTGTACCAGAAAACAATGGACAAGGAGAGAAATGATTTATTGACAAAGGTTTGTCCAACTTAGCTATAGTAGGTGGGGCTATACCCTCTTCCAGCTATTACTATCTTCTTCTAGTTAAAATATTGTGTCATCATATACCAAACAAGTTAGCAAGTGGCAAGGTTGTGTTTTCCTTCCATAAAACATTTGAATTTCTTCAGCTGACACAACATAACCTGGGTCTCCTCCTTCTCCCTCTAGCTTTGCCATTTTGACACCTTCGTCTTGTTTTCTTCCTGGCTGTCTTCTTCGCATTTGTGTTGTTCAAATTCTGGGTCGAAGCCCGGCCGCAGGAACTTTGGCCTGCTTTGGGCTGATTGAGGTGCATACATGACAGAGTAAGTCTACTCCCAACTGTGTTATCTTGTTGTGTGAGTCCAACTTAGAGAAATCTGATTTAGAACAATTTCAGTTACATGTTTATGTATTTTGAGTATGTGATGTATTTTAAAAAGCCATATTTTAGTCAGACTAACGCTATATCTTTTAAACATCATGTAAACGTGCTGATTGTCAGGAAATGTTCACTTGGGATGAATCCACCAGAGAGCGTTTTGAGGAACAAAGGACTTTAGCGTACTACTGTATCTAACAAACTCCATCCAACTTCTTTTCTCTGCAATTCTTGTTTAACTTTTCCAATCAGTTTTAGTTAGTACGAGACTTTGTTCGTCTTTGTTCATTTGACTACTGTCCTTGGCAAAGTGTGTGTAAGGAGGCAGTTATGTTGATAGACTATATCTGATGATACAATTGCCTGGATTAAATACAGGTATGCAACAACCGTAGATAGGAGAAGATTCTCTTTTTGGTTTAGAGCATTTGAGTCTGCTGTTGCAATATAAAGACAAATAAACAATGGTAGTATTTTCTGTGAAGTTAATCTCAAATCAATAGCATTCAGACTTGCAATTGGATGACTTTTTGGTGTTTTGTTTAGCAGCTATGAATTTAAAATACCTCCATCAATCACTGAATAACTCTGACTTGACAACAAACATCATATTTGTAAGGCACCATACCAAGCGCTTACCTACGCAGGTTGCGTCAATAAACTAAACCCCAACCTCTCAGAAACGCTGCAGAAATAAGCTTGCAAAACATCGCTCCAATTAATATACTCTGAAGCCTCAGTGGCCTCAGGATGCTGCAGTTCATTAGCATTTTCTTACACGTGGAATATGAAACAAGTCAGGCTCCAGCGACCTTTAACCACTGGGGAAATTCCACTTGGATAGTAGGGACAATATACTTTTGAGTGTCTCGCAAAGCCCTTATAACCAATTTGTTGGATGGAAAATTAAAACATTGCTTTTTAGGGAACTTTGCTTCAACATGCAACCTTTGAGTTTACATGATGGGACAAGGACTTGTCTCTGCGGATTTGATTTTGAGTCAATTCATCGTTTACTCCACATTTAGTGTGTGATGTGAAAGAGGTCACAAGTTGTAAGAGAGCTTAGCGTAATCATCCTGAAGCCCAAAGTTATTCAACTTACAAAATGTTAACACTAAGATAAGCAACAAATCACTGCAGATGATAGAAATATGGACTTTTTGGCTTGTGTCTTAATTGAACTCATATGACTGACATATTGACAAAGGTGTTGAGGAAACAGCTGTAATTTGCAATTAACATGCCATCTACATATCTGATATATCTTATCTACTCTATCAGCAAACTGATGACAGCTAAAACGAGAATAATTGTAAGAAGATCATTCATATCACACACTTAGCACAATTGTTTCCAATCACCCTAAATGACTAAAGATTGTAAGCTTTGTCAAACTCCTACCAACTCTGAAATATAAACAACTAATCCATAAAGTTAGAAAGGGACAGTTCAGTAGCCTAAGTTCAAATGGTTGTGTCCAAACCAGAGCGACCATATAAGCATAAATCCACCATAAATGTAAATATACTTGAGATACTTGTGGAGTTAAATCAAGGTTATTTTACGTAGACCACTTTACAGTGAACGTACTCACTCCATGTGACTGTGGCGACGAGTTAGGTTGTTCACTTTCTAATATCCAACAGCTTTAAAAGTTCCCAAAGAAAACACTAGGCCTGCCTCATAGTTACCGTGCTGTCAATAACTAACTTATGGGCTTTTTCCAATGATATCCAAGTGAAAAGACGTGTCAGTGGTTCAAACCCTATGGGTAAGGAAAGAGCTAACACCAAACGTTACAAAGTAACCAACCGCATCCCACACTTTAGTTTAGCTCTTGAAATAACATCACTCACTTTGACTTGTCCAAGGGATGTCCGAGGGATTTGTGTGGACTTTACCGGTGGGAGACGCTGTGAAAGTTGGTGAATAGTCCGTTATTTTAGTTGAAGAGCTAAGAGCAGTTCCAGTTTGTGTTTTTTTCGCTCCTGCCTGTCGCCCCCTCGCTCCCTTCGTCTCCTCGGCTTGTTCCTACTTCCCCTCTCCACATCCAGCATTCCAATATGGCTGCTGCAAGGAGCGAGGGAGAGAGAGAGAGAGAGAGAGAGAGAGAGAGAGAGAGAGCGACGTACTCACTCTGAGGAAAGCCTCGCCTCAGGCTCAGCATACAGCAACCCATGAATGAATGAATAAAAGAATGAATGAATATAAAGCAACTTTATATGTTATTATTATTTTGCATGATAGTAAGAGATTATTTGATCATAATTAGAAAAACACCTGGAGTGTTAACTGTTTATGAAACAGACTAAATACTCATGAATCTCGCTATATAACCAACAAAAGACCATCAAGAACAATATTTGTTATTTCTGTGTAGCCTACTTATTATTAATGCCAGAAACAGCTGCAGCAGGTATAGGAGTCAGATATTGCTGGTGAGTGGTACATTTGAGAGTAAGAAGAAAGCAGGACGAGAGTTTTTGTTTAAAAAAAAAAAAAGAAACATAAACTAACACATGTAAAAGACAATATTAGCACAGAATTTGTCGTCAGGGGGCGCCCAAATCAATGAAAACAGAAATTTCCTCACAGGAGCTTTAAGTTCAATCAGCTATATGGTAACATATGAATATATATATTGGACACAAGTACAAAGAAAGGAGAGCATCTAAGTATAAAAAGGCATAGATGAAAAGAAAGAACATTTACTATGCATTATCAGAGTATGGGGAGAGAGTTTGGTACTCTATTATTTAAGATTTAAGGAGAAATGTATTTCAATGGAAAATTATCCCTTGTCAAATTATGCACCCAGTACAGAATCACTTTAAAAACATGCAACTCAATGCATTTTTAATGTAAGGAAACATGAAGCATGCTTTGATACTATAGCTTCTGTCAGGATCTATCAGACCACAGGTCAAAGTAGAATGTTATCTGTTTGTTAAATTTGTCCTGTAGATGTGTGAGTGTTTTTTGAAGCACAATCGGTTCTACAGTCAAACATGTCATAAAAATCTTGAAAAACAAAGTCTGCTTTGCCAGTGTACTGTACCTCACTGTCTAAGACCTTCACCCAGCAGTGCTTTCAGCCATAAAAGATAATAATTTAGAAATGATAAATCGTTTCTCCAATGGTCTTTTCTACTTTAATAGATCATAAGTAGACAAGTTTACTCTGTTTCATAATCAGCTATAAACTCATCCCAGGAGCTTTAAGTCTACATCTTTTATTGATTTTTTTTTAAATTTACTTTTCAATGCAAGAATTTAAATTAGAAGGGACATTTTTAACTTTGACATAATATAGAGATTGGTTTATGGTCTAATTCTGTGGTAGGCTATATTGTAGGCCTACATCTGTCCACTGACAGACCAACAGATTTAATGATAAAATCCTGTCTGGCAAAAGATCTGTGGTTTAAAGTCTAATATACAATTAGATCAATTAAATTAATTATAATTAACATTTAAATTTACACGTGTAAACCCTTTTTTTACTGCCCATTTTTACTCCCTTCTATGGAGTAGTGAGTAGCCGACAATCGCAGTTATGTGCGTCTCCTCTCTGCAAAGAAAGGTCCAAAGACGACATCTGGTGGCCGGTGCTTGTTATTGCAGTATAATTGTGTAAACATAATGCTCATTGTGCATGTCATTCCTCATCATTTGTAACAAAGGCCGTTTTTACATGTTCCCCCTTTAAACAAGATGTGCTGATAATTCTGCTTCTTAGTTTAGTAAAACAATATTTTAATTTTAGTTTCCAATTCTCAGAACACCGCTGTCGCATAGACTACAACTCATGGATGAAATTGACAGCATCTTGCAGCTTTCTTCTTGAGAGACCCTTCGATCTCAGAATTGCGAGGGAACTCAAAAGTAGGATATTAAAGATATCCAAAAGTATTGCAAGGGAATGCAAAATTATCTTATTGTATAGTAACGCAGAAATATTGCGATTGAACACAACAATATTGCGAGGGAACAAAAAACACATTGCTAGGTAATGTAGACTAGAAGTTGGCTATTGCATGTCTGGCTGACCCCAAGTTAGATTTAAAAATTATTATGTTTGATAGTGAAGTTGCCTGTAGTCATTTGGTGAATAGTGTGATCAGTTATTAGGCTACTTTCTTTTTTTTCAATTAATTAATTTGTCAAACATGTCATAAAAATCTTGAAAAACAAAGTCTGCTTTGCCAGTGTACTGTACCTCACTGTCTAAGACCTTCACCCAGCAGTGCTTTCAGCCATAAAAGATAATAATTTAGAAATGATAAATCGTTTCTCCAATGGTCTTTTCTACTTTAATAGATCATAAGTAGACAAGTTTAGTCTGTTTCATAATCAGCTATAAACTCATCCCAGGAGCTTTAAGTCTACATCTTTTATTGATTTTTTTTTAAATTTACTTTTCAATGCAAGCATTTAAATTAGAAGGGACATTTTTAACTTTGACATAATATAGAGATATTGCGAGGGAACAAAAAACACATTGCTAGGTAATGTAGACTAGAAGTTGCCTATTGCATGTCTGGCTGACCCCAAGTTAGATTTAAAAATTATTATGTTTGATAGTGAAGTTGCCTGTAGTCATTTGGTAGTCAATTAATTAATTTGTTAAATACAGCAGTACACTAAACATGCAGTAGATGGCGTCACGATACTCTGTAGGTGTCTTCCTCAGCCTATGCAGGGGGAAACGGTTTTATTTTGAAGGTGACATACAGGAAAACCTATCGACTGCGGGGTTTGATGTTTTGACCACATGTGTTTGACAGAGCAGAGGTTAACCTGTGTGCGCGTGCGTGCATGTGCGCGTGCGTGCGTGTCCGTAACTGTTGAATCACAGCTCACTCTGAGGAGGTGTTGAAGCCACTGCTCAGACTGCTGGATCGTTTTCACGGTTTAACAGATTCATACGAGGAAACCTGAGCAAAGTAACGCTTCTTCTGTGTCAATGTAACGTGTGCCAGAGGAAATGGTCGAAAAAATCTAAGGTCAGTCACTATTTTTAAGGTTTCTGTGTCAGTTATCTGCCTAGACTGAAAGTTAGTGTCTCACACTTCAAATCATTTAACCATAATGAAAGCTGATGGACGAAGCCTAACTTTAAAACTTTACAAAAATACAAATGTACCCGTATGTTACCCTAACTTAACTGCTACAATTGAATTAAGTTTCACTAAACGATGTTAAAGAGGGATGTGTCTTCCTCTGTAACTATAATGTAAGTCAGACTATGTGGCGTGAGCATTGACCTCATGTAAAACGCCCAATAAAGTACAGAGCGTTACAAACTGAGTTCCAAGAAAATAATAATAATTTTAAGAGCAGTCTTTAATGTGTGCTGCTTTAGTTTTACCCCTGCAGTTGTCCTCTTTTTTTTATCTGGCTTGATAAGGTCATGAATGATAAACTGTAGTTTGTTCAATGTCTGGGACATGAAGCTAAAGCTTAAACTTTAAAGCTAAACTTTCAACTTCAGTCTCAGCTGTAACACTATCACCACTGACTGTTTTTATTTAGTGTTGTCTTTTTCTCTACTCTTGTGTTATCTCCAGCAATGGACATGAACTTTTTAGAGTGATTCTGCTCGTCTCTTAGTTATTGTTAATATTGTTAAATGTTTAGTGTGTGTTGCTTTACATGCTCTTAAGAGACTGTGCAAACTGTTTGTTTATGTCACATGGTTATAAAACTACTATAATGGTGGACAATGGTTAAAGACACATACTCATACACTCCAAAATGAAGGGTTTGTCAGGAAATAAATTACTTAAGTGTGTTTGTGGGTTTCCATTACACTGCAGGGAAGTTAGTCAGAGGCCGGAATGTATGAAGGGAGATGTGTTGCTAAATAGGAGAGCTTGTAGAATGTGATGTGAGAACTTGAAGGAAAAAAAAAAGTGAACTTGTATGTAAAAATGTTTACTTGTATAAAAAATCCACTACTTTTCTGGCGCGAATCTGCACTGCTTGAGTTTTGCAACACATTTTGCAAGACGTCTGTAGCAAAACAAATGTGTACTTGTACAAATGCAAATGTAGAAAGGGGGCATTTCTACAAGTACAAATTTGTTTTGCTACAGACGTCTCGCAAAATGTGTTGCAAAACTCAAGCAGTGCAGATTCGCGCCAGAAAAGTAGTGGATTTTTTATACAAGTAAACATTTTTACATACAAGTTCACTTTTTTTCCCCTCAAGTTCTCACATCACATTCTACAAGCTCTCCTGTTTTGCAACATATCTACCTTCATAGGAATGACCTGCAGACTGTGAGAAAAGAAGAAAGAAGAGAATAGGTAAAACGGAGAGGAGAGACAAAAGGAAGCAAATAATGAATCAAATAGGAGACGTAGGTGGATAAAAGAAGGAAAACAAGGATCGGGGTTAGAGAAAAGAGAGACATGAAAGAAGAGAGGGGTTAAAAAAAAGCATGCCTTCATGTAGTTCCTGGGTTTGCCTTTGGCTGCAACCTAATACAAGTCAGATGTTCATTCTTGGTTCTGCTCTACCAAGATAGCTAGATAGAAAGGTTAGGGATTGATAGGTTGGACTATTGATTGTTAAGGGTATGTATTCCCAGGAGGTGTTACTTTTGTCTTAGTGTCGGGGACTGAGGAGTGGTTCAGTTTAAAAACAAATCGACTTTTTAGTTTGTAAAAAAAAAACACGTCATGTGTATGTCCACATAATTTGTTGAGGAAGAAGGATGTAGATTTGGATTCAAAAGTGGGGAATACATATCTGATTGTGCTATTTTAACCTTTTCATTGTTGATGCACTTGAGATACTGAAGTTTACCTTAATATCCAGAACAAAAACCTGTTTTTGATATTGTACTTCCATGTATACGACTTAAAAGATCCCCATGATGACCAATTGGCACATATTCTGAAACACTCTGCTGAGTATTCTGCAGGTATCTTCTTAGGTAGGCTGCATAAAAGCCTGCTACCTCCACTGAAACCCAAGGGGAAACGCATTCTAAGCAGTCATCTCTGTACTCTCTGTAGCATGCTAAGTTCAATGCTTTGAGCACATAGTGAAGGCATCCAGGATGAGTATATCAACGATATTACCAACTCATTATTTTATCCAAACCTTTGTGGCTGAACAGTAAGTAATAGAAACTGAAATGAGAAAAAAGCCTTAGGAAGAGGCTTCAACTTGTGGGAAAAAAAAGATCTGGTTTAAATGTGGCTTGTTTGGATCAAAAGTGTTGTTATCCACGAAGGGACACCTAAACTCTTTGTTCCCTTTTAGGTAGGATTATGGTAATAAGTTGGTTAAAATCTGTTATTCAGTGACAAAACAGGTTTATAAGTTTAATGGTGCCAGATGTGTCATTGTGTTGTCAGCATGCTGTTTACACACATAAGTGTGATACGGTAGAGTGAGAGTGCATCTGTCTCGTCAAACATCTGTAGGATGTTGTGGGCAAAGAGATTTGTGTGTGTGTGTGTGTGTTTAATGTCTTTAATAACACCCAATATTTTATTTTACACAGTACAAATATAATAGCTTATGATCCTTTTTGTTGCTAAATGGTAAACCAGATCTCTGCTTTGGTAATCTTTTGTAAGACATTGTTTAAATTATCAGTATTTTAAACCATAACCACAGCACAATCCGACATATTTCTTTAATCAGTATTTTCTGATTTTAACAACTGACCTTAACAAATGACGTAAATGCCTGAACAAGCAGGGAAGACACATTTGGCTTGGTTATTATGGCAGAGATGTCATGTAATCTAAATTGCCTTTGTGTGTGTCTATGGCAGCTTATGTGATGGCAGAGCTACCATCCGGACTGCTGGAGGCGTGTGTGGTAGTTGGAGCCTCCAGTGATAAGCTTCGAGACATATACCAGGTATGTACACTACACAATATACACTTACATGAGGACTGTATGCTGTCACTCATAATAACTTCACCCAACAAACATACATGCAGCTTTACACATTGCATGCTTCTTGCGCCAACATCGCCTCTATGTAGAAGTAATCAGAATCTAATGTAAAAACTGGAAGTTGTTATTTTAAAGTAACAGAACTGGTGGGACATCGTCGACATACATTCATTAAGAACTTGATGCTGGGTGTTTATGTGAACAGTGACATCTACAGTAGGTTTCCAAATGTATAAATCTTTTAATTTTTTAACGGTTATAGCTTCATCAGCAGAGTAAGTTAGACGAGTTCCCCGTGCTGGAAGCTGAGGTACTGCAGGTCCATGCCCCGCCCTTTGTTTCCAAGGAGACTAACTCGAGCCAGGCGATTGCGCCGGCCTTCAGTCGTGTCCAGAGGAGGAGGAGTTTTATAAAGAAGGTAAAACAAATCTCGAATCTGAAACTCTGAATACAGACTCACACATGAATGGTCAATATGAACCCTTTGGCTTTTAAACAGGGTTTGCTGATATCTTGCATAATAAATAAATCAGTGTTTACCATGAGTTAAAAAAAAAAAAGTGTTTGAATGCTTTATTTTTGTTTACAGAAGAGGCGAGATCGTGCTGCAGAGGTTCTATCTAATGGAGAATCAACCAATCGTACTGAAGTGTCCTCAGTTACAGAAGACATCAGTGTTCCAAAGGATCTGGACCTCATTGCCTTGCCGCAGCTCTGTTTCCCTGGTACTAGTGTTTACTCTCTAGTGGACTTAATATCATGTTTCAAACGTTCAAAGAACACATCTGTTTATTCTGGAAGTCTGAAACATCATTTAGACAATGAGATTATAATAAGTAATATAAGTAATTATAACTCCAGCAGCAAGTTTATACTTGTTTATATATTCTTATTTACTCTTATACTTACTTATACCATAGAAAACAATTTTTACACATTACCCGTTATGCACATTTCCACATAATAAGCAACAACAAGTGAAAGTGATACAAACACAATTGTCAACCACTACTCATGAAAACTATGTTAAATTTTGATTGAGGCAGGCACAAGTGAGCATTGGGGTACTCTGTATTATCTGTTGCATCATAATGTTTGCCTTGCTTCATTGGTTTTGATATGAAGTACTGACAACTAGGTTGAAGTGTCTGATGCGGCTTTCATGTCATCGCCACAAAAATCTACATTTCTCATTACCAGCTCTGCACACAGTTCAACTGTTCTTAGTGGTATATGTTCTTGGTTTCCATTGGCTAGGTGGTCTCCAGTTGGCCAATGAGCAGAAAGAAGACAGTTATCACTTCCTGGTTTTCACTGACCTATTTGGGAACCGAACCCATGGAGTTGTTGTGCACTACTACAGAGCAGTACAGGTACAAACACAGACTGGTACACAAACACAAGATCACGCTGAATTCATTACATTTGAAAGGATTTGTCTTATTGTCTGTCTGCTCCGTCAGTCCTGTCTGGAAGGCTCCATCCAGAATGGACACAGGTGGAATTCATCAAAGTCTCGTCTTTATACACCCTTTGCTTTGTGTGTGATCTCCAAGTTCCCGTACTACAACGCTCTGAGAGACTGCTTGTCATGGTAATTTCTTACTTAATGCATATAGTGCCAATGGATAACTTCATCCTATTTCAAGGAGGATTTGGTGACAAGTTAAACCCCCTCTCTTAATCCATGTCTCTTTATTCTCAGTCTCCTGGTCCAGCTGCGTCCTGCAAGACAAGCTGACTTTGAGGAGACCATCAAAGAATTTTCAGCCAAGCTTTCGCTGGTCCCTCTACCACCTCCTGGACAGCTACATGTGGTCAGAAACTCTCTCTGTCCGTCTCAGTTTAGAGACCCCTAGTTTTCTTTTCTCTCACTGTTTGAGCAATTTCATTATCCAGATCTTTACAGTCATTTGTTTGCGTGTTTCTGTGTTACAGTCATTTACTCTCCGTCCTCTCCAAGTGGTTCTTCCATCGAGGGAGGATCAGGACAGCCCTGTTATCGACATTGACCTGCATTTACCATTTCTCCGTTTCAGCCATACAACACTACTCCAGGTAATGCAGAAACTATTACTGCATTGCATGTATAAAGGCATGAAGTCATTTAGTTCTATAGAATTTTACAACAATAATAGTATATTGACCGACATCATAAAAATGATGTCGGTCAATATGTAGTCATAAAGTGTATCTTTAGTACTAAAATCCTGTGTTCAGTTTCACCCTATGAGTCCCTCCTCTCTATAGGTGCTGTCATGCCTCCTTCAGGAGCAGAGGCTGGTTTTATTTTCCGCTGACTGGGCCAGACTCACTCTGGTGGCAGAGAGTTTGCTGCTGTACCTGCAGGTCTGTATAGAAGGAACACTGTGTCTTATTATCACTAAAACAGACAAATAAAAAAAACTTAAATCTTAAGACAATCTAAAAGGTCTTCTATTCTCCTGCCATCTTTTCCAGCCTCTGTCCTGGCAGCAGCCCTATGTTCCCGTCCTGGCTCAAGGAATGCTCGACTTTCTCATGGCTCCTACAGCCTTCCTCATGGGCTGTCACGCCAGTCATTTCGAGGAGGTGGCTGCAGTGAGTGCAAATATTCACCGTCTCCATTTCAGCTAAGATTTTATGTCAGGATTCAGGATTATAGTCTTCACTTTGTTTCTTTCTTTGGGTTGAGTCAACATCTATACTGTCATTTCTCCCCACAGAGGGAGAATCTTGGTTTGTTCATTTGAATGAAATGTACACATTAGGCACTAACACTTAGAACCAGTTACATTTCTTTTGCTTTCAGCCTTTCCTCTTAAGTCTTGGCTTTGTAATAAACATCAAATCATTTATCAAAAGTGTTAAAAAAAAACAGCTCAAGTGTAATTCAAATGACCAGTGGTTCTAGCCTGACCTCACTTAAGCTGTTTTCACATAAACACTCCTGAAAATATCTAGATAATTTCAGGAGGACTGCTCCGGATCATAGCGGGATGCATGCATACACTCTATGCACCCTGCAGCAGTATATAAACGTCACTCTCCACTCCCATTGGCTCGAGGTGATTTCTCAGAATAATATCCTGCTGTGTTCTCACATCAGTTCACTCGGACTTGCTGCAGAAAAAATACCAGGGGTCTGAGTAGTAGAAACTTCGGGTGAAGTCCGAGTGAGAACTGCTGCTGTTTGCGTTCACACATACAGCTCCTCCGGCAAATATCAGGAGTCTTTCAGGAGTTCAAGTGTGAAAGCAGTGTTTAACAATAACGGTTTATTCTCCTCTACATTCATCTTCATTTAGTGCCGTACAGTAGCTCAGTTCATGTGTTAAACAATAGATCTCTGTTAGTCAATCTAGCAGGCAACAGTCAGACTGTGATGTAATGGATTGTACCCATTGTACCTACAATATGTTGATGTGTATGTTTGTTTATAGGAGACAGAAGAGCTAATCCTGGTGAACATTGATGATGGCATCATTCAATTGTCGTGGTCTGAAACCATGGATCTACCATCTATTCCTCTGGCAGCAGCTGAGAGCTTTACGTCAAGGTAACACATGCACAGAGTCACAAAACCACGCGCACACACACACGCTGTTTGCTATGATTTCTCTTGATCCACCACTTTGATTAATTTCAACAGTATGTCACTCCTCTACTGTACATCATTTATGTTAATCAAAAATCACTGTGATTCTTGAAATGCCAGTAGTCTTTGCATCTCAAATTTCATCGAACTTGAAATACTTTCTAAATTAAGTTATAGAGGAACATTTTTTATTCTTGAAATTAAATAAAATAATGCGTGTGGCCATTCTAAAGTACACAGTTCTTACTCACCTGGTGTTTATCTTCATATAGGGCAGAGTGTCTTCAGCTTCACTATGACTTAGAGCTGTGTCACCTCGGAGCAGGCACAGATGCCAATGCCCTGCGATCCCAACGCAGAGACTGGCAGGCACGCCTCAACAAACAAATACAGAACATCACCCTGGAACTAGTGGTCAACATATTCAGGTACACTCAACACATTAAGATACATTTAGAACAAAACCATTTCACTCTGTTCCTTTGAGTTTTTCTAATTAAAACGTGCTTTTTGTCACATTTTTTAGGGGTGTTCAGGACTTTCTAAACCATGAACACAGAGTTTTTAACAGTGAGGAGTTTCTGAGGACCAGGGAGCCAGCAGACCAGTCCTTTTACAAGAAGGTACACACACACACACGCACACATGCACACACACGCGCACGCACACAGATAAGCAAACTCTGACAATATGTGCTGCATGCTCTTCTCTTCTCTTTGTTGCTTGCTGTCCCCAGGTATTAGACACTCATATCTTCCACTCATTCCTGCGAGACAGGCTGAACAGGAAACGGGACACCTTCAGCTGCATGGAGCAAAACACAAGAAACCATGCACACAGGTATGATTAAGGTATTATATCACAAGCAAGTGGAGACCTCCGGAAACATACAGTATTTAGTCTTAGTAACTCATGTCTTTATCGGCACACAGTGTACGGGGGGTGAATTTTTTATGTCAAAGGTGAAGGTTTTATGAAAATAGCTTATATAATTTATACGTTTTGTTTTGATGAAGGATAAGAGATATTCATAATAAGGCGCTTTGCCGACCTGACTGACGGGCTGGCGCGGTGTAGTTGTTTGTTAGGAGACTGAAGGACCGCCTCAGCTCCAGCTCTTAGCATGTCATTAGGTTGACTAAAAGTTAGATTTCAGCATGACTATTCAACGGGCTTCAAAAGCCCCCTCGAGTAACCAATGAGTGACATCACTCAGGCTTCATCCATGTTTATTTACGCTCTATGGTCACAAGTGAGGGATGGAGGTAACCTTCGGGTAAAAGTGCAAGCCAAGAAGAGTAAACATAGTTTGCTGCAGTTAAAAGAGGTGTCGATATAGCATTGTTAATTGATACATTTTAAGGAAAAAGAAAATATATCAAAAAGACATAGACTGAGCAAATAGTCAATACATTCAATAATCATAACAAAACCATTTATGTACCTTTTCAAACCAGTTTACATTTCAACTTGTTCCTGGGTCTCCAATACACGGTACAGGCTTGGCCACAGCACAGGCTGAAGGAGTATGGCTCTAGTCTGTATAGTGCCTAAAATACCTCATTTTTTTTGCATTCTTTGTACTGGATGGAAATAAAGCAGTGTTAGCCCGTCATGTAATCCAAATGTTCCTACATATTAGGATGAAAGTGCTTAAAAAAAAGGTTTTAGGCATTGATTTGAAATTCCATCCTTCAGTTGACTTATTTTCAACCTTTACATTATTTCTGTCACTGCTAGTGTGAACAACCGAGTGGAACACGATGAGGAGAATCTCTCTTTTCATATCACATTCAAATATGTCCATCTATGATATCCAACAATTTTATATCCTGATGTGTGTGGACAACATTGCCAGTACTTGCTAAAGCTGCAAAGGCCGAAGCGCTAGCTTATCACCAGGTGTTGTTGTTGTAAAATGACAAAGAAAATAATAGTTTTATCCCTAGAACCAGGAAAAACACAGCAAACAGGTTTTCACATTACCATCTGCATATGTACACAGAGAACTTCATGCACACAGTAAAGGAAAAGAAGTAAACACAAAGTTACTTGATCTTTGTGTTACTTGTTACTTAGTTACTTATCAAATGCAGTGTTTCCCCTAGGTTTACAGCGTTGGGGGGGGGGGGGACACGCCGACACAAACACTTGAAGGAATCTTGGTGTTCATGCATTACTTTTAATGACAGCTGTCCTTTTCTATTGGAAAGGTATCCTTAAATGACTTCTTTCCCTGATTACGGACTCTATCCATTATCCTATCCCTACAATAAAGGCACAAAAAGCCCAAAAACATTTTTTTTTATTTTTTTTACTTGACCTTCAAGGGGGGCGGGCTGCCCCCCTAATATAATGGTAGGGGAAACACTGAAATGTGTAAAAAGTATTCAAGTAATAAAGACACTCCTGTCATGAATGGCAGTCATTTACATCTACATTTATACATCAAAATGTAACATGTGGGTTTATTGTTCAGCCTTTATTGGGGCTGGGAATTACAAATTACAAAAATTACAAAGTGTGAAACACTTTTACAAAGCTTGAGACAAATTAACATTTTGGAGAACATGTTAATATTTTATGAATCAGTATAAAATAAAAACACATTCACCACGGATGAAACAAATTTACATTTTAGAAAACACATTTACAAGATGCAAAACACTTTTACGAGATTGAGTGAGCAACCAATTAATTTGTTTTGACTGCTCACTCAATCACATCCAGGTCACTTCCTGCATCTGTACATACCCTTTCCGGCAAGATTGTTTGGTTTGTAAATGAGTTTGGGGACTGGTAAAAGTGCTCTGTTGTTTTTTTAATTTGTTTCAGTGCTTTTAAAAGTGTTTCACATCTTGTAAATTTGTTTTCTAAAATGTACATTTGTTTTGTCCTTGGTAAAAGTGTTTTTCATTTTTAATTTGTTTTATAAAATGTAAAAAGTTTTCCAAAATGTACATTTGTCTCAAGCTTTGTAAAAGTGTTTCACAATTTGTAGTTTTGGTTTGCACTTTCCAGCCACCGTAAAGCCTGCCTCTATAATGAAACAATAAATTGCCTGTGTATAAAAATACACATATTGACAGAGATCATTATTAAATCTACTTAAAACAAGTTGTAATGATGTAACTCCAGTGTCTACATCACTCTCCTCTTCTACAGGAATCGAGTGATGACAGAGTCTCCTCGGCGTCCTCCCATGTCTGAGCTATCCAGGACTGGTTACAGCAGCTACACCAGTCCTGATAACAGACTGAGCAAGCGGCTGGGAGCCAGCCTACCTAACCTGGAACAACCTGCCAATGACACTTTACCTACCATCAGGTCCAACAGACCAGCCTCCCTCAGGAAAATGACTCCCGATTCTGGTCAGTGCTGTTGACGGAGTGGGATTAATGGAGAGCAGGGTGATCAAAGTGAATCAGTCAAAGTATGTTTTGAATGTCCTTTTTCGACCTCCAGGCTTAAAGTTTCCTCAGAAGGCTGCGAAGGTTTTCCGCCTCCCAGAGTTCCCCCCTCCGCTGGCCTATCATTACGTCCAGAACTACTATTCCGAAATGGTTGCTTCCCTGGGGAAGTCTATTAATGCGACACCACCAGACGAGTCTGCTCTGCTGGCCAGGTACTAAAGGATGGAGAGACTGTTTATCTTCAACAAAGTTGAATATATATATTTTGAAAGTCATATCTCACGGATCATTCTCACACAGAATATTAATGTTTTCTGAAAAAAAAAGTTAAACCTTTTCAATTACTTGTAAAAGACACAGTAGAGAGAGTAGAGATATTTTCTTAATTGTATAGCTTTTCTCTCAAATGACTGGGTTAGTGGTTAAATTTGGGACTTAAACAAATTGAAGAAAGGTTTATATCCCATAAATTGGGCACTGAAAGACCAGACCTTAAAGCTCCTGTGAAGAACTCTCAGATTGTATTGATTTTGGCGCCCCCTGTGGACAGAGTGCTACATCTTATGTCTTAGCTGATCATGTTCTTTACGTTAATATGTTGTGTTTTCCAATGAGAAATCAAATTTGGTTTTCTTTTACAAGTGAATTATATCTTTCCCTGTGCACCTGCTGTGGAAATGGAATCAAAGACTGTTTCAGCTGCGTGCTGGTGCTCACTTTGTTTGACACCTACTAGCAGCAATGGTTACAAGTTGAAAAAGTGCTCAATACAAGTTATCAACCTTGTTGTCTATGGTCACATTTGTTATTGTAGGTCTTATAGAGGCATCGTTTTTAGTGTCAGTGTGTTTCAGTACCAACTAAAGAATCCTCACATGAGCTTTAAGGAGAAAAACAAACAAATGACACACAAATAGTTTGTATACCTTAAAATAAACCAACCAACTTTATAGAAAACTGCCCATATCAATCCTTTTCTCTGTCTAGGTATCACTACCTGCGTGGTTTGGTGAACACGGTGTCTAACAGGCGCCTGGATGCACTGGAGGACTTCCAGAGTCTTTATAAGACTGACTCAGAGATCTTCCCCTCCCAGATGGTGAAGTCATTGGTTGACTCTCTGCCAGAGGCTGAACGGTTACAGGTCAGTCCAGGTTATCATGAGGTGTTAAAGCCCTTATTCACTGATTCAATTCAGTTGTTTGAATGAAGAGTAATAGATATGTGTAAGTCACATTAAGTATGAGTAACCATGATATTTATCAGTGATTCTTCTAAAGACTGGAAATACATTGATCAGTTGTGTAACAGTAACAGATACATTTTTCCACAGGCGGACAGACGGCAGGAAATTAAACGTCTTATCAGTCGGGTCAAGTGGGACCAGGAGCGGGAACGTGCGTGCCATGGCAACGGGCAGGAGGAAGGTGCAGTGAAGCGCTTCCAGCTGCCGAAAAAGTACATGCACCTGGAGGAGTTTGTGA
Source organism: Labrus bergylta (assembly GCF_963930695.1). Lineage (NCBI taxonomy): Eukaryota > Metazoa > Chordata > Actinopteri > Labriformes > Labridae > Labrus > Labrus bergylta. Next base: position 20,161,664 of record NC_089213.1, on the reverse strand, counting down.
AATGTGTCCAGGAGTCCGGCATAGTAAAAGATCAAGGAACCATACACAGACTCTTTGATGCCCTCACAGTTGGTAAGTAGTGGTTGTAATTCGACTTTCAATCAAACAGGATGTCCTGCAGAGCTTTTCTCAAAACTCTCAACTCTTGAGCTTGGACTGCCACAGCATAAATACACTCTGGCACACACATTCCACCACACCCCTCCTCCTGCTCCGTATTCCTGGGCAAACATTTATTCCTCAGGTTAATAATTACCTTACCCCTTCTTGAAGAAAGAGGGTTTGTCTTGCAGGGCTGATTTGTGTTTGGCTCCAGTGGTCGTTAACAGGCTGTTAGCATGTGGCTAAAGACTGATTTACAGGGAAAGTATGCTATCAAGCTGAAAACCACTATCTACATTTCAGTGAATCCTTTTGGTAAAGATTCTTTTACATCTGGAAATATATGAATTTACATTTGAATGGGATTGCTCCTGTACTGACCAGACTTGAACACCACAGTTTATACATTGTATATAAACATTGCAAGCAGACAGAAGCAAGTATTGCCAGCCAGTTTGACAACATTCCTGTGATGAGATTTAGATCAGATTTAGCGTGTTAAACAGGAAGTCTTAAAAAAGCTCTGGATTGAGAACCAACCAATATTTGTTTTTAATATATTGTAAGTGTTAGGGGAGTAAAGGAGTTAGAAGTATGGGTGCTCAAATCTGAGGTTTCAGTACAATTTGCCTCCTGAAAATAATTCTCTGCATTGAAGTGACATTGACCTTATCTATATTACAGTGGGTGTGGGACAGTGCACAGACTACATTGTATGTGGTAAGATTACCAGGAATGAGAAAATAAAGTTGTTGGCCTGGTCTGCATTCAGTTGACTTGATGTGTGTGTTGTGTGTTAGAGATAGAAAAATATGTATTAAAGATGCAGTTATGTCAGATTCCTGAATTTTTGAAAGTCTGTTTACTTCTCGCAGGTCATCAGAAGCAGGTTGGTCCAGATTTGTTTCGAGTGTTTTACACCATCTGGAAGGAGACTGAGGCCGAGGCTCAGGAGGTCTGTGTGTTTCTTTTGTTTTGAACTCAAAGGCCTTCATGTAGAACACACAGTACTGGCCACATGAGTTGAAGTCATATTCAAAAGCACAGTGTTACGGAGCAGTGTGACATATACGTGGAAGGTCAAGGATGTCAGCTGAGCAGAATTGAATGATCTGCTTATTTTACTGCACTAGAAAACATCAGATTAAGAAAACAACAGTGACCTAGCTTTCAATGTTGAGAATGAAGCCTTGTTAAATTAATTAGTTACAAGTTTTAGAGAAGAAAAACATGTGTTGTCAGTGTGATGGTACTCCCCAGCGGAGATCCCCTGCATCTTACACGTTTGATGATGAATTAGTTTAATATTGTTTATTTTTCAAAATAAAATCTTCAAAGATTATTGGCACCAGGTACACACAATTGTAAAATAATGACATGATATATGTATTCAAATAAGACTGCCAAAAGTAATATGGGAAACAATTTTTTTTTTGTCAATATAGGATCTTAATGTGATTGATGGCTACCCAAACTATAACTACATATGGGAACTATGAGTAAACAAAACTGTAATTAAGAGTGAGCGAACATTGGCAATTTTCTATTCAATATGTTTTTTTTCCTGAATAATCAAGGAAAGGGCGTTTTAAACCTAAATTAAAAGTAAAAAAATAATAATAATAATCATCAAGATAGAAGAATATCTGATAAAATTGGAAGAATTTGCTTTGCTTTGCGAGCAGAACTCTACACTTGTTTTTCTAAAGTCTTATATATTGTAAAGTCCACAGGGAAGTGAGTGGACACATTTCTTTTTGTAATTTTTCCAGGTGTGCTTGCCTGCGTCTGTCTTGGAGCACATTGAGCCCAGCGAGTGCGTCTTCAAGCTGTCCTCCTCTGTGAAGACGAGCCGCGGCGTGGGGAAGATCGCCATGACTCAACGACGGCTTTTCCTGCTAACCGATGGACGCCCGGGATATGTGGAGGTGGCACAATATCGCGATTTAGAGGTGAGATAGAAGGAGAGACGATAGAAATGTTGAGTCAGGTGATACGTTTCCTACAGTAAGTATTTAAAGAAAAGGTTAAAGTAAGCAGAAGGAAAGTGATGACTAGACAAGTTAAGAGAAATGACTTTATCAGGACTAATAGCTTCAAAAAATGAACTAGAAGTCTTTATCTCTTTCGTGTAGGAGGTGAAAATGTCCTCCGCTCCCTTCCTGCTGCTGCGAATCCCCAGCCTGAAGCTGCGAGTGTGGGGAAGAAAGGAGACGTTCGAGGCCAATTTGAAAACGGAGACTGAGCTATGGAACCTGATGGTCAAAGAGATGTGGGCCGGGCGCAACATGGCAGACCAACACAAGGTAAAGCTCAAACTGAAAGGTCTAAATGTGTGATTAAGATGCTACGCATGTGCTGGAGGAAGAGGGAAATGAAAAAGAGTATTAGACTAAAAAAAAGAAAAAAAAGTGGCGAGTTATCATGAGCCTTTATTACTCATATCTTGATTTTTATGAAGGTATTCTGTATTTATGCATACCAGGGAACCTCACTGAACTCTGGGTGTGGTTGAAATTCCCTGATGTGGAAATCAAACAAATATGCACGCTTGAACAAATTCAGATGGTTTCCTTATTGAAACCAGATGTAACAGGAACGTGTCTGTCTCTATCTTCTTTGCTTTCTGTCTGTTTCCTATTTTTTTTATATTCTAAATGTGGCCCTTTTAACCATTATATGCATGATTAACTGTATATTATAATCATTCATCCTTAGTGACTCTCCTTGTATAGAATAATGAATCAGTTTCCTGTTAAAGCCTTACTTATTACATTTATTCTTGAATCTCTACTACTATTCTCACCATGAACTTATTTCTTATTTCTCTCTTTCACTTTCTTGGTTATCTTTTATTAACAGACACAACACGTTGTTGACTTTAAATGCCTCTGAGTAGTTATTTCTGTACGATCTCCTTTTGTGTGAAGCCCTACTTTATGACATCCTGTAAATCGTTTTCATGTCACTTGTTGTACATTTTGATAAATTGTTTAATATTTGTATACTTGTCTATTTAAGTAGAATCACTTCTCCTAATGTGCTGCCTGTTTTTATTGTTTTTCTTATTTCATTGTTCTGCAACAAAAAGACCAAAAAACGAATTTAACTGATTCTGATTGTGATGCATGCAGCCTGCTGATATCATTTATCCCCCTTAGGATCAAGGAGATACTATGCTTTTTGTTTTTTTGCAAGCTGCTACTATTCATATTCAATCTGAATGGATCTGTGTTTGTAGGACCCCCAGTACATGCAGCAGGCTCTGACCAATGCCTTGTTAATGGACGCAGTGGTTGGCAGCCTCCAGAACAGTAAAGCCATCTATGCTGCTTCCAAGTTAGCTCACTTTGACCGCATCAAGATGGAAGGTAAAGGATGATGATTTTGTTCCGTTTAACTTTAAGAATCTAAAAACAACGACTGACCCCCTCCCCTTTTACAACATTGTTAATTGTTTTGATTCAGTTTGATTTCTTCTTTGTTACCAAATTAACACAGGAAGTGGAGGTTAATGGCTTTCTTTCCTTTGCAGTGAGCATATTTAAACCAGTCTATTTCTCTGTGCTATGTGGTGTGTTTTATTCAGTCTGTGCATTCACCACCTGTGAAAGGTTAGTTACTTCTCTTTAACAGTGGTTTGTGTGTCTCCAGTGCCCATGATGGTTCCCAAGACTACCGCAGACACACTTAAGCACAAAATTAACCCTTCGCTGGAACTGGCTACACCTCAGGCTGTAGATGTACTTCTATACACACCAGGTAAAAACATACACACAATGATTCCTGAGTCTCTGAAACTGAGAAATCTCGATGGTGTTCCTGTTGTCAGTGAAATGACAGTGCTGGATTTCTCCCTTTGGTTCCCTTAGAGTAGTTTCACAACTCATTTCCATCTATGACACTAACAAGGTGTCACTGACAAATACAGAGACTGACAAACACACACACATGACCTTTGCTTTGTCATTACCCCTCTCTCTCTCTCTCTCTCTGTCTCTCTCTCTCTGTCTCTTTCTCTCTCTCTCTCTTACTCGATCACTCAGTCACTGAGTTTTACTTAAACAAAAACAGACAGCAGTCGTAAAGCTGTACGTTAACAACACTTCCTTTTCCTGTCTCCTTTTACGGAAAAGCTATGAAAGCAAGAAAGACGGAACTGAGAGGGAAGCCTTTTCTCAAGGCGTCACTCTCTTAAATTTACAATTTAGCCTTTCTTATGGGAGCTGTGAAATCTTCCGATTGTCCTCATTGTCCCTCTCTGTACAAATTAGTGTTTAGTAAAGCTTTTTTTTAAATGTAGGCCTGTAAATGTAGAGCCATCCTTATTTCACTGGACAAAGAAAAGGTAGCAGAACATTGCACTGAGCAGAGGTTATATCAATCAAGATAATACAGCGTTACAAAGTTGAACCGAGTTAATTTAAAAGTTCTTTGTGGAGTTTCTAGCTGATAATTAAAAAAGGTTAAATTGACACTGATGCATCAGTGATAGCTACAAAAGCAAACAACCCTAATAAATCCACTAGTGTTGTTTTTTGGGAAGATCCAAAGCATGACCAATCAGACTAATTTTGCCTTGAAATATTTTTATACAACCATCCATAACTAGACATGTTAAAGCTATGAAGACACATGGTAGTGCTGTGTTCTACCAGCAGAGAACGAGCAGAGTATCGGTTTTGTTTCTCTAGTACATTAGGAAGAGGGCTGGCACACTTTTCCAGTTACATTTCTTAGCCATGAGAAAAGGCTTCTTATACAATGTACGAAGGACTTTTACTTACTCAAAAATGATTAAAAAAAAGAAATGTGGGGCGCCAGGGGCCGAGTGGTTGGAGCGCGCACCCCATGTACAGGGGGTTAAGCAGGAGGCCTGGCTTCAAACCGGACCTGTGGCTCCATTCCTGCATGTCATTCTCCACTCTCTCTGTCCCTGATTTCTGACTCTATCCACTGTCCTGCCTCTACAATAAAAGCATAAAAAGCCCAGAAAAAAATGAATGAATCCTGCATTCTGCCAAAATCTGTCAAGCAGTGACATCACTGATCCTTTCTGCCCTGAGAGCAAAAACAACACCACATGTTTCTCCAACACAAGTGAGTTCATTAAGAGACTAAAGCAGCAATGCTTCCTACCTGTAAAGTTTTTATGACTTCAGGAGAAGAGAGCGGTCTGCGGGTGACATGCAACAAAGGCTCCCTGACTGGACATGAACGGGACACAGATTTCAATACATTTAAACTTCTAAGGGAGATTTTGGAATAACTTTGTTGGACAGTTTTCTCCCCGTATCATAAAAACACCCAATGAGGGAACATCTTTTGAAATAATGATGTTTATCCCTCGAGGAGAGTTCCACAGAAAGGAAAGAAACTAAACGTTTTTACCTTACTAGTCATCCAATGTGACTCTTTCTTTTTTACTGTTGTTTACCCTTTGTATTCAGTCCTTTGATTTTCATTAGGGGGGGAGACAGGCTGGCGCATTACGTGGCAGGAAGACTAAGAGGGAACAGCTTAAAAAGAACCACAAAGCCACAGCCTTTAGCAGACCAACCATCTGGGGCCACTTAGCTGCCCTGCTGGTGTCATACTGACCCCCAGCACTAACGCACTTGTGCACACTCATACTCAGAGAATCCCTCATATTCAAACACTGCTCAATTCTTCTGCAGCACTCCGCTCTTTGGGATTTCTGTTCGTGGAAAAGAACAAATCTGACCATTCACAGTGTCCCTCCCTGCCTCTCTCTGACTCGCCCTCGCTTTCTGTCTTGAATATAGGTCACTGATTTGAATTCCTGGCATGTGTCCAGTTCATTCCCACGTCCCTCCTCTCTCTCCTCTTTCCACTCCCTTCTCCCTCACTCTCTCTTCCCTCTACGTCCCACTGTCCCTCTTTTTCCCTCTTTTTCCCTCCCTCTATGAAATACAGGATGTTACTTTCTTTTTTTCCCCCACCAGTGATGCTTTTAAATAGCAATGAATACGTTGGAGGAAGTTGAACTGTTAGGTGGAGTCGGGCAACAGAAAAGTGGTTTTGAACATGACGTGTTTAAATTCAAACTGTTGTATGTTATTCAATTTCTCTTCTTGGCCTCCTGAAAGAGTAAACTCTGGCCGCTGTGTGTTACAAGAATGTGACAAGGTGATGAAAAATAACTGATAAATTGTGTGTGTGTGTGTGTGTGTGTGTGTGTGTGTGTGTGTCTCAGGTCAGTTATGGGTGTCTGTGAGCGGGGGGAAGGTGATGGTGTTTGATGCCTCCAGCTGGTCCCTCACACACACCTGTCAAGTTGGGAATGCAAGACTGGTAAAGACCCCTCACACTCCGCATGCAAACAGGACTGTTTGCCAAAACACAAATGCAGATGAATGCACCAAAAACACAAAGACCGTGACAGCAAAACACACAAGATACCCTAACCCAGCAAACAGAGAGCTAGAGCAGGAAAATGGCATTGGATGATTTGTTAGATTCTTATGTCTTCTTACTTTTCAGATGTTATGTTTTGGGTTTTTTTGTAGAAAGGTACTGGTTTTGTGCAATCCTTTATGCATAGTAATCAAACACAGAGGGAAGGCAGACTCCAATATTATATATTAGCTGTATCACATTCTCTTTAAACACCTTTCAACAGGTGCTGAACCACAATATATATAGTTAGGGCCCACAAAAGCTGATCCATATTGTTTCCAGTGAGAGTTTGGGAGACAAGTAAATTACAAGTAAATACGAGTTTGTCCGATTTCTCAGACTCACACGACTCTTTTCCCCAAACTTTTGGACTGTGTTTGTTATAGTGTCTTTGAACAAGCCACTTAAGTCAAGTTAACAGATACATTTGACAACTGTTGCCTGTTGTAATATAAAAAAAACTAATCTGGAGAGACATGCATATATTTCCAGCAGTAAGAAACCCTGACGAATAATGCTAGTTAAGGGCTTTCTTATTCCTAGTTTTGCCGTAGATGTGATGTTTTGAAGTATTCCCATCACTAAAGGAAACACGTCAGACTGCTCTACATTATTTGTCAGACTCAACAGATAAACTTCACATGCATGCAACCGACATCAGATACAGATAAAGCTGTTTTCAGGTTTATTTTCTGCTCCAGTGCTTTACTTTATCAGCATGACCTGCAAGCACATGTTTCATTCAGCGAGGACGCAGTGTGTTTTGAATAGTTTTGTTGTAAGAAAACTTATTCTAAGCTTCCACAACAAATTAGAAACAAGAATAAAGTTAGTGGAAGGGCCTTAAAGGAGAACGTTCACAGAAATTGAGTTGACATACGTACGAGAGCATTGTAGGACATCTCTGAGGTTTGTGCTAATCACTGAACTCTACTCCAAGCATGCAGGTCACAGTCACATGAAATCTGTTAACCAGAAGGAGAAAGATACAGAGTTTCTTTCTCTAAATCGAACTAGAATATCTTCACATATTTTCACTACCAGGTCACACGTTAAACACCTGGATCAACACTCTCACAGAGAGAGATGGCCGATAAGAAAATAGCTGAACATTTGGAGACAAGTTGTTTGTTATTTTTTAAATCTGGGCCTTAGGTCTTTACTTTTTTAGATAGCTTTGTGTTTGTTAAATGAAATCTGTAATGGACTGGGAAAGTCAATGTTGCCATCTAGTGGACAAGTAGGGCAATACATCTTTATCATCATTTTTTTCTCTAATTAATTTTGCACTGACTTACAAAGAAAAAATGAATTGGTCAGTTAAATATTTAAAAAGTAAAATTGACTGTGTTTCACAGAGATTTACATAATGTACCAATAATAATGTCCAGGATTAAGAACAAGTATGATAACTACATAGTTGGTAGAGTCGGTCATCTTCTGGGGTCAGGGGTTTGATCCCTAGCTCATGCAGCTACATGTCTGATGTGTCCTTGGGCAAGACACTTAATTAAAAATTGCTCCCGCTGCTTTGTCAGCGGCGTATGAATGTGTACGAATGGGATTAGCTACTTCTGATGGTCACTTCCTATGGAAACCTGTGCCATCAGTGTGTGAATGTGTAGGTGTGACCTTCGGTGTAAAAGTACTTTGAGTAGTCAGAAGATTAGAAAACACGACACAGTCCATTTAACATTTACACTCTTCTTCTCTCAATCGTTTTTTAGAATTCAAACCCTATCACGTCAAAAACCTGCAAACACATCTGTTCTTTTCAGCAGGGTGACTTCTCAAGTCTTTCTCTCTGTTGTTGCAGAACTGCATGCTGGGTGTTGATAAGGACCAGGTCTGGATGGGATCAGAGGACTCAGTGATCTACATCATCAGCATGGTGGCCATGGTCTGTAACAGACAGCTGACCGAACACAGGGCGGAGGTCACCGGACTGGCACTAGACACAGACAAATACAGGTTAGCATTAGCTACTCATCAGCACTATTTCAGTGTCCCATCTGTTATGAAGTCCAGATGCAGTGTAAAAAATATTTAAATGACAGAATGCAAACTCAGTAGAATCCTTATACTAAAATGTAAACTTGATGGAATTGTTGGCATACGTAGTTATTTATTGTTTCTTCTTTTGATCCCATGCTTATGATGTTTGAAGTTAAAAATGCAGTTCTCAATTGAATAACTGTGTTGTTACTTTTTTTGTTTGTTTTTTAAGCAGACAGATCAGTTTGTGTTTAACTTAGCTGAAGTAAGAGTTGGCCTTACATTTGCTTGTGTACTTTTACTTACAGCCAGAAGGTGGCGTACTCCTGCAGCGCAGAGGGAAGCGTCATGGTGTGGGACATCTCAACACTACAGGTTAGTTTGAAACCCACAGCAGTGTCAACTTTAATTTTCATTAGCTTGCTGTTTAAACAACAAAAAACAACAACTACAAGTCAAGTAGAAAATGAAAGAGCCTGTTCTTTCTTTTCAAATGCGTTAAAAAAAAAAAAGAATTTGACTTGAGAGTTTCCATTTTAAGAAATTAAGTGTTTGAGCCTGATTAATTCCTACCAACTCTCCTGGTTGCTCCTCCTCCTCCTTCTTCTCTTGTTTCAAACCAAAGTTGGGTGATTCATATTTCCTGTTTGTCACTTGTCTGTCACACCCCTCAGGTAAAGAGGCAGTTCCGCCTCTCCTGCGACCGCCTGCAGTCTGTGTCCACCTGTAACGGAACGCTGTGGTGCTGTAAGTTTCACAATAACACTCAAGTTTAAAAACAGGAAACATAACATCTTCTTATGGGAATTAAGTAATCCCTCACCCTCTCTCTCTCTGTAGGCTCTAGGGAAAATATCATGGAAGTGTGGAGAAACGGTTCAGTGAAACAACATCTGAATTTACCAGAGCAACAAAAAGGATCCGCAGCTACGTTCAGTTCTATTCTGCTTTTACCGGAGGTCAAACACACAAACACTCTCTGACTTTAGCCCTGTGATATTTTGTGTGTTATATTTAAGCTTTACTTATTGTCCATTGTGTTTGCTTGTGTTCCAGAGAGAGGAGCTGTGGAGTGTTTGTGTGGACTCAGGAGAAGTGTGCGTGTGGCACATTAAGGACACTACAAAACCATTTCACCGGGTGTCTCTGCAGGACTGCAGCGGGTGTTACTGCATGATCAAAGTTAAAAACCAGGTTAATATACTACACTAATGCACACGAAGAACACATATTCATGACACATTGGAGCCTTTTTTTTCCTCATCTGTGAAGTGAATTAAAATCTGTCCGTTTCCTCTCCAGGTGTGGGTTGGTGGTGTTGGCCGCAGTTCTACCAAAGGGAAGGTTTACATCCTGGACACAGAGCGCCATCAGGTTCTGAAGGAGCTTCATGGCCACAACGACAAGGTGAAGTCGCTCTGCACTGCTGAGGATCGGTACGTGCTCAGCGGAGCTGGCAAACACGATGGAAAGATCGCCATCTGGAAGGTGGAGTAGTGCAGTTGACTGGAAGTGAGCCATTTTTTTTTTTTTTTTAAAGTTGGATTGTTTGAACATAATGAAGCTACTCTAAATCTTCACCTGAACTGGAAAAAAGGCTAAAAAGGCTGAGGCTGAGATCTGGGGAACGAAGAGAGAATTTGTTTTTTAATGGAGCAAGAAGAGATGGATGAAAATCAAAACCTCTACTTGTTTTTTCAGTCTCGGCGATATGAAGGAATCACAAGTCAGTCGTGTGGAGCGACACGTTTACATAGAGCGTCACCGTCTGAGCAGCCTCTCCCTCTGACTGTTAAGTTGTATTTAATAAGACGAATATGTCTCAATTGTTTGCAGACAAAAACCTAACAGCACTAACACATTTTTTTTAAAGTTCTATGAAGGACAAATGAAGACTGAAAGAAAGGCACACGTTTTGCTTAATGTTTCTTTAATCCAAAGTTCCATGCTTCACTGAAGGTTTATGTTTTTTCTCGTATTTTTATACCGTGCAGTATTTAATGCCTAACCCTGTTTATGAGGTTTGATCACACTAGTATTATGTGGAAACATTTTGTGACTGAGCCTTGCCTCCAGCTGTGAGTCTGATGTGAGCTCCTGCAGCTCAAAGGAGTCAAACTACCCTGAAAACAAAAACTGCTGTGATTTCAGCTGCATTGTGGGAAAGGCACTGAAATTATTTGGATGGGAGTTATGCAATATTGGACAATGTACAGTTGACATGAAACATAATGGAAACTGAAAGACTCAAACATGTTTAAGAGCATCTCAAAAGGAACAAGTTATGTCCTGAAAGTGGAAACTGGTAGAAACTCCAAAAATAGCCATTTCACAGTGAACTGCTCGTGTTGTACTTCATAACTTTACTTCAAAGTTTCTACAGTTGTCTCTTTGTTCCTACAGCATTTCTTTCATCTGTTTTCTGGTTTATAACACAGTATGTTAAAATGTTTTCCTGTTCTGGGGGCTGGAGCCAATCCCAGCTGTCATTGGGCAAAAGGCGGGGGTACATCCTGAACTGTTCAGCCAATCACAGGGCTGACATATAGAGACAGACAACCAGCCACACTCACATTCACACCTACCAGCAAATTAGAGTCACCAATTAACCAAACCAGCATCTCTTTGGACTGTGGGAGGAAGTCGGAGAACCCGGGGAGAACCCACACATGCACAGGGAGAACATGCAAACTCCACACAGAAATGTTCCTGTCAGATTTGAAGCTGTGAGGCACGCAAATAAGAAATGTATTTGTTTATCATTTTAAGTCAAAAGAGTTGGATGAAAGTAGTCTGTTATTGCTTAAATGTATCTATAATATGTCATTATTTTATATAAGGACTTCTATTAACTCAGACTAAAGTCTTTTATTTAACTTTTTCTATCTTTTAAAGCGTTTTTTTCTCCTCAGAGACTCTTGAATGATGAAGCAGGCATTCCATTTTTTTTAGAAGAATTACAAGTTGCATCAAAGAGATTTATTCAAAGGTTCAACTTAACATTCACTATTTATTTACCAACTGTACAGAGCATGACCATCAAATCTGTTCCTTTTTTAATCTAAACCTCTCAACCTTGTATGTATTGTTTTTTTTATGCAACCTTTTCTGTACTTACTTTTTAAGAATTTATGTTAAACTTGATAAAATCACGACGACTGCGAACAATATTTTTCTGACAATAAACCAAGAGTGAACACAGCAGGTATATAAAGTCTACAGTTTGTCTTCATTTTTATCAAAGTTTTAATTTACTTGTGATGTAGGGAGACTTCTTCTGAAAAATTATTTTTTAACAACAAAAAAAGAAAATATATTCTGGATAAACCACAAGACGTGCAACGGTGATTATGAGTCAAGAGTATTCTTTACTTTAAGATTAAAATTAGAAACATCCACTCCGTGCAACATTTTACAATGTAACAAATCCTCCTGAAAGATGGTATTTTAATCTTTTTTACTGTGTACATCTTTAATATTTACAGTCTGTGTACATCACAGGACTACATACTGGATGCAAAGGATTTTCTTGAACATTCACAGAGTTTGCAATTCCTTGAGATCCCCAGAAGAGGGTGCTGTTTGGCCACAAGAGGAGTTACAGTAGATGAAGGTTTGGGACGAGAACTGATCAAACTGAAAAGTTTCAACAAAACAGAGATGCAGTGAATAAACATTGACAATATTGAAACATAGATTTTCTGCGCTAACAGACTGCTTTGTTTATGTATCACGTGGGAAATTAGATAAAATGTCAATACATTCAGTGAGCAAATGGGGGGGATATTTCAAGAATTATTTAAGCACCTTTTAGTTCAAAACAGTAAACAGTATTTGAGCGCTGATGATGGCGGTTCGGCTGCTCCCCATGTACGGAGGCTAGAGCCCTCCAAGCAGAGGTTCAAGCCCGACCAGTGGCTCCTTGTTAGAACAGCAGCCTCTGTTCATGGGGCATGCAAACTCACCACTAGGCCACTAGTGCCCCTTATTATCCCTGCATGGTAAATAAAATAGAAATATCTCCTTATAAGATCTGTATTTGAGCACATTAAACAAAAATGACATCATCAAATGTCTAATGACTATTTTTCCGTTGATGAAATTCCCTCTTCTCAGCTCTGCACTTTGATACTGGTTTCACAGTAAACTTAGAAGCTGTTCAATTCCCTTTTTCTCTGTGAGGGATGCAGGGTGGCGTTCATTCTGCTCAGGTGTACTTGAGCAAAAAAGCTAATGTCTTCCTGTCTGCTGCTCTACGAATGACCTCTGACCTTCCCATTTATTCTGTATTGTACAACTCTCCTCCTTCTAAATAAAATACTGTGTCTGTGTTGATTTGCAGTTGTATTTGTGTAAGTGTATTTTTAATGTGTGCACACTGTACATTGTTGGGTTACGTAAAGCCTTAAGCGTTTGTTAATCTCTCACCGTGCAGCTCCACTCATGCCTCGGCTGCAGTGGAAGATAAGTTGTCCTCTGTGTCTCCTGCAGCTTTAAATAAGTTTCCTTTAATCCACAAACTTTGACTTACAGGAAGCAGGGGCTAGATTTAAGAGAGAACACACACACAATTGTTTTGTTTTGTGCTGCAGCTGAACTTCACTAAGAAAACCTCAAAACATTGAAACAGAAAACTGTAGTCATCCGAACAGAATCACAGTCCTGCAGTTTAATGCTTCAAAGGGAAAAAGCGTAATTCTTATGTCTGACTTTCCTAGTAAATGATAACTAAACAAATGACAAAATTACACAGGAAGATAAGATTTGCACATTTTTATGTTGGTCAATAATTGCGTAATCACAAAGACATCAACAGTTAAGGTTGTCTATTAGGACATTGTGACTTACTGACTCCTGAGCTTGGTCTTGTCTCCCAGCCTCAAGGTTATTTGTTCCAACTGAGGATGTCAATCTTTGAAGAATCTCTGAGAACTTAACAAATTTTATGCATAAATGATAAATTGAGCAACAATTAAAATAAGGAGGAAAAAACTATATTTATTAGGTTTTTGCACACTTAAAACTTTAGCTAGTCTAATTCACACTGACCTGCTGGTAACATCTCATATAACAACTGGTATTATGATTTGATTTCACCTTAAATCATTCAAGAGAGGAAAAGCTGAAAATTAAACAAATATGAGGAGATATTGAGTTTTTTTAAACTATGGGATGATGTAAGAGGAACTGACTCACATTTGTGACCAGTAATGAAGAAAATCAGATACAGGGTAACAGTGATGCTGATTTTATGAAATCATTTTCATAATAAAAAGTTCAATCATGACATTTAAGAATCATAATGAGACAGACTCCCTCAATGAAAAAACTTACAGAACAATACCATGAATTTAAAAATGACTGGTAACAGTGAAGATGAGCACTATGGCACAGAGGAATTAAATGTTTTAGAAGGCTTTGATAGCACTTGTGTTTTGCTTCTCCTTCAATCATTCAATTCAAAAGAAAATTGCAGTTCAGTAAAGATACATTTAATGACATCAAGGTGGCGTAGTATGTTATTGATTTGTCCTGCTGAGTTGTTCCTTACAAATATGTACAACTATTTACTGCCGCAGACATCAGTCCATTATATCTTTATAGTTTTGGTGTTCATGCATGTTATGACAGAACTGTAGAAGACCAACACGTCATCCTCCAGGGCAGGCAAAGTATTTGCAAATTGTTACATGCAGGGGATAATTCTTTTGACTGGCACTCTTAAATACGTCTTGACATCTGTCCGTGTTTTTCGGCTCGGTTCCTCCTCTAACAGGGCCTCAGAGGCCGAAGCTGGCAATCATTATAGATACTTATACAGAGAGAGAGGCAGAGGAAGATCCGAGCCCCCCCCCCAAGCTTTTAACCTTCCCCCTTTTGTGTGCTCTAATTGTCTTGTTGTTGTTGTAGTAAAGTTTATTTTGGGGCTTTTTATGCCTTTATTTAGAGATAGGACAGTGGATAGAGTCAGAAACAAAGTGGGGAATGACATGAGGTAAAGAAGGAACAGGGCAGATTCGAACCAGGACCGCCCTCCTGGAGGACTACAGCCTCCACACATAGGGCACACGCACCAACTACTATACTGTACAAGCCCCATTTTTCTTGTTGTTGTATGTTGTTAAAATTGTTGGCCGGACAAAAACTAACAATCATTAGGAATGCTGGAGAAGTCTCGAGAGTTTTTCACTCCTCCATGACGAATGTATTCTTCACACACTTTGTGTGACCAGCAGCCTGCAGTTTTCTTCATAAATGCAATAGTTGAAAAATTAACAATGGAAGGAATGTCCAAATCTTTTTAATATTTACAACTTTTAAGGCCAGTATGTCATAAAAAACACTGTTAATAACAATAACAGTAATAACAGTACAATAAAAATAAAATATAAAGGAACAATGACAACATGACTTATTTTTTCTTTCTCTTCTCTCTTTAACACACCCTCACACACACACACACACACACACACACACACACACACACACACACACACACACACACACACACACACACACACACACACACACGTGCGAAGTGCTACACAAAAGAACAGACAGAAAGAACAGAAATTGAAGAGAGATCAAAAAATAGGGGATAGTAATAAAATATTTTAAATGATACACACACACACACACACACGCACACGAAACATAGGACCTGCAGGTCTTTACCAATGAAGCATTGCTCAAATCTCATGAAAAAATAATACAAAAAGAAACTTAAGAATATAAATTTTACGGTAGATTAAGGAATAATTTAGCAGGTATAATATATGATCATTGTGATGTAAAAATAGGCTTACCTCAAATTAAGACTAAGCATAAAAGAGTGCATTTCAAACAAATGCCGTTTGTGTTGCATTGCCCTTTAAAAATAAATCTGCCTCTGTTGCCTACTTTGTATACCAACGCCAAGACCCCGCCCCTTTATGCAGATCTGCCCTGACGTCGGCGGAAGCTAGCGCTACGTCTCTTCTTCCGACAGATATCCCTTTAAAGGCGTATTTAAAGCCCTGGCTTCAGTTGCAGCAGCAGCAGCGGACAACCTATGCAACAAAAGCTTGCTGCAGAACCGGGCAACTGTCCGACCTCTTGAGCGGACAGAAACACGGAGCCGGCGGCTGACACGACCCGGCGAGGTGAGCTCGGTGTTCTAGCGTACACACCGGCGACGACAGGACGCGGATATCGAACATTTTCTGTGCACCGTTGATACTGTGCTCCGGCAAGCGCAATACACAGCATCTCAGGTTGCTGCTGCAGAGAGGAGCAGCAGCAGGAGGAGGAGGAGGAGGAGGAGGAGGAGGGGGAGGAGGCAGTTACAGTAGTTTCTGTAGGCCTGTTTCAAAAACAAAAAAGAGGGGAGGCTGGAGGTGACAGCCTGCGATAGGTTAGGATGTATAATGAGGTCTGACTGTTAAGTTGTATTTAGTAAGACGAATATGTCTCAATTGTTTTTTAAAATTGAAATCATGTATAGGATGTTTGAAAGCAGAATGGTGGCAGTTTCGGCATTGAGTGGTGTCCATTAGTAGAATTGGCTTCATTTGTTTATGCACTGCACGCTTGTTATAAACCAGGAAGGAGGAGTTTATAACAGAGGATAACACACCTGTGACTGTGGGAAGTTCAAAACAAAGCTGCGTGATAAATGCGTTTGGATTGTGGGCTTGTCAATTTAATTAAAGTCAAGATGCACAGGAGTGTCCTGCTCTTAAATAAATATCCTGTTGTCATTGTAATTGGCTGTTGCTGTATCCAAATGTCACCTGATTGTGGATGTGATGCCAGCTACCTGCAGTGGATTTAAGGGTGAACGTTTGTCAATCAGTGGACAGAAAATGTGTCATAAACAATTTTATTAGTTTATATTTTTGCTTTTTAACTTAGTGTTTTATGGTAACAAGTTGAAAATGTAGTTGTTTAGATGAGCAATTAGAGATGCCCCTTTCTGTTGTGCTTGTACATTTTTCAGAAGTAAGATTAAAGATAATGTTAATAGTGATTCATTGCAGTGGTCTAAATGTCGGTGCTCCTCTGACTTTTGCTTTCCAAACACATGAAGAAAACCTAATTTCATTGAGCTTAGGAGACAAGAACCTTCTCCAACCTTCTTTTGGTTTTTATTTTTCGGATTTATTTCAGATATCAAACACATTTCGGTGATTCTGAGTACAACTGTTGTTAATAATGAATATCTACTTTGGACTTCTTCGGCCGTTCATCCGTTTACTGATTCAAAGGGAGAGCAATTGCAGAGGCTTTTCTTGTTCTGCGCTTTTCTCATGTCTTCAACGTTTTGGTTTATTGTCTTGCTTGTTTATTCCAATGCATGTGTACTTATTTTAATGTTTAGTGTAATGCAACATTCTGTGTTTCTGTTTACATAGTGCTGCTTTGATGGGCTCATTTAAATGTCAAGTGTAAACAGGGTCTATTTGCTCTTTGTTTGTTTCAGGTACGACTGCAGGGCTAAAGATTGCAGCCTGGACTAAAACGAAGACGTCTCAACGACATTTATGAAGCTTTCAAGGCCTTTTGGTGAGTCTAAAATACACACACTCAATCTCTTAGGCAAGAGCAACCATCACTTTATTTAGTGCATTATAAAGGTTTTCTGTGTCTGTTGTTGGGTGTTTTGGTCAGCATCGCAAAGCTCCAAATATTAAAATAGTATGCATACACAAACACAGTCTTTACATTAAAAAAAAATAAAAATAAAATAAAGGTGTCAGCATTATGTTTTTCCCCATCATGTGGCCTTTGTGGGTTTGAGTTTTCATGGTTGAGACCTTCTGATTCAGCTGAAGTGAAAGCAATCGACTTCCTCTAGATGAAATGTTTGCTGAGTCAGCATCGTGTTATCGTGTCACACACACACACACACACTGCGCAAGTGTGTAGCCAGACAAGACTGGTCACATGCAGACAGTCACGTGAACAGATACTCACTCACACAGATGTAATGCAAATAGATCATACATCCTTTAATGTATACATTCACATGGAAAGACTACACTATTATTATGGAGACCATTGCTTTCAGAGCTGGATTATATAGAGTCTCTTAATCCATCCATAGAAAGAAACACACACACACACACACACACACACACACACACACACACACACACACAAGCAGTCTTTACATTAAGGATGGTTGAACTAGGACAAGATTAAGATCAGGAACTGAAATAAAACATGAAGGGGCACTTTGAAATGTATGTGTCAGACGTTGAATTGGGGCTCAGACACACACAAACACTAAGCCTACAAGGTCAGTCACTTTAAATATTCAAATGATCTTCAGCATGTTGTCAGGCTGCTGCTGAATGCTGTGCAGCAGGTTACTGACCATTACCCAGATTCGTTAGGTAATTGATTTCGACACTCCATGCAGGATCTTGAGAGTCTCAGTGAAAGCACACGCAAAAGATGGGTTCCTTTAAACAAGAAGGTATCTTGCTTTCAAGCCATTTTATTGTGCAACCTTGATATTTTTACAGAACTGATCAACAAAGGTCATGCAATTTCTCTCAATGACACTAAGTGAACATGGAGTTAAACTAAAATGAGTCTGTTGAAGTAATCCGAAAACCCCCATGGACGAAATTTGAACAACAACAGCACTGTTAAAGAAAAGGGGAAATTTTGGGGAGAAATTGAATTTTTTTTTTTCTTATCTGCAGTATAAAATGAGAAAATGTCCAACCCCTCATCTGTAACTAAGACAAAAGAGCCAGCACTAGATTGCCTTAGCTTAGCACAAATACGTGAAACTGTAGACTATATGTAAGTGGTTAAAGCTGCAGTGACATTCCCAAAAAATATTCAAACAACCAATCAGAGGCCTTCTTGGATTTTTGGAGCTAGTGCTAGAAACCTAAGGTCAAGTTTGGTGTCTCAATAGATGAGGTAAAATGTAGCAGGCACGTGCCAACAACAGCCATGACAGTCATGCTGTCACAAAACCACACCCTGCACTGATTTATTTAATGTAAAAGGAGGTTTAACACATACAAATAATGTCTGTACCAAATGTAAAGGTCATTTCTGTTATGAAGTTGGGCTTCTTGATTTGGCATTTTTAATCTATCAGGATTGAAGTTTTCTAAGCACAATGCAGCTCCCCCTTATGTTTAAAAACACACAATTTGGCTAAATTCACTTGAATTTGAAGCTCTCAGCATGTTTACATTTCTCTGTCCGTCACACAAACATACACACACACAACTAAACTGGCTTTGTATCCTGAATCCTGATCCTGTGTGTAGATAACCCACTTCCTTAGGAAAGAAAAGAGAGAACAGTTATGGTTTCCCACCTCTGATCATAGAGCAAGACTGTGTGTTTATGTGTGTGTGTTTGTCGTCTCACTTACATCGCTGCCATCAATAGCCCGCCTTATCTCTACCAGATACACACACACACACACACACACACACACACACACACACACACACACACACACACACACACACACACACAGCTGTTGCAGCTATAAATGCTGTTTGTTGTAGGGCACTGCATAATTCAAGTTTGGCAGAAAACATGACAGGTCAGTGGTCTGTACACATATTTCTTTTTAATGTTTTCTGGAGCCTAAAGACATTTGTGTTGGTATGTCTTGAAGTGTACAATACTGCATGCTTTGCTGGTTATTTTTCAAATGGTGCACGACTGTTATCAAAGAAAGTACGAGATGGCTGTGCTGTTTTTTGCCCTGACTTTGAGTTAGAGGAAACACACACACACACGCTACAACACTAGCATACATACAGATGTAACACCAGAGATTGTCAATAAAACAAAACACCTTCTAAAAATAGTCTGTCCACTTCAGCTGCCTGCTCACCTGTCGACTCTCCTCTTTTCCGTCTCTGTCTTTAAGACTTCTTCCTTTGTCTGTGTTCACGTCTCTTTGCCTCTTCATTTCTATAGTTTATTCCAGGTGTTTCAAACTCCATTGAGTTTCTAGCAGTAAGAAAAAAACTGAATCTTTAACAAAGGGGCTAATCTTGGCAGGAGGTGCAGTTAAAATGTTTTCCCCAATGTTTTAACAAGCCAACAGCACCTTTGATGTAAACTCTGTCTGTCTTCCTCTGCATATTTAGATCTCTCTTTCTCTGATAACTACCTCTTATAAGATAAACTCCATCTGTTGAAGATCATTTAAAGTGAGTAAAGGCTCTGAAACAGGTGCTAAATGACCTTGTTGTGAGATTGTTTTGTCAACCTTTAAGACGCATTAGCCAATATCAAGCATTAGTTCCAAAACTTCCCAGAACAAAAGGGAGCATTCAAAACTCCCTTTTTGCATTACAGAAGTAGCTTTCATCATAGTTTTCAGCTTTGACCTCTTTGACCACTAATGGTCGACATTACTCATGAATATTATAAAATTATATGGACATCTTTTCCTACAACCTTGTTTACAGTGGAATCTTTTTTATTCCTCCCCATCATTCACTGCTAAATTTGCAGCTAGAGATCAGCTGTGGTATAAGATTACTTAATGCCAGAAACAAGTGGCCAATATCAGACATTTAGTACTGTTGTATACTCTTGTAAAACTTCTTGTAAAAAGTCTACTTCTTGCTGTCAGAGGAGAACAATGAGCTGGCATTTGACCCCTTTTGTTTTTCTGCTGATTTAGGAGGTGTGAAATCCTGCTCAAAGATCACTTCATTATCTCAGAGAATAAAGAAGGAATGGAGCCAGATTTGCAAAGCCATGACCACTGACAAATCTTTACCTTTAAAATCACTCTCCAAGTGTGAATATGTGCAAAAGTAGCAGTAAATATGACTGCCCTGCTCAAGGTCACTGTATTATTTTTTCCCAGGCAGAGATTGCGACCAGCAGCCAGATGTTTTTTGCAGAGGTGCCATTGAACTTTTAAGCTATATTATAAATGCACCAAAACGTTATGGTGAAGGGGGACATATTTTTCCTTCGAGCCTGACTGAACTCGGATAGCGTGAAAAGCTTGAACAAATTTGGCCTCACCACACTTCTGAGCTGTCTGGCCTCCGCTGCCTGTGGCTGACTTTAATACCTCATCAGCGAGCTCTGTTCAGTAGTGAGACATCAACACTCAAAGCCAGCCAAACTGCAGAACGTCATCAGAGTTTCCATCTCAAAAGTTTTGCCCAAAGTCATTTCAAGTTTGAGATACAAAAATAAATTTTTGCTTGTAATGCAAGACATCTTATTTGGTTTTCATCCAATCACTGTTCCCATCTTCTCTGACTCATCCTGAGCCGTAAATGTCTGGGGACAAGCTGATGTCCCGCCTTCTAATTAAATAGCCAAGAGCTGAGTGGATGCCAGATATGACTGGCAGAGAGTCAGATTTGTTCATCCGGGGCATCTTGGTGTTATTTTTACCACATCATGATGCCTTTGATTTCAAATGCGTGTAGAGTAATAATGTAAATGAAATCCAATATCGTAGTTCTGTTACGTAAATTGTTATGTTTTTCATCACTAATCAAGCAGAGTGAGTACTTAAAATATAAAAGCACTTAATCACATTGATACAAAAACATACAGAATTAGCATATTATCATAAATGAACCTTGATTAACATTGTGGCCCTGGTTTACTTTTCATCTCCTCTGGTCTCTTGTACTAATTCGTACCTCCTTTTTGCCATTTCTATATAACCTTGACAAACTACTATAATGCATTGGGTTATCGAAAAAAAGAACACTTCTAAATGTAAAGATATGCAGTTTATATCACAGAAAGCAATGACAACCAACAAGTATTCAAATATCAGAAACTGAAACCACCGATTTCATGGTATGTTTGCTTAAAACCCTTAAGATCACAGATTATCAAAATTAGTTGGTAATTCATTCTCTGCTGTTTCAGTTTAAAGTAAACATGTTAAAAGGGCCGCACCGCCTCAGAAGGGCACTAAAGACAGACAGGTAGTCAGGTATCCAGGGTGAAAGAGGAGAGACGATCGCTGGCTGTGAGCCAGTAATGTCATTAACACTGTTAGTAATACTGCACTCTAAGTAATGGACACACACTGTGCCTGCTAGAGAAGAAGAACATGGCATCCTTTTACATATTTTTTAAGTTGATTTATTCCAAAAGCAGAAAATGTGACACTGTACAGATGCTTAGTTACACAACTGGTGGTCACAGTCAGTAAAAGTGGCATTAGGTTTACTGTCTGATGCCTCCGTCTGCAAACTGGAACAGCAGTTTTCATTCAAAACGTTTGTTCCTCTTTCTTACTTCCCGGCTCTGTTAGTCTTTTTATGAGGTTGTTTTGTCACTTTATGGGATCAAGTGTGGCCTCCCAAATTTTAATATGTGCACACTAATGATGCTTTGAAGCTCCAGGGTTTGATTTCAATAATACACCCAGTGATTTTAATTTTCCCTTCATGTTTGTTCGATGCTGTTGATTGTGAGATTTGATATCATCCATGAGTAATGAGTCACCAGAACATTCCTGGTGCCAGATTCAATCACAACATGATGCTGCAGATCGAAAATGTGTTTAGAAAGTAACCCCTACTTGAGTTTTATCTGAAGGTAGATTCAACACCTAATCTGCTATTTTTCTGACTGTTCCTTGGAACGTCAACAAAATAGCTGACATGACTCCTTGAAATACACATCCTTTTTCTTTGGTATGCCGAAACCGAAGCATCTTGGCTTTTTATAACGTAACCCTGGAAATTCCCTGATTGTTAAAGTTTAGGTGACATCATGTTTTTAATGTTTCAGTTCATGTTTTAATACTTAGCTTTGCATTAACAGTAAGATTGATACTAATGATACTGGCTCTTGTTTTGGGAAATAACATCAGTAGGAATAAAGCAAATTAACACAGATTGGTCTGGAATTAATCTGAAAATGGGTAGATTAACATAGAAGGGGTTAAGCAGGTACTGTTAATTACATGATAATGACAAATGTATTTCCTTATTTATTTAAAAGTAGGGACAGTGCACATTAGTGAACATAAACATGTAACTATGCCAGATTGTTGCCGTAGACTAAACTAACTGTAGTCCCTTGGCAGGTTGGTGGTACTACACATAAGTAATGACCAAACAACATCATAAACTGTACATTAGTTGAGAGAGACACATTTATACAAGCTTAAAACGTGGTTGTGTGATGTTGTTCTAACCAAACCAGGATAAAGTAACCTTCAGAGTAAAAGTGCTTGAAATGCATGCTACAGGGCATCAAGTGCTGGAGGATTAAAGTGCAAAAGTGCTGGAGTATTGCACATGATTATGAGATACTCATGTAGATTGCAAAATTGCCCTTGAAGCCTGAAACTTGAAAGTGCTGGTGTGATTGCACACCGCCCTATTGCTCCAAGTTTGCACATATAGACTATTGCACAGGGTTAGTACACATGCTGTGTTTGTGTACGCAGTATTGCACTAATTAAGAATAGATTTTTAGACATGGTCACAGATCTGGTTCGTTCTGAGCTACAGCTCCAGATGACCCTTGAGAGTGAGTAAGCTGTTCCAGAACGTGCTCCCTTTGAAGGACAAAACATTTTGACCAAACGTGGATGGTAAGGGCAACCTCTCAGTCACCTCTAAAAGTGACTCTAGTGGTTGTAGATGAAGAGATACTGATAGCTTTCTGTTTGATGTAATCATTTAGTGGGGGTGGAGCCTGCCAATTAAGGACTGTATTCATCCTACAGGCAGTTTTGAACTCTAAAGGAAGTTGTCAAAGTTTAATAGCTTGTACTTTAGAGGGATGTTACAATGGTGATATGAGAAGGGTTTGTTGTCTAATATTTCCAACGCTTTTCTTAATACAAAGATTGACTTGCTGTCTGTTTGTCATTATATGGCATATTTTAAGACATTTCTTTAAATAACCAATGGATGTAATGAATGCTTATGATCCTGTAACTTTTCAAAGTATCAGCTGTGTGTGAAATATGTGACTTGGTGGTAATGTCTAACTGAAATATTGGGTAATAAAATGTGGACAGTTCCAATTGGGAGGGAAGTCATTCCTATGACCTTAGCCTTCTGTATTGACATGAATGTCATCTACTCTATATTGATTTCTTGTCTTGTTGTTCTAGTTTATAGACTGTTGTCACCAAACAATGCTTACCAAAAATCCAGATTTTCTTTTTGTTGAGTCTGTTCATGCATGCCCTCAAGTTAATATGGTCCAAACCCCCACTGGCACACATCTACTGTTGTGTTGCCAATTTCCAGACAGACACTGTTTGTGTGCAGCGTATGGAGAATGTCTGCAGGAGTGTTAAGCTGGGAGTATGGTGAGATTTTTGGTCAGAGTTTGGTTTGTATCATAAACACAGCTAAACCTCTTCCATGTGTCAGTCCTCATTCCTCTCCTGCCCTGACAGAAAAACAACAAGGAGAGAAACAAAACAAAGGAATAAACTTTCATTGCTTGTCCTGTTGAAAAGTTTCTCAAACTTTCATTAGTTATGGGCGTGGTTTTTGTTTTTACCAGCTTGACAACAGGAAATTATAATGAACAAGATGTTCCTCTGTGGTAAAAGCAGAGCCAAAGAGTTACTTAAAATGTTACATATATCATAGCAAATATATGTATTTCTGTATCATCACTGCTGCAGGCCAGGTCATCTTTATTTAAATGAAATGCATATTTGATGATTTGTCTTATAATGTTGAAAATCAACACATTTTTGTGTTTGTTTGAGTGAGAGAGATGCAGGTCAAACCGTTTAGTGCTGTTGGTTTTAGTTGGTCTTTATCAGCATCGAGTGTGTGTGCGTGTGTGTGCGTGCGTGTGTGTGTTTGTGTGTGTGTAAACTTGACTGTGGAATATTCCATTTGTGGGCAGGGCTAAACCATCTTGAAGTCTTGTCCGTTCCTGAAGAGGTCTCTACATGCTGTAATATGTGCAATATGAGCCAATAATTTGGCTTGTTTTCAAACCTGCTGCTGCGGAGAACAATAACTCCACATTCGTGTTTAGCTGCTTTACATTGACTCATGTGGTGAGACGTGAGGGTGTTGTTTGGAGCTGACTTATCGACAGATTTAATGTTGTAATATCAATGAGAAAGAGGCATGTGAATGACTGTGTTTGTTCAAACGTATGAATAGAATAGAATAGAATGTCTTTATTGTCATTATACAATTGTACAACAAAATTATTTGGCTTCACCTTAAAGCATCCACAGCTAAAAACAACAAAAGAAGAAAATTTAAAAAAAAGGAACTCTCATTCAGGTAGGATGGGCAATGTATGGTAGGAGTTATTTACAGGTAGTAGCACACACGTATGGCTAGTAGAAAGAAAACCAAACAAACCCACACATATCAAGATACATAAAGGAGATTTGCATCGCACCCCTTTACCCCTATTTGAATTATTTTTATTTTATTTTATCCTGTTTTACCTTTTGTTTAAAGCCTAAAGAAGGAGGCTATCCAACACACACAGTCCCTCTGTTAGACAGGATGCAGGTGGTGGGGTGCAGTAATGTGATGTTTGGTAAGGGGTACTGTAGTCAAAGGGGGCACATAAGAGGTTGGAGTTGGTGAATTACATCCCTCTGTATGTGTGTGTGCGTGTGTGCGTGTGTGTGTGTGTGTGGTTATGTGGTGAGGACGACACACAGCCAGTAACGTGACTCTGGGGTAGAAGTAGGCCAAGGCTGCTTGTCAGCAACTTGTCAAAACCTCAATGTATGATCTCTCATCAAACAGTCAGACTTGCAGGAGGTAATACGGCTTTTAAACATCAAAGGTCTATGCTAATGCATGTTGGCATGCTTCAGTTTTTTATGAGAAAGCTTAAAGGTTAATAGATTTAACTTAAGCTTGTTTACACTAAATACAACATTGACATTAACTGTCTAGACTTGTTCAGATCAGAAGTCAGTGGATTCAAATACCAGTTTTTGCGTGTCTGGCCTCTATTTCAACACAGTTGAAGTTTATCATACTGTAATACTTTTGTAAATACAAGAGTATTTCTAAATACGTCTCTGGTCTCCACCTTGACTGAGTCTGAACAGACACTTTTCTAACCCAGCACATTGATGCTTATTTTGCTAAAGCTACAACATTAGCTAATGAAAGTATAATGCAGCATTAAAATGATCTAACGAGCAAAAGGACCAATAATCAGAACACTAAATCTAAGAGTCAGTGTCGTTTTGTCTTTTTGTTGGTTTAGCTAGCTGTGTTTTGTTTTTTGCTCTTGGTGTGAACTGACTTCTGCCTGTGAGTGATAACCAGCTAGCCTATTAGCCTGCTGTGCTAAAAATAAACACAAGGATGACTGGGCTATTAGTGGCTTCAGAGTCCTCTTCTGTCCTTTCGTGTCTTCAGCTTTGCTAGTGTTATGCTAGCTTGGCTAACAAATTTCTTGAAACCTAAGAATAGAGCTGAGCCACTTGCATTTTAAGCTTTGGGCCTCTTGACCTGAAGAAGACTTCAGGTGACATAACACGCTAACACCACCAGCACCATTTTCTTAAACAAAAGATTCTTGTTGATGTTGTTTACATTTTTCACCCTTGTCAGTATCAAAATAACAAACACAATGTGATACAATTGGCCACTCAGTATGGCTTCCAGTTGGCAAGTCTTTACTTTAATATTGTGCTAAAGTTAAGGTTGCTTGTTAGCTCTGTGTTGTTCTTCATCACCCTAAAATATATTGAATGATTTACCTTCTCAATTTACATTTCAACCTCTTTTTACTGTTGTTTCTGGCGGTTCAGTCCATTAGTGTCTAATTGCATTACAGGTGCTTCAAAATGCTTAAATCTACTTTATTAAAGTGCTTTTCCTTTTTGTATTTCATTTGTCACAACAAAGTGGTGACTTTAGGGTTCATGTTTTGCATAATGAAGTGCGGTATAGGCTGAATTTCAAAACCAGGTGGTTCACTTGTCATTATGGTGCTGGAGGTATACATGCCTCAATGTTATTTATTGCAAGTTGTCTTGTTAAAGTTGCTGAAGCTGTAGGGTGAAGGATTGAGCTGTCATGAACGAAAACACAGAAACATTGTGGGTGTTTGTCATTTAATCTGTCACGGTAGATTAAGTTTAAATCAAGCCAAGGCATTTAATTTGTTTTCAAGGAAAGGGTGAGATTGAAGGTGACGTCACAGGGGAAAAACCTCACAGGGGGGAGGTGTGCCTGAAGGTTTTATTACGTAGATGCATTTGTCTGTGAGTGTATATATTTGAACAGCAGGTATATTACATCACATACATACCAGCCAGTATATTAATATAAGCCCAGTGCTATGAGTAAGGGATTTGTTATTGATGCTTGTGCACGTTGATACACATGTGCTCCCCCCTGCCCTCTGCACTGCAGCAGCACTGCACCATAATTCACACATACAGTGTCTGTCTACCTCTCGCCCCTCTCTCTCTCTCTCGTACTTATCCATGCCATCTGCTTCCCAAAGCTGGGAATATGTTCATCTTTCAGTGGAATATCTTCCACAGCAAGGGAATGTTAAGTGTTAATGTGCATGTGTTGTTTTGCTGGGGAGTGTGTATATTTACATGTCTCTGTGGTTTTAGATGTCCCAGTAGTTTCTTATCTACTCTTATCTAGTCCAGCAGAGACTGGACTAGTCTCCAGCTGCTGGACTAGTGATGGAGGTTTAGAGGTCTGTATACCATCAGTATTACCTAATCCCACACATTGAGTTCCTCATTCACAAGCTGGGGATCAAACCCCTAAACCTCTGCTTATTGGGAGACAACCAACTCTACAGGAAATGTTTGGTTTTTCATCTCCTCGATGATCTGGATTGATAGTAGCCATTGATTGATCTATCCACCTGGCATTAAAACATTTCTTTGGTCTTCCAATAACAAGTGGACAGTGTTACGGCTGTATGTTTCCCTGTGCTTTGTGTTCCTTCTCCACTTCTGTTGTCTCCAGCCCAGGTGAAGCCACTAATTGCACAACGAGGTACACCTGGCCTCAGTGCTTAAAAGGCCAGTGCTGGCTGCAGAGAGGAGAGGCATTTTGAGTTGGGACTGCTGTGCTGCTCAGTCAGGGATTGTCTTTTGTTTCCCTTTTGATATTTGATATCATTTAGTGTGTCATATTGTAATAAATTCCTTTGTTTGGCTTTTGTTAAGGTGGTTAGTGTCTTTTAATGGGTCAAGGTATGGTTTGCTGTTAGCCCCGTAGGGCAGCATTATAGCTAGCTTGTAACAAAATGGGGGCTCGTCCGGGATCGAACAACCATGAGGTTTGTTTTGTGTAACTTGTGGCCTTCGTTGGGTTTTCTTGTTTAGTCACCATTGTGTTTCCTGGTGAGTATCAGTTGAGTTTAGCCTGTGAGTGCTTTGAATCTCCCTGGTTAGTGAGGGAGAGGGCCAGCTGGGCTGATTTATTCGTCCTTCCATCAGTCCACTATTTGTTATTTTGCCTTTTTTATTTTTAGAGGTAATCCTGGGTGGAGACCTGTTCTCTGTTGGGGGTAGGCGTGTGAGACGTTTCAGTTACGACTGAAACTCTGTTTGTCTTTAAAGTCGCGTCAAGCCTGGCAAGCCTCTGAAGAAAGTCAGGATTTAGTTAAAGGTACCAGGTGAGATTACTTTCTGTTGCAGCACTCAGGGACTTGCTCGCTGATGGAAGCTGTTGTACGTTCGTTTAGCTACAGTAAGTGCTTTCGTGTGCAGGAACTTTTTGGTTTGTGACATTTCAGTGGTAACTGTACTCCGCATTCGTTGGGTCACTGGAGTTGCTACTTCAGTGTGAGTGTGCAACACTACTGTAGTGTGACTACAGGGTGGCCATTTTGTGTGGTGGTGTTGCAGTCCACATTTAGATGTGGTCACTTGTGTGTTACTGTTTTTGTGTACTTAACTGTGGCAAACTTTCTTTGACTTTAGATGGTCTAGGAAGATGTCACTCCACAGATCAGTGGGTCTTAGAGTGGTGGGTGTGGCCTCCTGGATTGTTGACTTGTTTGTGACTCCTTGCCTACATTTTACCTGAGTAACGTGTGTGTGGTTGTGGACCACATGGTGTCCATCTTGTGTTGTGGTAGTGGCAGATCAGTGAAGTTGGATCTTTCTGTGGCTGTTAGTGAATGGCAGCTATTATTGTAGTGGGTCTACTTGTGTTGATCCTCTTGCTGTGACTGTTGCACTCCACCTTTGTATGTTAGGCACCTGTGTTATAATGTTAAATGTAGGTTAGTGGAGTACTGTCCTTTGTTTTCACATGATGGTATTTTTATTTTATTTTTTTTCTGTTGTGGGAGTGGCACCCATTGGCTACCATTGTAGTTGATGCTCAAATTTAAACTCTGTTAAAGCATCTGTGATGGCCCTTTTGTTTGTGTTGGATCTATGTTCCATTATTGACGGATGTTAACACCTTTGAGTCAGTAGTCCCATGTTTGTTCTTTGTGACCTAATGATTGACTCAATTAGCTGTTTAATGGTTGAAAATAGCCTTGGTAAGTAGCATCTCTTTTGTAATTTTAATGTGTAATTGATTTGCACAGTGCACTTTCATTCAATGAATAAATGTAATGTTTTAGAGTGACTTGCCATATTGGTGTTAAATTGATGGTATTTTGTGGCGTTTTCATAACAAATGATTTATTCATTGTTTTAAGGGTGGGGGTGTTACGGCTGTATGTTGCCCTGTGTCCCTTCTCCCCTTCTGTTGTCTCCAGCCCAGGTGAAGCTACTAATTGCACAATGAGGTACACCTGGCCTCAGTGCTGGCTGCAGAGGAGAGAGGCATTTTGAGTTGGGACTGCTGTGCTGCTCAGTCAGGGATTGTCTTTTGTTTCTCTTTTGATCTTTGTTATCATTTAGTGTGTCATAATGAATCCCTTTGTTTTGTCTTTTAAGGTGGTTAGTGTCTTTTAATGGGTCAATGTATGGTTTGCTGTTGGGGCTGCCTTATGGTGGGGCGTAACAACAGCTACTGGGCATACTTCAAGACCTCATCTAAAAGGAATCTCCATGTATTTTGACTCACCACTTAAGAACAGGTCTTGCTTGTTTGGCTCTTTATGCAGGTAAACATGCCCATTACAGTATATCTCTTTGCAAATAACAAATGCTTTGTGGGATTTAACAGAAAGCCCAATGGGACTCTGGCTGCATTTACTGAGTTAGAATCCGTTATTGTTGTTTTGCAGTTTAATATGACATGATCAGCTTGCTGCAAGAATATAGCCTTGAGCGACTGAGCCGACTCCAGAGGGGGTCTTGGCAATCAGAGAATGTGTTCTTAACGGGTCCCATACTAAGAGCTGAGAACTGACAGGTACAACAGGTTGTCTAGATAATTCAAGGCATAGGCTGGGCCTAACTGACATAACATGTTACTGTCTGATCTGCTGCCTTCTTGACATTTAAAGACAAACGGCTTTTCTTATTTTTTCACTAGGCAGCCACAACTCGTCAAGTTTTGTTTGGCTTTGTATCGGCTGTGTCTAAAGTCAGGACTGAGCTCTGCTTGCTTTTTTTCTCAAATGTTAAGTATTTATAGAAACCAATATGAATTGTAAAAAGGTTAAAAATGTTGATGTACTAAGAAATACATAATGACCCTGATGAAGGCCACATGCTGAAATGTGTTGATCTAATGTGTTAATAAAGTTGATCTTTGTATTACAAGTGTTGCTGGAGCTTTTTGACCACTGTAAGAAAGTCTGACATTCTTCCATACAGGGCCATGCCTTTGCCTTTTATTTTGGACTCTTTCCTTGATTGACAGATATGTGTCAATATGTCCCTGTTGTCCAAACAATAAGTTGTTAGCAGGTGTAAAAACCCCACAGCAGCAGTAGTATATTAGTATTCTGACAAGTCTATGTCAACCTTCTCTGCAGAAATGAAGGGTGTCACTTTGAGCACTGGGTAGCTCGACAGGTTGCACAACAGCACAAAAACATGCAAAGCTTTTTCCTTCTATACATAATTGGGCCTGCAGCAGACATGGAACTGCCTTCCCAGGTTACCTGTTGCTTTACAGTTGGGCAGAGAGGGGGGAGATGAAGTTAGAAAGACCAACCTTGTCCTGATTTCATGCCAGTGTCTCAGGTAATCTGGTCTGTGGCACATGGATAAACACTCACTAGAATAGACCTGGGTTATGTGTGTGAGTGTGTTTGAAGGTTCAGAAGGCTTATGTGTGTTTGTGTGTTGATGTGTGAGACACAGGGAAATCTACAGGCTCCTGATTTGTCCGTGACCTTGGACTTTACCGTCACCTCCTTTCCGTACCTCCCTTCTGCCTTTTTCGTCTTGTTTTGTATCTGTCAGTGTGATTACATGCACAGTAATGTCAAGATACGGTTGTAGCTCGATTAGGCCATTTCATTCGACTATCGTTCTTGTTACAGTGTACAAGCACCCCAGAAGAATCAGTTTATGAATGATAGGTGGGGATTTTTAGCTCTTTACTTTTGGACATTCTTTAAGTTTACCTAGTACATCACATACAAAACATTTGAAGAAAAAAAAAACATATTAGCAAGGGACAAACGGTTTTCATTCCATCTACTTCAATATGTTTAGCTGATACAACATAAATTGTGTCTCCTCAACTTTCTTATGCACATTTATGCTGTTCAACTTCCAGATCAAAGCCCGGCGCAGGAACTGAGTAGGCACACAGCGCTAGGCTAGTTTGGTTCAGATCAAGGTGTATACATGCATGAGAAAATCGACTCCTAATCATATGTATAGTCAGTGTCAGTGTTGAGAAGTTAGCTGTGCGCTTTCAGTTGGATTTGCATGTTTACATGCATTTTAAAAGACTAGTTTTAGTTGAACCAACACTTTTTTGGGGCATATATTTGAAGTTTGACTGTTTTCCATCTCTTCTCATCACTTCTTTACTATCTTCCCTGAGCCACAACTGTTTCCTGTCGCTCTCCCTCTTTTCCCTCCTCTCTCCCTCAGCCCCCCTTTGAGACTGTACATTGTTTATGTCGGCGCTCAGAAAATGCTGAGGTGTAATTCTATGGAAACCGAGCTCATGTTGCAGACACACAAAAACATAAACAATATGTCTAATCCAGTAACATGCACTGCTTTGTGTGTGTCTTTTGTATGACTTGAGAGTTACAGATGCAGGCCAGATAGTGTCGGCTCAGGAGAGAGAGATGAATGGGATGAGAGAAGAACAGACACTTGTTTATGGACTTGTTTTTTCAACTTGACCTATTATTTTTCTCAAAATCACACGCAACTATTCACATAGTGTAAGAAGAAATCCACACCTGAACACATCACAATTATAGACCTGCATAAACAGATCAAACACTCTTTCAATTCCTTTCACAACAGCCTCACACTGAAGGGTTTCATTGTCACATGAGATGAATAAATTATCCCTCATCTTTACTAAAGTGTTCAAATCACGCATTCAGCTCCTGTTCCAAACTTTGATCGCACCCTGACATCTAGTGCTGTTTAACATTTCTTTGTCACATTGAATCATTGGGCTCAATGTGCTCTACGCAGAGGTTAGTCAAAAAGAATTCACATTCAGAGTACAGCATCCCTGAATACTGAAGTTAATCTTATGCTACTGGCATAAAGTTTTTTCTGTACATTAAAAATAATAATGACAATATTGTAGTAATAATAATGAAACCCAATATGTGGATTATGTTGAAGATCTCCATTAAGGCATCAAGCAAGGGTCATTCATGAGCCTGATGGGTGTGGGCACAAAACTTGACATGGCTCTGTTAGTCCTAAAGGTGAGAGATGTGTATCTGTGGCTGAGGGGAGGAGGTTGTAGAGACTGCCAAGTGTGTGTGTGCTGTGTGAGGCTATGTGTTGTCCTTTTAGTTTTGTCCTCCTGTTGTGAATACTGTTAGTGGTTCCTGCTGCTGTCCGATTGTTTTACTGCTCACTTTTACTTCTGGAATCAATCAAATCGACATAATTCCTCTTCACAACAGCTGTCTTTGATGAACTGTTTTTGGTTTTAATTGAATGTTGCAATAAAGCAGAAAAATCTCTGAAACGCTTCTTTTTACGCTTCAATTAATCATAGAAGTCCAATTGTCAGAGATGTCCTAGTTCCTGCTCAAATTCATAGTAAACTTTTCCACTATTTTAAATGATAATAATAATAAAAGTATATTTTCGGTTTTGGGCTCTTTTGCCAGCAAAAAAGCAATTTGATAGCACATTTCTATTTAATACCCTGCATCTCGTTTTCTCCATAAATGTAAGCATTTATAATAAATAAAAAAAAAAAATGTCCTGCTCGATGTCATGTATCCATTTATGAGCTGAATTTTAGAGCTCTGGGAAGGATCAGTTTGGTGTTGATTTTTAAACTAAAACTAAAGCCTTTAATTGTTCATTAAAAGTTACAAATGTTGAATTTTCATGTTTTTGTGACGTTTTTAATAAAGCTATACAAAAAAGAAAACATCAGAGTCACATGACACAACTCAACGAGGAGTTTGTAACAGCAGCCATAATCCCCCCCCCACTCTGCTAAAATGTTCCCCTAGTTCCCTATATGTCGCCTGTTAGATCTGAACATTTAGTCGTTTGTCGATATGTTGTAACATGTTTTTTCTGCAGAAGCTTTTGCCAGTTTCGGCACATCATGTTCTTTTCCTGACAGGCGGGTTAGTGCTGCCTTGTAATTTTCACTAAAAGCAGATAATTAACATGTGTTTGTTATGTATTTACTGCATGTATGTGAAAAGGAGAGGAGCTGTTATGTAACCTGCTGCAGTGTGAGGGGTTGAGGGTGGGTGTGAGGATAAAATATTCATGTCCATCTAGAGAGCATCATGAATGTTAATGGGGACACATTGGAGAGGAGGGATGAAGAGAGGAACCACAGAATGAAAAAAAAAAACAGGCAGAAATATGGATATTTCAGTCATGGCAGATGGCTGTCTACAAATGAGTCTGGGTCTGTTCGAGTTTTCTGCCAGACGAAGGACATTTTCCTTCTCACTAAACCCAAGTGCTAACTCAGTGGTAAGATAAGATTTGATTTAATACTTTATTGTCCCCAAACAGACTTAAAAACTACACAAATAGAGATCATACAAAACATGTAACAATTCAGTCAATGCAGTGACATATTGACATATTGACATATTGACATATTGCACAGCCCCTTGGCACATTCTACATCACCTGTTATTCAGAATATTGATGGACATCGGCACAAATGAATGTTTAAAACAGTTCAGCCTGGTTTGAGGGACCCTGAATTTTCTCCTGGAGGGTAAAAGCTGAAACTCAGAATGAAGAATGTGGGTCGGGTCAGACACTACTTTCTGTGCCTGTCTGACAACAGACTGTTCATAAAGTGTTTGGAGGTATGCCGTTCCAGGCTGTAATACCGTATCTCATAATGTTTTCAAAAACAGCAGTTTAAAACAGTAACATACATTCCTGCTAATACTCTCATTCTGCGCAAGAAGTACATACCCTCACATACCCTTACAGTGTGGAGCAGTGACTCTCGTTACTTGTGCGAGCAGACCTGTACGATGGGTTTCATTGTGTTCATTGTATGACCACAGGCTGATTGTCCACTCACATGGGATCAAACTGCATCTCCTCAGGCTTAACATTTAAAACAAGATTGTTACTATCCCACCAGTGCACCAATCTCTGTAGTGGTCAAAAACATTATATATGCATATAATATATGTATATATTTATTTTTAAATGGTGCAGAACTTCTCTTTTTGTAAAGTGTCCTGAAATAACTTAATAACTTTGAGCACTATTAATAAAAATGATTATTTGATCAATATGTTTCCTCCTCTCCCATCTGTGTCTCTGACTATCTCTCCTTTCTGTACCTCATTCACTCTTCAAACTTTCCTTCATCCCTTCATCTCTTATTCCTCCAACCATCCACCTGTTCAAAGCCTACTTCCCCCCCTCCATCCTTCCTTTACTTCTTCCTTCCTTCCTCTCCTTTTCTTTCCGTCCCTACCTCACGTTTTCCCCCAATCCCTCCTTAAGAGGCTCGATGAGGGTCTTAGCGTGTGTGTGTGTTTTCTTCACGTGGCAAGCAATAGTGTGTGTAGGGTCTGAAGGAACATGCCAGTGGCCTGCTACACAAAAAAAACACATTATGGAATTCAACTCTGTGGGAAAACTTGAACCCTCCTGCAGTCTGCTATGCCCTCTCTCTGTGAGGCGTGTTATAAGCTGAAGTTCTTCACGCCTCTTTTTTTTTTCTCTTTGAACATCTCTCTAATATCTCTTCCTCACACACACACAAGCCCCTCTGTGCATGGAACAGTAGCTCAATTTGAAGATATTTTAGGTCATAAAAACTATCGCATGCCTTCATCCCAGTCAGACAGTCGGAGTGTGTGCGAGTATTTATCATGTGCTAAACCCAATTACACTCTTTGAAAAATGGTCTCTTTTCATAGGAGAGGGCACACGTGTGTGTGATTACAGCATGTCGACATCTCTGCCGCCAGCCCAAAACCAAAAAGGTGGATTGAATCTTTTCTTTGTGGTGCTCACATCATCTCAAACCAGAAAGTAAAACCATGTTTGTTCAAACTCTTCAAACATTATTTTTCTTCAGGTAACAACAAAAGGAGGTCCAATAAAAAACTGTCAACAGTGTTTGAAATTGAACTCATCAAAGAAAATGAAGCTACACTCTTACATATTTGTCTGGAGGCAAAAAGCCCTTCACCATCGTCAAAAGATCCTTCTTTAATGTGTTGGTTGTACAGTAAACAGAATAGGAGCCATTGATTACACAAGATCAAAACATTTGATACAGTATGCCGAATATGTGAATATGTGTAAACTTATAGAGAATTGCCTTGTGTTTGAAGCTTGACGATCTTCCTTGGGCAGTGTTGATAAAACAGTTATGGGTTAAAACACATAGCTGGTGCGTCAAAAAGCTCTTCTACTGAAACACAATTGTCCCTTTCGCTGCCATTTCCATATGTTAAAGCAGCTTGATCCGCCCAATCTTTACTATGTCACCTTTCCATATTTTTTTTTTTTACGATTTTTTTTTTGTGCCTCTTGCGCACGCACTAACCATTGTGCCACCAGCGCCACACCTTTCCATATTTTCTTATTGTGTCTATTGATGCACACCAAATGTTGAGGCTCACGCCCAGTTCATGATCAATGACCTGACAAAGTAGCGTGTCAGTAAAATCTTGTTGTCAAATATTTTGTCTTTATGCTTGGATGTTCTTTTGATACACATCCAAAAGTTTAATTGCTGTTACTAACTTGTTGTTTTCCTCTTCTCTCTCTCTCTCTCTACTTCACCTGACGCCGTCGTCTTGTCCTTCAGATTGATCAGCCAATCGATGGGGATTCTCAGAGGAGCTCCGCCTACCTTTGCCGCCTGCCCTACTCCACCACCTCCCTCCCCCTCACCCTGCAGCCACTTCTTCACCCCTGCCCGCTCCGTCTCCCAGCTCTCCATCCAGCCTTTCTCCATACACAAAATGACTCTGGAACTCACCGAATGGTCCTCAATATGGATTTGTACAGCTTGTAATAGACAGTAAGAGAAAGAGGGAGAAACCTCAATGACAGAAAAGCCATAATCATTCATACACACCACACATACACACACTTACACACTATACATAACACACACACACTCACACAAACAAGCAAGTAAACACTGACAGATTATTCTCAATAATACACACAAAAAGGAGCAAACGCACCAACCTGCTCTTGGAATGTAACACATGCGCTTCCTGTGAAAATGTAAACACTTCGTCTGATTTCTTGATTTTCGACAAGCCTTCTGGAAAGCTGATTTTATTTTTTCTTAACTCTGGGGATTAAAACAAAAAGGCCAGAGGAGGATTAAAGCCTGTTGGATTTGGAGCTGCAATATTTTTCGTTGGACAACTTGATTTTCAGGTGACTTTTTTTTTCTAAAGGATAACTCGTTTCTGATCTTTTTTGTTTGTTTCTTTTAACATTAATGGATCTATACTAGATCTTGTTTAAATAACCTAGAGTCCTTTTTAAGCAGGACACAGTTTTAGATATAATCATTTACCTAGATTGCTGGGACACTATCTGTTACAGAGTCTTAGAAAAAAAAAAAGTGTAACTTGTAAAGATTGTACTTCCGTTACTTCCAGAAAGTCACTACTTCTTGAAGTTACTACAAAAGAACGGATACATCCAATTTTTTTTGTAAACTACAGGTCAACTCTAGATTTTTTTGTTTGTACGGAGAGGTGCACTTGTTTTTTCCATCGCGTGCATGCCCTCCAACATGCCTCCCCAGAACACAGAGGCTGACACCATGCAGGTCGGATCTGTGGTTGGCGGGGTCAATGCCAAAAACTCCACGACATCGGGCTCGGACGAGGAGAAGGGAGGAGCAGCCGGCGAGACGGATGGAAAGGGGGGAGGAGGCCAAGGAGCGGAGGAGTCGGCGAGCGATGGATCTGTAGAAGGCATCCCCCTGAAGAGATGGGTGATGCACGGGGCTGTGATGTTTGGACGGGAGTTCTGCTACGCCATGGAGACAGCGCTGGTGACGCCGGTTCTGCTGCAGATAGGTAAGTCAACAAACAGGTTAATGTTCATAATAAGTGTGTTCAACAGCACAATAGTTCCATTCATTACATACCTGTCACATTTGAGAAATTACTTCTTTCAATGCTTTTTTTTTTTACACAACCAGTCACTTTCTCTTATTCAGTTCACAGTGATATAAACACAGTGAAGCACAACATCCTCACAAACAACAGTTAAATGATATCTTTATGCATTTAAGCCGAAGATAACATAAACATTTGAAGAACACAAATGATGTTGATTCAGCGTCAGTCAAACATAAACGTAAGAAAAAGAAGCAGCTGCAACCCCAATAGTTGAGGATGAATAACCGAAAGGATACTATCTTTTTTAATCGGCATATCGACTTTTCTTTTTTCTTTTCTTTTTTAATGTGCCATAGTACATTGTCATCACAATTACAAATGATCAAGACATAAGTACATATACAGCATACTACACTCTTCTGAGTTCTTTAAAGTAAGATTAAACCTTATAGCTGTAGACAAAAGCTAGCCTCTATGGACCTGTTTATCTTTTTTGTGGCAACTTAAAGGAGCCGTAATCCAGAGAGAAAGTGACAAAAAAAAGAAGTTAATCAAACAAAAACAGCAGTTTGGCTTCCTAGACTTTCGAATAATACCAATAAAGTATAAAGACACAAAAAAATAAAGTCAATTACAGAAAGAAAACAGATAAAACGCGTCAATGTTCCTTCAATGCACCTAATCAACAAAGTCAGGTCTCAGAGGTTTGACATATTTCACCCAATCTGCCCAGTGTGATCTGAACATTTCTAGCCTTCAGTTTAAAGAGAATATCGACTTTTCGAACGTAAGAAGCATAGGAAGAAATCATCAGAACACAAAGTGTGTGCACACATCAAAGTGTGTTGTCTATCTAGATGTTGTTCTGGCATTTAAGAATGCACCTTGGCAGCTCAGTACGTCACGCATCCTGTCCACCTTGTTTAGATGGCCTTCCACTGGATCTGCCAGGAGATTAGCCAGTTCACTCACAAAACGCACACGAACACACACACACCCACCCACACACAGGCAATGAGTGTGCTGTCATTGGCACCCTGCTTAAATCTTTGACAGCCTTTGAGAATTTGCCAAGTCCAAATTCATCTGGAGTACATTGCAGTCCTCATGGGGGACAGAGAGGGTGTGAAGAGAGAAAAGGAGACGAGAAGGGAGGGGAGGAAAGAAGAGAGGGAGAGACTTTAACAGCCATAACCTTGTTTATAATTCAAAGTCATTTCCCATGCAACCCCTTTCATCCCCTCACTTTCTCTTGCTTCCTTTTCTCTCGCTCCGTGTTGTGACCATCTCAGCTTACATAACCAGGGCTACACGAGTGGCGGGACACTCTGTGGTCACCCTTACTCCTGGCCGGCTCACCCAGGATGAGCCGCCACGGGGAACCAACCTTTGATACACGAGAAGTTAGTAAGGTTTCAGCTTCAGTCAGAGGAGTGCAATACTCAGAAAGTGCTGTCTTTTCGTTACATATGAAACATTCAAACCAGAACCTCGCACCTTTTAACCAAAATCCCCAAAACCCCCTATTAGGCTTCTTTTTCTGACCATCGGACATGTTTTTGTTCTATTTTTAGCCTTGATTTTGGCGCCCTAGTCTATTTTTGTAGATTGGGCTGTGTCTGAGCCCCTCTTAGGAGATTTTTGAAGCACTGAGAGGTACAGAGGCTGCAGATTACTCAGCTGCAATGAACCAACTAAAGCAGACAGAGCTGTGATTTTTGTACCTATCTGTGATATAGAGGGTTTATCCAGCTTTGTCAGCCTTTTCATGATGAGCTAATTGACTATTTGACAATTTGACCTTTTATTCTTATCAAAGGTAGAGATGATTGCCTTCCATCTTAATGAATTATAAAGTAGATTTCACTCAGTGGAGCACAGACCTCTACAAACAGCACTTAACTATTAAGACCACTACTCACCACTACTTATTTTCGATCCCTACCAACAAATTCCTGAGGCGTGTTTCTGGCTCTTGAGCAGCAAAAAAGGTCTTATATCTTCACTGTTTTGTTGCAAACGTTGCCTTTATCCCATGTCTTGCTATTTATCTATAATCTATTATAAACGGAGAGCGTTTAAGGTTGGTAAGAGTTACATGACATTTGTGGTCTGACAGCGAAATGGATAGCTGAAAGGCGTCACAATACTGTTTTTTGTCATGATTCATTACTTTGAGCAACACCGCTAGCAACTTGATTTAGTTAATATAAAAGTATTGATGAAAGAAGGTTTGTGATCATTTTCAAAGCTGTTCTTAGTCCCATTTTTCAATGCTATGTCAGGTTTTCAGTAACTTTCATAATAACTTTGTGCCACTTTCTAGCTTAGTTTTTTTTATTTGTAGCCTTTGTCTGTATTTTCTGTATTCTGTATTTAGATATGGGAAGGAGAGATTAGGAATGACATGCACCAAAGTGGCCAATGTGGCAAAGACTCTGTCTCTGTTCATGGTCTGTGTACTCTGCCAAACGGGGCAAAACCAGCGCCCACTTTTAGGTCCATGTTATATTGTCATAATTACACACTACACATTACATTTTGTGATTAGAATTCATCTACCGACTCATCACAATGAAAAAACACCTACTTAAACCTTGTCATGTCCTGCTCCAGCTGTCCCATTGCATCTGCAGGAAACGCAGACACTCTCCATGCTACTGTGTTAGCAACGAGCTGTACATTAGCAATATTGGATATTATTTCAGACTTACTTTAATGGTCCCTAAATAACACCTTATCCACTGCAATCATCACAATCTTTATCAAGCTGCTGCTGGTGAATGGCTTCTTGTGCTGCACTTTAAATGATACTGATCTGTTGCCACATTGGCCTTCTTCTTTGTTGGTTGGGTGAATAGAGACGCTGTTTTAGCGTGCTAGCTGCACAGTGTAGTGGCGCTCCACATGGCCTCTTTTGCCAGCTGAAATGCTGATACCGCAGATAAGGCGCACACACTGGTCCCTTACCTTCTTCACTCTAGCCATGGAGTGGAAAATGGTTTATTTTCAGCTTCTTCTTGCCATGGCCACCTTTGTTAAACAGGCTTGCTAATTGCAACAAACTTCTCACTTTTAGCTAACCTAGAGAGTCAATTTTATGATGACAGCTACATGCCATATCGGAGGGGAGGACGTCTGTGTGTTTGATTGAAATGAATTGGAGAGAGCATGTCAAGGTGCATTGTACAACCTCTAGCAAGCTACTGAAATCCATTTGGTGAGCTCCCAAACAAGTGTGCAAACGATGTGTAGGAGACCCCTGCTCTAGAAGTTACATATCTTCAAATGGGAAATCGTTACCCTTGCTTTTTCCCCCACACCAACCTTTAAGCATAATCGTTACCAACTCTTCAGCCTGCTAGCAGCGAAGCAGGCACAGTTTGATCACAACTACCCCCCCACCTCTAACTCTGTTGGCAGAGATCCAACTACTGCCATAAGAAATATCGACCTCTCATTCCTTCATGTGGCTTCATGCAGGCTGGAGACCAACTAGCTGCTGGAATAAGCTGTATAGCTGGTAAGCTGGCTGGTTGGCTTGCCCTGAGTGAAACCATTGTGTGTGTGTAACCCCCACAACACTGGGGTTAGAGAAAGAAAGAGTGTGTGTGTGTGTGTGTGTGTGTGTGTGTGTGTGTGTGTGTGTGTGTGTGTGTGTGTGTGTGTGTGTGTGTGTGTGTGTGTGTGTGTGTGTGTGTGTGTGTGTGTGTGTGTGTGTGTGTGTGTGTGTGTGTGTGTGTGTGTGTGTGTGTGTGTGTGTGTGTGTGTGTGTGTGTGTGTGTGTGTGTGTGTGTGTGTGTGTGTGTGTGTGTGTGTGTGTGTGTGTGTGTGTGTGTGGCAGGCTCAGTTCGGTCAAGCAGCCCATATTTACACAGTCAAAAGAAAGGATAAGAAAGTTCTACCTTACAAGGTCCTGTGTGGAGGGCATGAAAAGATCTGTCTCTCACTCAAGGACTGCTGGACTAATTACATCACACTCTGCCTTTTAAGTAGTAAAGGAAATGGTTAATAAATATAGAAGGCTATTGTGTGGAATAACCAAAACTGATCAAGTTTTACTGAAAATATACTTTTCTTGGAACAGAAATTAGTTTGATAAAACATTATTTATGGGGCTTAAAGGTCTAATTTTTAATATTTTATTTATTGTTAAGTTGATTTTGTTTTTATTTCTAGCGTTTATGATCAATTTCCTCATACTCACTTCTATCTTCCTTAGCCTTTTTAGGAAAGTAGGTGGTGCTCTTACTCAGGACTAAAGAGGAAAAGGATTGGGTGAAAATAGAGTTCTGAGGAAAGGATGTTCTTTGAGAAGTGAAGAGAGAGTGGAAAAAGCAGGAGGAGGAGGAGACGAGGTGACAAGTGCAGACAGCGTGTTGTGTCCTTTTTGGTGAGGAGTCTGGTGTATTACATAACGAGAAGCTTTTCAAACCTCAGCTCAAAGTGATGCATTAAAGTTGTTAAAGCATCATTATGATACGCATAAAAGTCAAATCAGTGGAAAATAACTATCAACAAGCTGACAGAAAAGTCTTTATCATCATCGCATGCATTCACAGTCGTAGCAGCTCAATGAAAAGCAGGGAAAATGGGATTATATATTATGTACCAAAGGATCTCGTTAAGAACTCTAGAGGGCACAAAGTCAAAAAGTCATACAACCTCACACAGACTGAAATGTATTAACGCATGCAAGCTTGATTTCACATTCAGAAATATCAAACAATGAGATGAAGGCTTATAGTACAAAAGCCAATCATACAGAATAAAACAAGCCTTTCAACAAATCTGTGTGAAATTATAAACAAAAATGCTTATGTGAGAAGATATTTTTGACTTGATTACAAGTCAAATAGACTAGTTTAAAGAGCTTGATAGACTTCATCTACAACTTATCACTCATCACTCACTGACACTCATCTACAAATTGTTGCAACCGATTGAACAGCTTGAAATTATTGTATAGATGGAGCAACTTCTGTTTAAAGACAAAACACTTTTCGAGACCAATGATTGACAGAAGTGACTGGAAAAAGTGTTTGTTTTTCAATGCAGTTCAAATTGAGAGAATTTGTTGACATGGATGTGTTATTGGAATTGTTTACCCCTTTGGGAGATACCCCATGTTCGACATGGTTGGGTGTCAGAACTGCCCAGTCAGAAGGTGACCTGACCACCACCTTTTAACCCTTACTCCACCAACACTCTTAATCTCTTTATTTGCTTGTTTGAATACAACCAGCTCAGCATGTAGCAGAAGGCATGCCACTAATGTGGTGCCCAAAACAGTCCAGGGCTGGCAGTTCTGCAACATTGTCATGCTGCTTTGGAGGCCTGCTTGGCTTTGCTAAAGAAGATTACTGCAATCCAACAGGAAATGTCCTTCTTTTCATTCAGGTCCCTGAGCTGAAAGCCTCAGCTCTCTGCACCACCTCTTCACCTTTGAGTCTTTTTGAATGC
This sequence comes from Labrus bergylta, assembly GCF_963930695.1. Classification (NCBI taxonomy): domain Eukaryota; kingdom Metazoa; phylum Chordata; class Actinopteri; order Labriformes; family Labridae; genus Labrus; species Labrus bergylta. The sequence continues at coordinate 20,119,091 of NC_089213.1, read as the reverse complement.
TGGTATTGAAAAATGAAAACAATCCAGAAGAACGTGTTCACTTGAGGCTGGCCCTTTAAACCAAGGAATCCCCATTAGGTCCCATATTATAATGACCATTTTACAGCAGAAATAAACATATTTACAGCCTGGTATAAAACCATTTTAGTCTATATAGAGTTAATATTTTATTAATTAAATCCCTGTGTGTGCGAGTCATCTGTTTTGGTTTCATTAAGGCCAAGAGTAAACAGACAAAGGGTGAGGCTGATTTGACTGACAGGGGAGGACATTGCAGCTGTGTGTCTTGAGGCTAGGCGTCACCTGAGCTCAATTAAATAATTGACTTTCAACTGTCAGTATTTGTCATGTTTTTTTTTTTTTCATTGATTGATCATTTGAAAGCTAGATGGTGAGCTAAAAGAGAGTGTTTCAGTAAATCAGATTCATTCTGCCCTCCTCAACTTCACTTCTTTGCATTATTTTTAATTAGTCAGGAGTTTTTAGGAGTCAGCCAGGCTTTGGCTAATTTTTGGATTCCATTGCATTATACCAATGTTTGCTTATTTTTTAATTCCAATTTATAGTCTTATCCCAACGACTCCACTGACCTTCCCATTTGTACTTTTTAGCTACACGCTATATAATGCAGTGTTCTTCCAAATAAATGCTCCTGTGCTCTATGCTTGATGTGGAATTCTATTATTTCTGCTGCGAATCAGCTTGATCTTGTGTAGTTTGGGCTAGCATGGCAGGTACCATAATCCACAGAGTGATCCTATCATGCTAGCCGGTCTAATCTAGCGGATGACCTTGTAGACAGAGTCATACAGAGTTATATAAATGACTGGCTTGATGTAACACAGTGACTAATCACTATAATCTGACCCAGTCAGACAGAGTTGGAGGGCAGGGTAGGTGGATGGATGGATATAAAGTTGCAAGTGTGAGGCAGCAACAAAAAAACAAAAAAAGTTTTCATAAAGCAACAGAATAAATACAGCAATTAGGAAAGAATGCAACGTGATATCAGGAGCTGCTGACTGTGAATTTGTTCTTTAAAGCCTGCAAGGACTTTTAACCACAATTCCCAGTCTTAACTTACCTCTACACACTCCTGCTTGCTTCTCAGCAGAGAGAGATAGAGAGATAAACACAGCAGTCTAGTCAGTTATTTAAATCCTCCCTATTCATAGCTCTTTATATAACTGCTGCAGTAACCTTGATGATTTATTAACACTATCACTGTACACACACACTGACACAAAAGGGCTTTTTTTTGCGAACATGACCAGCTCTGCAGGGAGGAATTCTTAGTGAATTCAGTGAAAGTCAAAAAGCAAAACCAGTACGTGATAGCTGATGCCAGGGTTTCCCAAACTGTGGTCTGTGGCCCATGATTCGGTTGTTTAGAGGATTTTACAGTTCTCCTGTGTTTGTTTGTGATGTGAAGTAAATGCAGAGTCAACAGAAACTTTAAGACAAAGCCGTATTATGTGTGTGTCATATAGGGGGTGAGTGTTTTTCCATGCAACAGGCGATAAGCTAGGTATGTGTGTGCTATTAGTGTTGGATATGTGAGGAATGCGGAACTGTGTGTGTGTGTGTTTGTGTGTGTGTGTGTGTATTTGTTTGTCAGCACATTGCTCCCACCCCCCCACCCCCCCCCCCCCTCCAGGGAGGTGAAGTCATCAAAAACAAGCCCCCACCAAGCTCTCAGATGATGACGAGGGACAAAGAAACATCAGGCGAAAGCAAATTCTTTAAACGGTGGCTGCAACAAAGACATTTTTTAATCATACTGTTTTAAAGTCAAATGATCACTGACTCTGTTTTGTTTCCAAAGAGGGATTAGTTGTGCAGATTAAGAGAAGAACTGGGGAAATAAACAAGCATATAGACGAGGTGAAATAACTTTAAAGAATTTCAGTTTAAAAGATAAAAAGATCAAATGAATTAAAGTAAGACTTTATCACAAAAACAAAAACTGTAATCACACAAGATGTAGAAGTCAACACACTGAGGCAGTTTTTCTCACAATTTTATTTAGAAATGAGGAATGGTAATCTAAACCTCAAATCTGCTCTCTCTCTCTGACACTCGTTGGCTTTTTGACAGTTTCTAGATGGATGGATAGTGACAGAATAAGTGTGTGAATTCATATTTTTAGATATAATAAAAAGAGAGGGAGCAGTTTAGTACAAAACATCTATCTGAAAGCCTTGGACACTGAAGTTTTAAGGGATTTGTTTTAATGGTTAATATGACATCACTTTGGTGTTGCATATTTTGTCAACACTTTGTGCTGCCTTTTAGGTATGTGCAGTGCTAAGACAAAGTTTGCATTGTTATACACTTTATGACATCATTCTGGTTTAATTAGATGTGATGCTCGAGCAAAAATATGTTCTAAGTAACAGTAATGTTTCTACAAGCTGTAGTCTTAAATAATGTTATTGGTATGGTTCTGTTAGAAAGGATACATTTCAATACGCTACGATATTGAAAGATACAGTACAATACTGCACAATATAATAGGGTACCAATAGGGTAATACGGTACGAGTAAGATACCAGTTCCTCAATAAAAGGGCTGAGCTGACCAGCTACCCCTGTGATTAATGAATGTAGTATTGACAAGTACCACGTACACAAACCCACTTAATAAAAAAAGAACTATCCCTTTAAGCCCTTGGTGTATAAATGTGGCTGAATGATTAGACTAGACCCTGATGGGAAGCACTTGCATTTGCACTTTGTCCAGTGTGAATGTGTGTGTGTGTGTGTGTGTGTGTGTGTTTGTGTGTGAAAGGCTGAATGTGACATGTAGTGTGAAGTGCTTTTAGTGGTAAGAAGACTATAAAAGTGCTATAGGTGCAGTCCATTTACCATGATGAAGCTGTGTCCTTCATACATACAGGACACAGCTTTTATTTAGTCACTTCCTTCCTTTTCTGTCTTTTCTGTCCCCTTTTCAGTCATCCATCACTGCCAACCCTTTTGCTTTTTTGTTTGTATTCTGTCAACTGTCTCACTGTTTAGCTTTTTTGTTCATTTTTTTGTGTTGTTGTTTCATCTATTACATTAAAAAAAAAACCTATTAGGTAATTACAATCAAAACCTATTTTGATTGAAAAGAAAATCATTTATACTGTATATGAATTGAGTACTTTTTAATGAGCTGATTTTGATATGACACCTGTATCCACCATTGAAGAGAGATTGTTTGCTGACTTTCTATGGTTACGCAATATTAGATTACTGAGTGAATGCTGCACATCGGCTTTATTGATCACTTCCCGGCAGAAAAGGGCAGTCAGCTCTGCTGGTTGGAGCTTCCTGATTCTGATAGGTCAGTCACAGTTGGAGGCCCGCCTACCCTCTGTCAGTCACAAATGGTTGCCTCTTAATGTATTTGGCAGATGTAAGATGCATTGAAATCAAACAGAAAAAATACAGTTAATGTTGTGACTCGTCACTGATCGAACTACATACTTTAAATGTGTGTCTCAGTATCAGCGTGTCCCTCAGTCCCTCAGTAGGAGGTGAACGTTTACTGCAGTGTATTACATAACTCTGCTGACTGGAAGCAGCAGTGTGTGTGTAATACACTACATACATAAATACATGCAGGCCTCATGAAATTTTAATGCCACCCTTTTCCCCAAAGAGGAGGGTTGGTGGGGATTTATTTGTCACCCCTGGTTTGTGATTAAAAGGCTGAATGTACATTTTTCAAACCAGTTTCCTCTTATTATGAAGCTGGGTTGTGTGTGTGTTTGTTTTTGTGCGTGTATGAGTGTGTGTGCATGCGCCCAGGATAAAGCCCATCCTGTGTCCTCTGAAGAATGACATTGAAAAACAGTGACTTCACACACACACACACACACACACACACACACACACACACACACACACACACACACACACACACACACACACACACACACACACACACACACACACACACACACACACATGAATAATGGCTTTATTCATTGAGCAACTTCAGAACAAATTAACACAGAGCGTAACATTTAAGAATGAAATCAGAAAAACAACATTTATAACTCACTCGGGTAAGAAGAATATATTATTGGATTTAAATCCTTAACATGATCTGTTTTGAGGTACAATCTTTGCTGCGATATCTCTACTACACACTGTTCTCCTGTCGGCATTGATTTGTTCATCAGTGTGTTGTCATCAGCTGATCCACAGAGCCGTACATCACTCAGTGTTTCAGTCTATACTCTGCACTTTATAATGATGACCTTGGCTGTATGTGCAGCTTGTGGACCTCATGTCCGCATTACTGGAGAGCATGTGTGTGTGTGTGTGTGATGTGATTGATGTTCTCATCGTGTCTTGCTGCTGTAGAGTAGTGAGTCACTGCTTGCTCTTTCTGTCTTCGCTCTTCCACTTAACAAGTCCTCAGGAGCTTTTCTGTTGGCTTGTTTTCATCTGAACAGTGACTGAGTCGCTGGGTTTCAGAAACATAGGAAATAATTGCAGGATGTAGTGTGTGGGTTAGAAAACCGTTACTCTGAAATCTACAGTTTGTGATCTTCCGAAACTAATATTTTAGTGTTTTATAACTCTCAATCACACTGGACTTCTAAAACACAATAAAAAACATGTATGAAGTAAAGGCCAACAACACTGCCTATCAAATATTTATCAATAAATGTTACATTCTGGTTTATTGTAATCTCTATATATATGTCTTCAAATTACTTTTTCCAAAGAGCCTTTCCAGGCCTGTAGAGAGTTTTTTTCACAAACCACATGTGACTAAAGAACTGTTCTCTGTTAACGTACACTATAAGTAATGAGCTTTAAATCCCCAAACCATCCAGTTTTCCCCCACCAACATGCAGTATTACGTGTTTGAAAAAAAAGAAGAAAGAACTGGTTTTGCCTCCAGTGTTACCACATTGCACATTGCTGCTGGAGCGACCATTAGCAGAGACCAATCACTGTGATTTGATTATTCTGTCAAGATCCAGAGATTAGTATTGATTATTGATGATGTGACAGCTGCAAATGTGCATTTAGACAGACATGGCCTGCAGACTTCAGTGCTGGCATAAAATCAACAACCAGAAGCTTATTAATAATAAAATATTGATGTTAATATTTTAAATCTGCTCCTTAGTCCATCTGTTGCATTTCTTATCTTTCATTTCTCGTCTCTGAACGCTGCACCTGACTCTGTCCACATGTTATGTTCATTCAGAAACACCTGCTTCCTCCTTTCCTTCCCTTCCTTTCCTTTCCTCGTCTCTCATTCTCTCGCTCCCAGCCTCCTTCCTTCCTGCCCACTTTCTCCCCTCCACGACCTCTGCCCCACTCTTACTTTCACACCGTTTCTCTGCCTGTTTGGTCATTTTTTTTTCTTGTGGTTTTCTCACGCCCGTGCAGGATATGAAAGGATTGTTTTGTGTTTATGGGAGAGTGGGAACAGGAGGGATGGGAACAGAGAAGGAAGGAGAGAAGAGAGTTGAAGGGAAAGAAAGAAAGAGCGAGGTTGGCGTTTTGTTTGATTTCTGATTGGAGTGGGAAGGAGATATCAGACTTGTGTTTGCTCACTTTTTGTTCATTGTGTTAGAGAGGAGGAGTGATAGGAGAGGGGAGGTCTGGGAGATGGATGGAGGGATGTATGCGAGGACAGAGTGACGGTTGGTTGTGTTTAGAAAATAGAATTGATTATTTTTCTCAGGAAGAAGTGCATTATACCACACTATAAAAAATGTGTTACAAGTCCAGTATATCAAAGAATCTCATGTCAGGAAAATATTTGAGAGAGTATGTACTCCAGCACAATGTATTGATCAGAAGCTACATCACTTACATATACCACTTTAAAGCGTTTTCTTTTTCTGTCTGCATTTAAAAGTACCAAAAAATTACAATATATGGTTTTATTTATCTATTTATCTTTTGCCAGATAGACCGCAGTAGGTTGAGATGGTTTTGAATATAAACATCTTAAATAATGCACTTTATTGTTTAGTAAGGAGAATATTGATTATTGGTTCAAATTGGCAATATTCCTCATCCAAACTCCAACATGTCAACCACATGTTTGTTAGCATGACAAAGGCCTTGTCCCATCCCACTAGCCGCTGCAGACGATGATAATGATAGATGGTGATTATTTCTGTCAGACATTTTTCCCTGGATCAAAAAGAAACAGATAATGGACCCTTGAATAGTCATAATTCTTCATTAGATTTTAACGTGGTTGTGTATTTTTCTGTTTCCAGTGATGAAGGGCTAATAGGCTAACAAATGAGACCATATTGTATAATGTCCCCCATAGTTTATTCCGTTATTGTGCGCTCCATCAATGAAGGATCTCGGTCAATAGGCCTGTGTAACACTCTCGATAAGGTCATTTAAATATTTCTACAATCATTTGGTATCCTCTGGCCACTACAGAACACATGAGCTAATGATGACGGTGCAACCCATAGAGTTGATATTGTTTCTCACATTTATGTGATTTTGAAACGAGCTGTGTCCAATCATAAACTGAAAATCGAGAAAACAGTTAAAACCACAAATTATGACTGTTGGTGTATGCCTGAGTGAAGGCCTGATGTGGGGAAACATACACAGTGTACGCAGACATGATGAATGAGAAGTCTGTAGTCAAACAAACACACATTGAGCTTTATATTTAGTGGGGGGGGGGGGGGGGGGACGTAGTAAAATTAGCCCTTTGATGATAGACGGGGCAGATTGTGTGGTTTTTTTTCCCACGATCAATCAACAACACTGGCAGCCGTCATGTGCCGGCTTGTATATTAACTTTTTTTTGTCCTCCTCTCCATCCTTCCTGGTTTCTCTCCTCCTCTTCTCTCCATCGTCATGCCTTTGATCATATTCCTTTCTCACATGCCGTCTCTCCTTCCTTCTTTCTTAAACCAGCTCATTTCTTTTTCTCTCTTTCTGAAATACTTCCTGTGTTTCTGCTCTCTCAGTATTGTTCCCTGTGCATGTGTGTGTTTGTGAACGTGTGTTTGCACCTTAAGTACTGAGTGTGTGGGAACTCCACTGTGTGTGTTTTATTTAGTAGGTGAGTCTGGTGTGTGTGTGTGTGTGTGTGTGTGTGTGTGTGTGTGTGTGTGTGTGTGTGTGTGTGTGTGTGTGTGTGTGTGTGTGTGTGTGTGTGTGTGTGTGTGTGTGTGTGTGTGTGTGTGTGTGTGTGTGTGTGTGTGTGTGTGTGTGTGTGTGTGTGTGTGTGTGTGTGTGTGTGTGTGTGTGTGTGTGTGTGTGGGGGAACACCGACATGTCCTTTTTGCTCTTTTTTTTTTCTGTATTTTTCTTTGTGTGTGTGTGAGTCTGTGTGAGAGTATGTGTGAGTAGGTGCACATGTGGGAACTGTTTACTAGAAACTGTTTTCCTGTTTTGATGTTGACAAACTTACAGACAGACTGATTCCTATCTGCTGCTTTGTCTCCTGTTTTATGATTGTTTGCGCTTGTGTGTGTGTGTGTGTGTGTGTGTGTGTGTGTGTGTGTGTGTGTGTGTGTGTGTGTGTGTGTGTGTGTGTGTGTGTGTGTGTGTGTGTGTGTGTGTGTGTGTGTGTGTGTGTGTGTGTGTGTGTGTGTGTGTGTGTGTGTCTTTGTGCATTTGAGTAAGAAATAGGTAGAAAATAAAAAAAGCTATCCACCACAGGAAGCTCCATGTGAATGGAACTGCCATATTAGGAGACAGGAAGTGAAGGTGATGGAGACTCCTTGTTGACAGGGTTCCCAAGACCTGGTCACCACGGCGACAGGAGGTCAAGCCCTTGTTTATTGCCACGTTCATGAGAAACACAGGTTGACAATTGTACATAGATGACAGCAGCAACACAGACTGTAAAATCTAAAGTAAGAGCAGAGTGACAATGTGACTCTGAGAAGGGAAAAACTAAAATAAAAGTCTAAATATAGTTCAAAGATTGTTTTAGGGATAATTTCATAGAACAGTAACCACAAGATGTTTAAAAGTTACTTGAAGACGATTTGGGGTAAAGCTTTTAAAATGTAATTTAACCTTCAACAACAATTTAAAAAAAATCAAGTAGTTACACCTAAAGTCCGATGAAACTTTGTCTAAAAGTTGTCAAAATAATCAGATATTATCCAGAAAAAGTGAACATGATAAGTTAAAGATAGAAGCCCTAAAAAGCTACTTTTGCTTGCAGAAAAGTATTTACTTGAAAAATAGAAGATAAACTAAACAGTTTCTAACCCTGATGAATAAATAAAGAACTGACAGGATTGCTCGACTGAATTTTAGGTTAATATATGCGATGAAAAACTAATTTTGTCGTGGTTTTTCACTTTTTAAAGGTACAGTTTTGTCCCCAGGAAACAAATCCCCAGGAAACAAATCACACCTATACTAAAACAGCTATTTAATAAATCCAGGAAATGATCTGGTAGATCAACCAATAAATAAAACAACAATTGTTGGAAGCCCTAACATACAGTTCTTGCAGTCCAAGTTTGAGCCATGGCATGATATTTTTTACCCATACTCTCCATGATAATAGAGATAACTCGGGTGTTTTGTTATTACTTGTTGCTTTAAATTTACCTGACTTCTAATAAAAGTTCTATTTCTTCATAGTGCAGGATGTTTTTCTTTCCATCTTGTGAGCGGAGCTCAGCTGTGTTGCACCTGATTCAAGTGATTAGTGACAGAAGCAGCTGTCACAGTGATGAGAGGAGTCTAATCTGATGAGTCATCACTCTGTGACTAAACCAAGTTACGAGCTGTGATCAGGATGAGGATGTATTTTAAATGATTCAATTGACACCCCCAAAACACCTGAAGTTGTTTGGTTTACTGACAAAAACATGAAAAATTAAGACTGACTTCTGACCTTGTTAAAAACAGTTTTCCATTCAAGTCAATGCACTACTTTCATCTTAGATGGGCTATACTTTGCTTTTCATCTAAGACTAAATCTTTCTCCATTCGTTTAAGGCTACTATTTGTTCAGCCAAGGATTGTTCAGACAAAGTCAACACAATCTCTGATTCTCCTTGTGGCATTTGAGTCTAAAATTCACACTATGTTTCCCCTGATTCAGTTCCTCCTGGCACGAGGGGGGGTCGCTCTAGACAGCTAAAACAACTTAAAGTTAACTTACAGAACACCTCAAACACAATGCCTGCAAAACCATGTTCCCCTGTGATTGATTGATTACTGGATATGCAGTCATCTCTTTTGCAACACACTCCTTGTGCCTCTGATTTATACACATCTTATAGTACGACTTTGATGAGTCTCCCCTAAATCCCTCGATTGTTATGTCAAGCATCATATAGACAGAGATGCACAGAATGTTCTGGAAGAGACGGTGTTACAACATAGCACAGTTTGTATCATTGGAAATCATGTTGTTTACATTCTCTCAGTCACAATCTGGAGAGGCTAGCAGAGCATAATCGGTACCATAGTGACAACATGTGATCTACAAGCATGAAAATATGAAAATGAACCATGATTGGAGCAAGGAAGTTTTCACATGACAGCGGCATCTGTCATGCGAACAAACAACAAAATCTTGGATGTTGACATCAGCTGTGTCGACACCACACTTAAGGACACTGTTCTTGTGCCTGTGGCTAAGAACTTGTAAAACTGATTTTACTGGATGTGTTGCCTCTGTCAGAAGGTAAACTATCACATCTCTGAGTGTTTTCAGAGACTGAACTGATAGAAGTAAATGGATCTGTGCAGGAGGAAGGGACATTTTAGACTCCCTGCTTATGATTAGACAATGTCACACTCAGTTATAGATCTTTACTTCACTAAACAGATCTGTTTGAGGAATAGGAAAATGCATTTAAATGTCTAAGTGTCTAATGTCCTCTTAATGAAATTAGCTGACAACAACTTCCCCTCACTCTCCATCTTTCCGCTGTCTCCTGCTGACTATTTGTCTCCTAGATTTCATGAGAATGAAGAGGGGAATTAAAAAAAAAATCCTTTGAAATGTTTTGGAGAAGTTCCATCACTTGTTCATCTTACATAGAGCTAAACAAAATTCTAAAACCATCACCTTTTAACGTGTCTGTGTGCCACATTTTTGAGCAGCGATGTTAGCCTGTTATATGAATTATTTTCAAATAAAACTCTTGCATGCATTCCTTGGAGCAACACTTCAGTTTAAGAGGTCACATATTATGCAAAATACACTTTACCATTTTTTTTTTAACACTAATATGTGTCACTTCTAGCCTGTCTACAAACCACCCAATTATGAAAAATGTCCAACCTCCCTTGTCTTTTGCCATCTCCAATTTTCAGAAAATGTCTGCTCAAAACAAGTTGTTTGGAGATTTTCCCTTTGTGACATCACAAAGGGCAGCAGCCCCTACTGCAGATAGGTTATACTCCCACAGCTAGGTGTTTGTTCTGCCCTCTGAGTCTGCCTTCTCACCGTAAACATTCAGCCTTGGTGCAAGAAAGCCCAAGCCTTTCTAGAGGGGCGTGATCGAACACAGCTCCCTTGCATTTAAAGCCACAGACACAGAAACAGCCTGTTCTTTCTATAATGAGATTTATAAATGTATTGCTAAGTTAAAGATGATGTTTAAAGGTGTATGCTTGAAATGTGTTTAGTTTCAGACACTTTTTGATAATCCAAAAAGGAACTTTACCAACTGAAGAAGTCAGTATAATTAGACGGTGTATTACAGTCTTTAAGCTGAACCATTGATCATCATTGTGGTCAACCTTAACTGGAATCCATTAAAAATAAAGACCCAGACAATATTAAGACTTGGTCAGACTCCCTGAGCCGATATCTTCAGTTTCTGTCTCCGTCATCTCGATACGGGAGGGATAGTGTGGCAGCCAAATGGCACTTAATGTATTTGTCTGCTTTCTAAGTGAGCCGCATAAAGCAACAGTTTGGCAGTGAGACGCTGATTATGTTGTGATTTAATTATTGGAGATTCAGCTGACTTCACTCGACTAAAAGACGTCTGCCTTCTCTTCCCCTCAGCAGGTCAGTGACATCACGGCGCTGCATCCCAGGCTGCAGTCTGGTGATATTTTAGCTCAGATGATGCATCAGTTTTGCTTTTAAAGTTTTCATTACGGCCTCAAGCAATGTGTCTAAGGTTATAATTACATCACGTGTGATAATTGGATAGGCCTGTTACTGTTTCTTGAATAAAAGTTGTTTAATTAAAAGTTTGGCGAGTTTAGAGACTTGAAGCAACCATGTAATTGAGTTAACCAGGATTTTCAAATAACTTGGGGGAATCGTTAAATTACTTTACAGCTTGTGACCTTTTTCAGTTTTATGACTTAGTAGTTTCCCTCTGGGATTACATTTATGCTTGATGTACTGAGTTTTAGTCCCCCTGTGTTTATCAGCTACATGCATGAGATGTTCTCCAACTGTCATGCCCTCCAGAAATAAGGGCTGAATTAGCACATGGAGCCAGTTACATATCAGTCTGTTAAAGCAGTTTGAAGCTCAGCAAACTCATAGTGTTCGTTAGCAAACAATTGGTATCCCTAAGATGTCGAGGGAGCTGGTGATTAGACTCCCAGCTTTGTTAACGACAGTAGGAATCACCTGCTGAAACAACTTCATGGACTACCCCTAACCCCCTAACCATAACCCTACTAAGTTAGTACAGCTAAACCTATAAACCTGAACCCTGACTGGATGAAGACAATAACCTCCATCACTCAAGCTAGGACAACCTGCCTCAACTTCTGTCAGTAACATTTGTCACAATTTCCTGATTTGAAGTGTTTGGAAAAGGAATCTGGACACAGCTTTAGTATATTCATTGTAATCAATTTGGAACTGTGAATTAAAAGTGGGAGATTTTACTCAATTCAGTAGAATTTTAACTTATATATAACTACTTAAAATATAACAGATTCTGAACAGTGTTAGATTCTCTGTAGGCTGAGGATGTCAGATATGTGTCCATCAGTTATCATCTTATCATCTCAACCGCAAAATAGATTGATTTTCTTAACAGGTGCTAACCGGGCCTTCCTCTAATACTTTTTTGAATCCTGTAAACTCTTTATTAAATCCTTTATTGTAGGTATCATCGTAGGTCATGTGTGACAATATAAAGTCAGGCAACAGGTGCGTGTGTTGAAATAATAGGCCCCACGTCCAAAATGCTATATTTATGAGGAGTTGATGAGCTGGTTTAATTGTTGACAGGTTAGTGTGCATGCTTTTAAAGGTGTTGTCTGATCTTATTCAAATTGAAAGCATCCTGTGTGTCTTTGTAGCTAAAACTGCTCAGTTGTTTCCTCTAACCTGTCTTTGTTTGAGACCTCGCTGTCACCTGGTTTCCTGCAGTGGAAAGTTAATGCTCAAAATAATAGAGTACAGTATGTCCTGTGGAAAAATAAGTCACGTGCACTGTCTGTCTTGATTAAGTTAAAATTCAGTCCATTATATCCAGGCTTAAGTTCCTTTGAACTTCATGACCTTCAATTACTTAAAGGAGCGCAAACGATGACAAAGCCTGACATTTTTTAACCTAAAAAGAAGCTGCAAAATGTGTGTCGTGATTCCAACCTAAAGAAACGTGATCACAGTCTCCACTCTCCTGCTCGGTTCTCCGCATTAACCTGCACACAAGCGTAGATTCTGTCGTCCTTTGTGTCATAATACAGGGTGATTATTAACTCAAAGACAAATCCACCCGTCGCTTATGGTTGCCATGGCTTTCTCCCCTTTACCTTTGTTTGGGTGTTGACAGACAGTGATGAAAAAGTTACCCTCGGGTCAACTCTCTGGTAACTGATGAGACAAACACAACAGTGGAACAGTTGTATTTTGTTAAATACAAATGTAAAAAAAATTCCAGCTTTTCTTTACCTCCGTGATTTTGACTGATTGAAGTAACTAAATTGCTGTTTTGGTTTTGCAGGAATTAAATGTATGCATTAACTTTTGTCTTCAAGGCTGATCTCAGTTTTAAAGGTTTTGGTATTATTGAAGTCACTCATATTAAGAAAAATATTCTCTCACTCCTACAATTGGGATGTTTCTTGTGCCCCCTGGTGGAGGGCAGAAAAACTTCACCCAACTCTCTGACTGACTACTAACTCTTACCTTTGTGTGTGTGTGTGTGTGATTGTGCAGGTCTTCCAGAGCAGTACTACAGTCTGACGTGGTTCCTCAGTCCGGTTCTCGGCCTCATGTTCACTCCTCTGATCGGCTCGGCCAGCGACCGCTGCACGTTGCGCTGGGGCAGGAGGAGACCCTTCATCCTGGCTCTGTGTATAGGAACTCTGTTAGGAGTGGCTCTGTTTCTCAACGGATCGCTGATAGGTGAGTGTGTGTTATTTTTGTATCATTTATACTTTTTCAGGGTCCATTTAATTTAAAGTACAAAGGTATGTGTGTCAGCGAGAAAGAGTGTTTTTTTTTTTTTATTTTGACTGAGGTATCTCTTCAATTCACGATCACAGAGGCTTTGATAATCCACAGAAAATGCAAACCATTCAAAACTTGTTGGAAATATCCGACAGGTTTTTTAAAGCTGAATAAATATCAACAATATCATCGCTACAGTATCTGCAGTTCTTTTTTATGTTACTCTTATTTTGTACTATAATGCTGTAACATACTTTCTGTAAACATAGAATCGCACAGAATCACTTTCTAAGCAATACCCAACAGGCTAATCACTTTGTAAAAGACATCCCATTCAAAATTAGTGAAATCATTATACAATATTTAAAGTTCCTGGTAAGGGGTGCTGTTGGGCTAGTGGTACGTTTGCACGCCCCATGTACAGAGGCTGCAGTCCTTGAAGCATTCGGCCTGGGTTTGAATCCGACCTGTGACTCCATTCCAGAGTGTCGTCACCCGCTCTCTCTCTCCCTGGTTTCCATCTCTATCCATTGTCATGGCTCAACAATAAAGGCATAAAAAGCCCAAAAATAAATCTTTAAAAAGACTGCCTGTAAAGTATGATTTTTCACAGTAATGTCATTGTATTTTTTTAAGCCATTTAAGCCCTTTTTTCACTTTAAGACCAAAAAAAATGAGACAAAACTCTTGTGTTTCTTATACAGCCGTCCCTGCATTAACTCAAGTACAAAACAAACCAAACCATGTTGTTGTTACAATTGGGCCTAGCATGACAGAAGTCTACTTTGAGTCTCAGTGGGTTTAGATAACAGTGACAGCAGATGGCTAGCATGGCCTTAGTGGGAATTAAACCTCAAAATCTGTCCAGGCAAACACTGATATTTCAGCAGGATTCTCATGTGATTCACAGGAAATAAATCAGCCTGATCCTTCCTAGAGCAGTGCAGCATCATTCACCTGAGCCTGAGAGTTGTTTTCATTGTACAGAGACAGATGTTATCCTCAGTCTGACCTTCAGCTTATTATGTTGTCCTAATGTCACTCAGAGGACACAGTTATCGAACCCAGTCAAACAAATTGATCAGTTGTCAGTTATGCTACGTATATTTATTGATCTCTTTCTTCACGCTGTAATTGTTGTTCCGGTTTTTTATGTAAACAAACGCTGTGACATCACTTCACACTGTTGTTGCATAGTGTTCACACAGCTTCTTTATCTCTACATAGATAGAAGTAAGATTAATTATCAGAGGAATGTAAAGAATAAGAATGAGAACGCTGTGAACTGTTTTCTGTCAGCAGAATCTATTCAGCTCCGTTTTGGTTTTTTTCTTACTTTATTCTTCTGCAGAGGTTGACACTCAGGTCAGTTTAGGGCACCAGGGAATGTGTGTGTGTGTGTGTGTGTGTGTGTGTGTGTGTGTGTGTGTGTGTGTGTGTGTGTGTGTGTGTGTGTGTGTGTGTGTGTGTGTGTGTGTGTGTGTGTGTGTGTGTGTGTGTGTGTGTGTGTGTGTGTGTGTGTGTGTGTGTGTGTGTGTGTGTGTGTGTGTGTGTCTTATAGAGACAGAGAGAGAGAGAGACAGAGAGAGAGCACCTTGTCCAAGGGATTGAGATGGGAAATGACCAATGAACTGTGTGTGAGACAAATGAGAGAAAGTGTACGTTTCCGGGGTTATGTGTATGTATATGAATGTGTGAGAACAACACATGGTGACATGGGAAAACTGTAGTAACCTGTGTGTGTGTGTGTGTGTGTGTGTGTGTGTGTGTGTGTGTTAACATGGGAACACAGGAGTAAGCAGTTCACAGGGAAATGCTTCCTGTTTGCTTCCCCCTTTCCACCAATCACAATTCACTTCCTGTCTGTCTGCCAGGCTAGCGAGTAGGTCTGCTCCATTGTCCCACACACACACATGCACACAAGTGGGCACACACATACACACACTCTCTGCTGTTCTTTCTATGATCATTTGTTCCTGGATGTTGATAGATTTCAGGTTTTTTTTAGTCACGCTGCGTCACACCTCCTGTGATCTCGTTCTTTCTTCATCACTCCTTCTTGGTCACAATGTCACAAATACACCACACACACACACACACACACACACACACACACACACACACACACACACACACACACACACACACACACAGTTGTGGATGGATTAGTCATAAAAATAATCAACCACCCCTGTAGTTTTACCAATGACTAACTGAAATATGTTATATACATTTATAATTTATGTTATATATCTAATATATTATTGTACATATAGAATATGCTATATATGTTTTATATGTTATAGTGTAGTTGATTGTTTTAATAGTTACTATTCATGACAATAATAATAATAATGAAGCATGTTGAACTATTTGGAACCTGTAAACTTGCTGTAAACTTGGGTATTTTAATATAGGGTTTAATGGGGATCCTTGGTTTTTGGAGTCCGCCTCAAGTGGCCCCTAGAGGAACCAAGTGGCCCCTAGAGGAACTGCAGTTTATTGCTATTGTGCATTGGCTTCATTTTTCAACACTTGCCACTTGGATCTGACACAAACACACATTGAGCCGCTCGAGAGCGAGGGCTGTGTCACAAATGTAAAGAGACCCAGAAGGTCAGACACAGCATGCAAAGCATTATGGGAAATGAGGGGTGGTATATTTGTTGGGAAATATGTGTTTACATTGGAATTTGGGTGAACTTACCCTTTAGAAACACATTTCACATGCCATCCAATATCGTTTCTTTGATGATATTTGTCTTTCTCCGTAAGGTCTGTCCATGGGTGACGAGAAGGGGAGACAACCAATAGGGATTGTCCTCACTGTGCTCGGGGTGGTGGTGCTGGACTTTTGTGCAGACGCCACAGAGGGACCAATCAGAGCATACCTGCTGGACGTGGCCGACACGGAGGAACAAGACATGGCGCTCAACATCCATGCCGCCTCAGCAGGTACGAAATACATAGATCTCACATGCTTTCCCAGGACTTTGATGAAATAATAGAAAGTATAATACGCTGAAGCCAGAATTGTTTGTCAAGTCAATAACTCCACTTAATTGAACACAGATTGGATATAAAACAGCACTAAGACACTCCTTTCTCTCTTTAGTGTGACAGTCTACATGTTTGTCCCTGTGTGCAGGTCTTGGTGGTGCAGTGGGTTATGCTCTTGGAGGTTTGGACTGGACACACACCTTCCTTGGAGCAATCTTCAGGTCCCAGGAACAGATCCTGTTCTTCTTTGCTGCCGTTCTCTTCTCTATCTCTGTGGTGTTGCATCTCTTCAGCATCGAGGAGCAGCAGTACTCATCCCATCATGACCGAATCGACCAGGTACAGTGTTTGTTTTATGCAAACTTTAATTTCAGTTCACTTGAACTTTGTTCATAAACATGCATCTCTCACTTGAAATCACACCAGGAGAGTCCAGATCGCACCAACCCGCCACCATCAGCAAACGGTAGGAATGGACTTCTGGCCCCCAAGCTGGAATTGATCGGAGAGAACGACACACTGGACAGCTACGACCTCTATGACCCCTATGGAGACGACCTCTCAGAGCGCGGGGATATGGACTTCCTGGAGGTGGAGCTTGTGAGAAGTAAGTTCACACATTATTGGCCCCTTTGCTGAATCTGAATTAAATTTCTCTCCATTAAGATCTTTGGAAAATGTTTTTCAATTTTAATGATGGTAATACCTAGTTGTCCTGTGTATCCAAGTCTTTCAGAAAGGCAGCGATGCTTACTTCCTTGTTATCTACATATTTGAGAATAGAATAGATGTTTATTGCCATTTGCACAGGTACAGGAAAGTACAGGTAAATTTGAATTTTTGTGCGTTTCTCCCTGAGTCTTCTCAAAAAAGTTAAAGTTATATATAAAATAGAATAGCATTATAAGAAAAAAAGAGAAGAAAAGTACAAATAAAAAAATAGTAAGTTGTAGTAACAGCTAAGTAAATTAAAATAAACTTTACAGAAGCTATTCACTGTATTAAAGCAAAGATATAATACAAAAAAAATAACAAAGGGGAACACTGTACAATGAAATGAAAATATAAATGTATTTTCTTGTTTTCTTGTCTCTACTTTCTACTAGCTTCTGAGCTAGCTTTAATCACAGCTGCCCCAACACTGAATGGTCCAAGGCTATTATGATTCATTGAAATCCTTATTAAACAAAGCAAAATGATTTGTTTGTTTCTTTGTCCTTTCCTGATAAAAAGACTATTGTTTTTTCTTTAATCTTTGTAAGTGGGTTCCAACCAGTAATCATGAAGAGTCTTAGCCTACAAGTCTACAGATTTGTATTTCCAACCCTTCAGTTCAGCTTCACAAAATAAATAAATAAGTCAGCAGATGGTTCAACCGGATGCAGTTGGTAATCTGTGAATCCAATACTGGGTGACAAATTCTTCTCAGTTCTTACAAATTAGAAAACAATATACTCTAAGCCAGTAGTTCCCAATCATTTTTCCCTTGGAGCCCTCCTATTTGTATCTGAGAAAAACTGAGCCCCCCCCTCAGGTCCCACTGAGGACGGTGATTCTCTGCTTCGAAAAATGAATAAATGTAATTGTTTTCATGGGTAAACTCCCAACAGAATAGGCCTAAACACACTTCTTACATATCCAGCAACTGTTTTATCATTTTTGTGCAAACTTCATATGAGCAACCTTAGAGGAGAGAAATCTCCCCAATGATCAAAGTTTTCTTCACTTGGTTTTTTGATCACCATCATTTTGTACTGCAGATATCAGCATCTCATTTTCTATAATCTAATCCCCCTTCTCCTGGTGTTTCTTTAGGTAAAAGTGACAGTGTTCTCGCCATGGCAGACGCCACTCTCAACCACATGGACCATGATGCATTGTTCCTCTGCCACATAGAGCCTTCCATCTTTGCCGACCGCCTCTCACCCTACCACAGCTCCCCTCCAATGACCGGTTCCTACTTCACCTCCAATTACAACAATCAGCCTTCCAAGTTTGGCAACATCAGACGGAGCAGCAGCGCAGGCAGTCAAGACCTGCTCCGCCTCCAAACGAACAACCACCAAACACACGCTCCCACCGAAAGGGTCTCCCGCCTCTCGGCTTTCTTACAGGAAATGGAGAATGACGATGGTCAGGAGGCGCTGCTGAACAACCAGCTCAATGAGCAGAGGACACTGAACGGACGGCTGATGGCCGGTGTAACTAATGCTGATGGAGACGACACTAACAGACTGAGCTCCAAAGGACAGGCCCATCGAGCTGGAATGGTCAAGGGTTGGTATTTTTTAAATACAGTTTGCGAGAACAGATTTCAGAAACTTTTTGCTTCCAAATAAGAAAGTGATTGATTTCCACAGAACAAACTCACTACTTAGAATATGGTAGTAAACATGTTTGGATAGAGTAAGGCAATGTTGAAGTAAGAGGAACAGTCGATCTTTTTTTGAGCTAAATACAGAAGAAGACGTTTATCCTTGCAGTTGATGGAAACACAAGTTCAAGTAGAAAATTGATCCACTGTTTGGTTGTGTTGTAAGCCAATATCATATGTCCTGTCTCATTCTACTAAAATATTTAGTGTAAATCTTATCACTTTTTTTTTCATAATTACAGCTGCTAGTACAGGAGCCCCCATGAGGCAGCCCCGTCACCGTCACACCTTCTACCGCCAGCCGTCCTGCACATTTTCCTACTACGGTCGAGTCGGTAGCCATCGCTACCGTTACCGCCGGGCCAACGCCGCCTTCCTCATCAAGCCATCTCGAAGCATGAGCGACCTGTACGAAGTGGAGGAGAGACACAGGAGGAGGAGCAGACAGAGGAACAGGCACCGCAGTGGAAACACCAACTCTTCCAGCGGGGACACAGAGAGTGAAGAGGGAGAGGTAAGGCAACGAAAGCATCAGTATTTCAATTTCTTGTTCAGTTTTCCGGCTGTGTATTTAAACTACTGGGTGGTAGTTTCAATTTGTTTCCAGGGGTCTAATCTGGTTTCCTCTCTTCAGGTTGAGACGACTGTGCGGCTGCTGTGGCTCTCCATGCTGAAGATGCCTCCTGAGCTGCTGCGACTGTGCGCCTGTCACCTGCTCACCTGGTTCTCCATCATTGCCGAAGCGGTCTTCTTCACTGATTTCATGGGACAAGTCATCTACCATGGAGATCCTACTGTACGAGACTAAGCAGCTAAACACACCTAGAAAGATAAACGGATATATTCCTACATTCCTCTGAAGTTTGATTATTTTTCATGAATGAGTGATTTGACTTCTTGTCCATAGCAATCTAAAAAATCTAAAAATCTTCAGTCAGGCAAGGAACAAACTTATTCAGATGAATTATTTGTCAACTTCTCTATTACATCATTCCTATTATCTTCCCCCCACCCCTTTTGATTAGTGTAAACTATATATTTTATGCCATCTTCTTAATGTGATGGCTTATGTGTATTTTAGTGCTTAATCGTTTTTTCAATCAATGTACATTTTTATATTCCTGTTAATGTTTTTTTTTTTTTTTTTATGTGGACCCCAGGAAGAATATCTGAGCTCCGGGCTACAGCTAATGTGGATCCTAACATATCAACCAATCTGTTATAAACTGAACATGTTTTTCTTTCTTTCTCTCTCTTTAGGCTCCTGCTAACTCAACTATGCTTGAAAACTATCACAGAGGAGTTCAGATGGGATGTTGGGGACTGGTTATATATGCCATGACTGCTGCTACATGCTCCGGTAACACATTGAGCTCACTTGATTACATCATTAAAAAAAAAAAAAGAAAAACATCATGAACTTTGGACTAACCACCTAACTAATCAAACTTCTCCAGCTATTCTTCAGAAATACCTCGACAACTTCGACCTGAGCATTAAGATCATCTACATCCTGGGAACATTGGGTTTCTCAATAGGTATGAAGCACAGCACAGTGATACAAAATTACAACACAAATGTGGGAAATAAGAAAATTAATCTTTATCTTTCTTGCTATAGGAACTGCTGTCATGGCAATCTTCCCTAATGTTTATGTTGCAATGGTGATGATCAGCAGCATGGGCATCATCTCCATGAGTATCTCCTACTGTCCTTACGCTCTGCTGGGACAGTATCATGAAATGAAAGAGGTACGACATATTCACTCAATTTTCTGAGAAATGTAATTTCATGTTCCTGATGTGTCTTACATCTGCAGTAAGAACCAGTCGGTGCTGTCTTTAGATGGCAGAATAACAAAAAGGAAATGGTCTTGGTATTTTAACATTTTAGCTGCTTTTTAACGTAATACATTTAACTATAAAAACTGAAATTTGCCTGAAACAAGCATTCTGTTTTCTACATTTTAAAATCATTTTGTTATATATATTAATGTGCTTTCTATGGAGGACTTCAGAACGTGTGTCACTATAAGGAAACAAAGAACTTAGTGTACCATAAGAAAAGAAAATGAGATATTAAGCTCACAATAAAACATTTTCTTTCACTGACATTAAGTGACTGTATGTTTCTCTGCCTCCTGCAGTACATCCATCACAGTCCTGGTAACTCTCGGAGAGGCTTTGGCATCGACTGTGCCATCTTATCCTGCCAGGTGACTGTTCATGTAGTCTCTTTGAACTTTTTGTGGCAAAGCTGATGTCTTCTTAAGCAGACTGGTGTTACATAACCGTCTGCTGTTTTACAGGTGTACATCAGTCAGATCCTGGTGGCCTCGGCTCTGGGTGCTGTAGTGGAGGCAGTTGGCAGCGTCCGTGTCATTCCCATGGTGGCCTCTGGGGGATCCCTCCTCGGATTCTTCACCGCCTGCTTCTTGGTCATTTACCCAACTCCACACAGCCGGTGAGAGACTCTTCCTCGTAAACAAATTAGTTTTCTTGGCAAAAGTTAGATAAGAAGGATTATACCACTCTGTCTGTTCTGTATGCTTGATATGAAGTAACCGCAGGCCAGGTGACGTAGCTTTGCATTAGCATAAGCGCTAGTTGCATAAGTAAATATTCCTTTTAGTCAAAAATGAATTCCTAACATTTATGATTGTTTGAATGATTGACAGGGACGTGGACTCATCCAAAGCTTCAGAGAAACGGGCTTTGACAAAGCCGGAAAATCCCACTGGCAGTGAAGTGGCCGTGGTTATCGAAAAACCGAGCTTCCTGAAACTAAACAAGTCCGGCAAGGCCACCACCAGCACTACATCCTGTCACACGGAGAAAGAGTCTGCTCTGTGATTGATCGGCTACATCGACAGACACGTTGCTGCAGAAGAAAATAAATAAATGTTTGAATTAGAGCCGATGGAGAGACTGTGGGATGTGCAGCATCGTCCTCAGTTGGTCAACTCTTTGTGTCTGTGCTTTCTTCTGACTGGCTTTTCTGCAAGGAAAAACAAAATCTGCCATGGGACCAATGTAACACCAGACCAACAAACCCAACATATAAGCAATCTGGTCCCAGTACCGCTCTAGCCATCATTGAAATTCTTTTCACCTAACCCTCACAGATATCTGACTGATCCGTTGTGGGTTGTCCAGAGGTGAGCGATTCATTGTTTTAAGGAGAGGTCGTTTCTGTCTCTCAGGGCCTGTAGGAGGTGCTACCGAGCCACCGCCTGGACAGGAAATTTCAGGGGACTCACACACACACACACACACACACACACACACACACACACACACACACACACACACACACACACACACACACACACACACACACACCTCTTCATCTGGGGGGGTCAACACAATAATCACATAAACTCCTGAGTAACGAACATTGTTGATGAAAACAAGTCCTCGAAGCTGCAATCATTGAAAATGCTGAAAATTGTTCTTCCTCGATGTGGATTACGCTTGCTTGAATCTTTGCTAACTTGATGTGGAAGATAAACGACGTGTGTGTGTTTCTGTTGACTTTGTTTCTCCAGTGAGGGCATTGTGTTCACCAAAATAAAGCCAACACACTTTGGCTTTGCGGGACTTTGACACCACTCTGCGTCTGTAGCTTTAAGACTCGAGAGACTTTTGGAAGTGGCATTTCTTTTTTTTAAATCTAAGAGCCTGGTCACCGAAAAAAAAAAAAAGACATGTTTGTTCCTGATCACCCAAATGGCTTGTGAATGGATTTTTTTTTTTTACTCAAAAAGTCTTTAATTGAGCCTTAAGGAGGCTTTGCTCGGAAGTGGAGAGCATGAGCGTAACGTTGCCTGTATATTCAGCCGAAAGGACAAACGTGGTCAAATTCCAGGAAAGAAAGAGCATAGATGCAATGAGCAATGGCATTCAAATCCCAAATATTATTGTCATGACTTGTGAAGGGCCCAGAAAGATGCTTCTCTTTGTTTTGAATAATCAGACTAACCTACATGCTGCAGGAGCAGGAGAGAGACTAATCAACCAGCAGACGAGAACAGGAGAGAGATGTGGAGTTGTTCTTTTTCTCTCTGCTTATTTTTCATTTTTATTTAAAAATACTGTTAGCACAATGTTTGTGTCGTACTGCACATTGGCTGAGCCATTGTTGAAGGGGTGTTAAGTGGCAGTATGAAAAGGCTTGTTATTGGAGCATTGATGGAGGATTCAAGTTCCTAGTTTAGGCGTCAGACCTCTGCTAATTCTAATCTGTCAACAGAAGTCGATAAACTTATCTTCGATGCTCATTATATCTGAGTTTCATACACTATATTAATGTCTAGAACAAGAGAAAGGGATGAGAAAAATTCTATTAGTTCAAAGGAGTAAAATGGGATTTTGGGAAATCCCTTTTATTTACTTTGTTCTGTAGAATTACATCAAAAAATGTAAATCTCTTCTCTGTATGCTAAATATGAAACTCCCCACATTAGACAGTTAGCTTAGCTTAGCAAAAATACTTGAAACAGAAGGAAGTAGGTATTTTAGTTAAAAAAAAATGTCTTCCCTGTTTCTGTTTTCCTTTTTTTTTTAGCCTAACACCATTTGGTTATTGCTTCATGTTAAACATACATGATGGTACCGATCTGATTCAAGAGTTTCCCAAAATGACAGACTACTCCTTCAAATGAAAAAACTTCAGAACAAAATTTGAATTGGTCCAGGTTTGGAGATGCATGTTTTAACCATTAACTAAAGCCTTTTGTAAAGTATTGACATCTGCTGTTTAATTAGAGCAAATAGCAGCAGTGTGATACGTTTGGCTTCACTTTGGCCCTGTTTGCATTTATAACAACAATCAGAGGCTTATAACATAAATATTGTACTACAATGGAGGGGCTAGATGCAAGATGCATAAATTAAAAACAAACTCCTTCCAATCCTGATAGATTGTTTCATAGAGCTGCACGTTTACGAAAATAGTTGCATTTAAAAAAATCATGCATGGTGTCATTGGTTTTCTGATAAACCAACCAGGCGTCTGTTAATCAGTGAGGGGAGAGGGCTGTGTGAGGGTCATTCAAGGAGAGGGTGGTCTGTTGTGGTGAAATCCTTTCTGAAAACGGTTGTGGGTGTGTGTTTTTTTATTTCTGTCCTCCATCTGTCAGGGGGAAAGGAGAAGGATTTGGGTCAGTTTTCCTCTTGGCTCCATCAGCTGAAACATCAAACTTAAAGGAATCCAAATGTAAAGTGCAAGTGGGTTGATTTACTAATGAAAGCAGATTTCATGTCAGAGTGTATTAAAGCATTTATGGAGAAGCTTAGTCATTAGAAGAGGATTCACTCACGACAATGTGCTTATTTCTTTCCCTTGGAGGCGTGTTGGTGCAGTTTTTAAATTTTTCTTTTTTTTAACAAAATAGATTCCATTATTTCAGGTACATTCAGTCAGTCCCCGACCAGAACAGAGGAAGTGTTTTTGCTCTGTGACTGTGTTACTATGATGGGATCATGACAAAAGACAAGAGGGTACAGATGCAGGGTTCTGTATGGCGTCTGTAACCACATGGGCAATAAAACATTCTGGCTAAATAAATAGATGCGAAACTTCGCTTTCAGGACAGACATGAAGCTTAAAAAAAACTTCTGTTTTGGAAGGTTTGCATGCAAAAATAGCAATATGCATGTATGCAACACCAAAGTATGACTCTGTACAAATCACTCAAGCTCTTTTCTTTATTGTCCTATTAGGTCAGGGATGTATTTTATAATGCATGGCTGGATGTTTGTGTCTTTCTGTTTGAACTTTACTGTGTATAGAAAAACCAACATGTACTTTTTAAGCTGAAGCATTGTGCTCGGGCTGGGTGAGTACACTCTTAACAAGCATGTGACTTTGATTTCTTTTGGCACATTTACGAGTAACGTTTCAGACGACACACATCTTGTTGCTTGTGCATAAAGGTGTTATGAAGGTGTAGAAATGTTTAAAACAAGATGTGTGTAGTCTCTGAACAAACTACTCCTTGTTAAAAGTGTAGATGAGAAACTCCAGGCCGTGAATACTTGAAGTGCAACTTGAGTGTTTTTGTTCCATTGCAGTGAAAAGTCTTTGATTTTTGGGTTTCTTCATGTTTTTTTGTTTTTTTTGTTCTTAAATGTCCCATGCCTTTTTAACGCAGACTCTGGAATGTTCAGACAGCAGCTCGGCTTGCTGGGAGATTGAGTTCTTACCTTTGATTACATCTTGTGACTTAAATGTTATCGAATGTGAAGTGATTTCAGCTGAAATCATTTTAATTTTGATGTTTGCATAACCAAGGGTGGGGGGGGGGGGGGGGTGGAAGGGGTGTGACATTGCACAGAACTTGCACATGATAAAACAAACAGTAGATGTGTGTTGCAAAAGAAAGAAAATATATAACTGTGGATATTTATTTTTTGTAGGTTTCTTTTCTAAGAAGGAAACTTTTACGTAGTTTCCAAAAGGATTCATTAAAGCTATTCTGTTTGCTGTTATGGGAGTTGTTACACAAGTGGACGGAATCATGTGTGTGTTTGTGTGTGTGCGTGTGTGTGTATGAGGGCAGTCTCGGCTGCTCAAATGTAAGGAACAGGGCAAGAGTGTGTTAAAAATGTCATCTCAGTGTTTGTTATTTTGGTTCTGGTTCTCCATTCTTTGCAATCACCTGGTTTACACTTAACTCTGGAATCGTTGGCTGCATAGGGTGGTGGGTGGGGGGGGGTATTTACGAGTCTTTAATTTTTCGGTGTTTTAACTCAAGTAGAACATTTCCTTTTTCGTTTTTGTTTTTGTTTGAACTTGAGGCAGAGCCACAAGGGAGAGTTTTGGCCTTTGCACTTTTTTCAGTGGCGGCCATATTGGCTCCACCCTCCTGATCATTGAATGAATGTTGTGATGTGGTGATGCCTGCTCATATTCCAGCTAGCAGCTGTCAGCAGCTGTAATGCTGTTACGTCCAACCTGGCCTGACTCGGCCTGTGTGGCTCTGCCTCGAGAACACTGTGTGTTAAAGATGGAGGAGAGCGATGCCTATACACTTAGATCTACACAGAGATTAAATCAAGATGAATACTTAAAGAATGGGAAAGCAAGTACTTTACTATATATAATATGCCTTGTTATATGGAAAAAAAGATGTGTATATATACAGATTTCTCTTTAGTTTCTTCTTTTTTTTGCTGCTATAAAAAAGATGATTATTTTTGTTAGTAGTTTTGTTTTCTATATAAAGACTGTATATATCTCTATGTTCTGTAAATATGCTTGAGCCTTCATATGTAGGACTCTGGATGAACACTGTATGGAACACACCTTTAAAATCTACTCAGAAGTAAACCAACAACGACTCCTTTCATTATTAATGCATGACTCAAAATATGAGACCGTCAATGAAGTGAAACTAAAATGACACACGTCACGCACTGACTGTAAAACAAATGCAGTACATTATATATATATTTATACAGTTAAATGTAAAACTATAGGAACATGATGAGAAGTGAGAACGACCATACTGTGGACCATTAATGCTCTCTGCCGTCAATACAGATGGATGAAAGATTTACATGGAGAGGAGATTACATGACATTTATTTGATTTTTAGCTCTCTATTAGTATGATATAAATACATTTGAGAGAGTTACGATAAATGCTCATGTAATATGAGAGGATGTTGATTTTGTTTTTCATAAAATGCTCTGAAGAACTTCTTAACAGTGAATTTGGAGAATTGACATTTCTGCGTGATGACAGACACTTGTCTGAAAAGATTTAACACAAAAATCTGAACAAAAAAAAAAATCAGGGTGTTTTTGAAAACTTTATTTTAGGCTCAACTAGATGTACAAATTGATGATTATCGTTAATGTTACTAAGGGACATTGTGAATTTAGACTTCTACCTGAGCATTTCCACTGTTTGGCATCACTTCATTATATTCTGACCATCATCAGACAAGATTTAAAATGTCTTTATTGTAACTTTTAATGCCTTGTTAAAGCTGCCAAGGGTTATGAGTTAGACTAGGATTTACAATAAGTTATTTCACAGTTAAGAGACGCATGGGGAGACATTATGACAGAAAATATTACCTACACATGTACAGGACAGGATCAGAAAAAAAGGAGAGGAGATTCTTCTTCGTGCAGAGGGGGCGCCTAAAATAAAACAAATTATGTAACGAGCAAGTGACACAACAAGAAAAGTGTTGCCTCTTTGAATATGCACAAAAAGGTCATGTTTTATTTTGGGAATATTTTGGTTCAATCCTGACTGTGATCAGTTTGCCTTCAGTTTCCTCAAGAAAAGCGAACAGGTAAAGACACTAAAGCTTTACTCTGCTGTGACTTGTTCAACACTGCAGAGAATCTTCAAACAAACTTGATGATTTATCAAATAAGAATTGTTTCCGTTACATTTCATCATCCGTATGACCTGCTGCTGCTCTGCAGTTTGACTCCTTTTTTTTCTTTACTCAGCACCTTGAACGCAGCCGTCTGGTTTCCCATAATGCCTTGTGATAGCACTGCTGAGAGGAGAGGAAGATCAGACAACTTTGTTCCTGCAGACTCAGATTTCTCTCCGTCACACGGGGTCAGGGCCCCTCTCTCTCTTTCCATACAGACACCAGAGAAGGAACTCGAAACCAGTTTGAGTATGTGTGTTTGCATGAGTGTCTGACCCAGACTAATCATGTGACCACTCGACCAGCTGATGAGGAATGTGCTCTTGTTATGTGGTGTACTTATGCCGAGGTATAAACTTACAGGCAGGAACATTACGCTGTCTGAACTGTAATGACCTTCTGCCCCTCTCCTCTGGAGGGTTAAAGGGGAATACCACGCAATATAATAACTCATATTCCAGCTGTGACTCCACATAAGATTTGTCATACTGAGCAGCTAGTCTATTATATCAAACCAATATAATTGTATCCTCACCAACTATTTGGACCACATTTCAGTTTAAAGTTTACTTAAGCTAAAGTCGATGTTGGGTAAAATTTTGGATAGAAATTTGAGAAAAATTTCCCCTTTTGAACTTTTAGGTAGTAATAGAAAACAAAATGAATTAATAAGATGTTGACGGTAATTTAGGGAGATCTTTAAGTTTATCCAGAATGTCCTAAAAGACCCCCTCAAATATTGTGTGAACTTGATATAGCGTATGAAGCCTCCTCACCAGACTGAAAGCAGATAATTTAAAGTGACAGTCGCACACACACACACACTCTTCACTGAACGACCTTCTCATGTAATTACATATGATTCAGCAGTGGTTTGGATGAATGAAAAAACTATAAAATCAGAATCAGTTTTGATCAGTCAGATTTCTTCTGCTGTAGGGAGACACGGTCTTCTCGTGGGAAAAACAAATCTGACAGGTCTTCTAGATACGAGTCATGGTTTTTATGCATTTCTGGTGCCCATGAACACTAAAGCCTTGATGTATTTCCTTTTGGCTGTGTTATATTCATAATCATTTGTATAAACTGAGAGTGAAACTGTCTAGCTGTCTGACTGATGCCCATGATAACTTCCAGTCTCCTCACTCTCCATGGTTGAGCTTTACCTTATCTGCACATCTTTAGGTAGAGAACCTAACTCTCATATAGCGTATTCAGTCAGAAAAGTTAGCTCATTTTGTCAAGTTAGGAAGCTACTTCCGTCAGGTAAGGTCGCTAATTCTGTTAGGTAAGTGAGCTCATTTTATCAAAAGTAGCTAATTCTTTCTGTTAAGTTGCTCATTCATTCAAATGTATCTCATTTTATCAGGTACCTCATTCAGGGAGGTGGGCTAGCTCATTCTGACAGGTGGGGTAACTAATCCAGCCAGGTAGTGTAGCCCATTCCATCAGGTACTTTAGGACTTTCTGTCACGGCCATGCTTCATGAAAAGGACAAAGAGGTCAGGAACAAAAGTATGTTTTTGAATAATTTCAATCAGTAATTTCATGTACCGTATTTTCCGCACTATAAGGCGCACCGGATTATAAGGCGCACCTTCAATGAATGGCCTATTTTAGAACTGTTTTCATATATAGGGCGCATAGAATAGAACGTGTTTACAACTGAACAAGGTTGGGAGATATTGTGAATATATAAATATAAATACGTATAAAACTACGTTTTTGCACGTTTTATACATAGTGCATTCACACGTGTAAACACGTAAAAGAAACACAGTCTGATACCGCTAATTCAAACGTTAGTGCATAACTCAACATTGTTCAGTTACGTATAACACGTAAAGCTCACTTTTTCAGTTCATTCCCCGTCCACGAATCCCTCGAATTCTTCTTCTTCAGTGTCCGAATTGAACAGTTGGTGGAGTACGGCATCCAACATGCCCGGCTCCCTCTCGTCATTATCCGAGTCAGTGTCGCTGAGCGCCGTGTACAACCAGTATGGATCAACCAATTAACCAATTGATCCATATATAAGGCGCTCCGGATTATAAGGCGCACCGTCGTTTTTTGAGAAAATTAAAGGCTTTTAAGTGCGCCTTATAGTGCGGAAAATACGGTAATTTGAGAGAGAGAGAAATACAGCCCACTCCCAGCATATACATAAAAGAAACTCAAAACTAGTTTCTCAAATGTCTTTGTTAAACAATCTTAGGTTTTACTCCCCAGGCCCAGATTAGACCACCTCATGAAATTCTTGCCTTGCAGTTTCCTCCAACAGTTAACCTGCAGGTTTATTTTTTTATGCCACATCTGATCTGCTCTACCAACTTATTTATCTTAGCTGTTAAAATATCACGTTTGTAAGTCTGTAATGATTTACTGTTGTTTTTTTTAATTTTTTATTTTGAGATAGAAATGTTAACAGAATTAAATCAATAAATTCAATAAATCAATCATGACAATAGTAAAATGATTAAAAACAAGAGTTGTAAACATTAGTTTCAACAGTTTACTGGAAAACAATTTCTCGATCAGTAAAATTCGAGAGAGAGAATGGCATTTAAAATGAGCTTAAGCTACAAATGATTTAGTCTGTGCCAACTTTTAACCTGCTTCATGTTTCTCCCTATACAAATAAAGATTCATTAATGAATAACAAATAAATATTTTGACACCCAAAGGGGAAAAAGAATCTTAAGAAATAAAGATTATCTTTAAAACCATTTTTTCTTTTTTTTTATCCTCTTGAAATTATCTCAGCATTATCTTACATTTACTGTGGACCTGGTCATTGAAGATACAGGTGGACATAGAAGATCTTTACAAGATGTACCATTGAAGCACTTTCCTACAAACATGTTTAATATTAAGACTTCAGAATCTCCTATGCAAAAACCAAAAGAAGTCGGTCTTGTCATGATCTGTACAAGTTCTTTATTTTAATGTAAGCACAGCTTTGTTAAAGCACGGAGGAAACACAACAGTGGAAACTAGAATGTTACAACAAGAGGAGGGAAAGAAAGACACAATGAAGAGGAGAGGAGAAAATGGTGACATGACTTGTTTTTCAGAGCTGGAAATAAAACATTTCTACAAGTTTCTCAGCAGAGAGAAAACATTAAGTGTGAGAGAGACTACGGCACTCGCAAAAGAGAGAAAGAGAAAATAAAAACAAGGGTGGGCACAGATGCACCTCAGGGGGGGGGACTCTTCTAATGACACTGTTATCCATTTGAATATCATATATAGATACATATCCACTATGTGATAATAAGCCATGTCCTGTCATACTTCATGTAGTAAGCAGCACGCACTCGTCTTTCTACCCATGTTGCCCAGAGGTGGACTGACCCCAGATGAGCTGGGAGAAATTGAACGACACCACGGGTTTTCTGAAATGGGTGGACTTCATATTAATTTAAAACCCCCAGGCACACTGATTCTGAATGTCCCCAATAAAAAAATTATTGTTAAAATGTTATCTCATGCATAGCCAAGCACACAACGTCTCCTATACTCTGGAATCTAACGATGTTCTGCCTTTATTACGAGCAGGCGTGACCCACTGTGACTGTGTGTGTTAGTGCTGCACGGTGTATCGCGGTCGTACCTATTATGCTCTTCAGCACCTTTTTGAGAGAGAGAAAGTTTGTGTGTGTGTGTGTGTGTGTGTGGGAGAGCGCGAGAGTGGAAACTCCAGACATTAAAACTTCCTGCAGTAAAAACTCATGGCGTAAAATTAATCCAAACTATGACACAATGTACATTTACATTCCTGTCTACCTGGCCCCAGTTACTGGTTGTTCAAGAAAGACACAAAGGCGGCACCGTTTGTTCGTCTCAGCCTTGCCCGATGAAACTCAGCCACCCCCCCCCCTCCCCCCCCCAAATAGAAATATGAGATCCATGCAGTTTCATCACTTTCTGTTGACATCAATAGCACTCCGAGAGGATACTGTGTAGTTTGAGAACTAGTGGAGAAGGACGGACATTTGCATCCATGAGTGATTAGTGACAAACCTGCGTGACTGGATGTGTGTTATCTGTTCTTGTTTAATGCAGATGGAAGGGTTCGGTTCGTTCAGGGTGGATCCTCAGTGATGGTCAGGGAGAAAACTACAACACTCCTCTCTTCTGCACCATACAGGAAATGTACAAGGACTGTTAGTGTGTGTGTGTGTGTGTGTGTGTGTGTGTGTGTGTGTGTGTGTGTGTGTGTGTGTTTACATGATGATGTAAGCAGTCTGTGTTAGGATGTGTGTTTTTTTTTTTCTCGGCCTGTTGTTGGTGTGAGCTCATGAAGACGTTTAGGGTTTGTAGGGCAACGTTGTAGTTCTGCAGTTGCCCTGTAGGAGGGCGCTGTTGTCTCCTATAAGCCCTCAGACGGAGGTTCACTGCCGCTGGAGCCGGACTGGGCGCGCTTGATGTACAGATTCAACAGCTTCAGCTGTGGACACACACACACAGACAGAGGATAAACATGTTAGAATAGATGAAGCCATGTCTCTTGGAGTTGGAAAGACGTCAAACAAGGTGAATACTGAGGAAAATGGATTGTTTTAAAACATGTTTCCTCTGGTATTATCATGCAAGTTGTTGAATCTCAGGGCGCACTCACACTAGCAAAGTTGTCCCGTACCGTGCTCAAGCCCGATTGCCCCCCCTCCCCATTCCCCCGCTGACCTGCACTCACACTGCTCCAGGACTAACCGGGCCCAAGCACGGTTACCTAATACAACACATGTATGTCTTTACGTAGGCTAATTATGAAGCGTGCTTAGTTTACAGGACAGGCGGACTGGAGAAAAAAAAAAGAACAAAAAAAAGATGTGCTGTCTGTACATCTGAGAACAGCACAGAGAACATGGCCGCTACTTTACTGACTTTGTGGCTTATTTTGAGTCATTTTAGTCAGATACAGCCATAAAACTCCTGGATTTCTCCATGTTTGGACGCTGTCCACGTTTTGTACCCACGTGCTCGTGCATGAACTTCGAAGTGTGCCAGGGCCAAGGAAGTGCACCGTGCTTGAGCACGGATCGGAGCCCTCACACTAGTGAAAAGAACTGGACTTTAGGGTTGAAGTGTGCTTGGGCATGGTACAGAGGCTTAAAATGTGCCATCGGAGGAAGCTTTTGGTGTTGGCTGAACCCTGATATTTCAATGTAAGACACTAATGTGCTTTGTAGTTTGTGGTTGGTTGGATGTTTGATTTGATTATTTTCCGGCTCTGAAATGACAGATGATCGTCTTTGCTTAAAGCTGTGGTTACCTTGCTGCTGGAGAGCTGGTTGAGGTGGGGTTTGAGGTCCTCCCCTATCACTGCGTAAATGGCCACCAAGCAGAACACACAGGCTTTCCTCACACTGCTCTCAGAGTTATCGTAACCCTGTCAGACCAGAAAAGATGATGTTAGGAACCTGAAGGACTCACGTTTTCATTTAGGAACGTGGGGTCAGTTACATGACTCAAACACTAAAATGCTTCTGTAAAGGATACAACAGAATAAACTCCTATCATCATACTTCTCACAATGCTAGATTTTGATCTCCAGAACCCAAACTAATTCATTTGAATTGAATATATGAAGACTATGTGGGAGGTACCTGTATGAGTCCTGGCACTATCTCAGGCAACAGGCTGACGAGGCCTTCCCGGGGAACCCTCTCCACCACTTTGGTCTGCATCTTTATGGCGGCCAGGTTGGTGGGGTAGTCAGCAGACTGGATGATGGGACACAACACCTTGATACACTGGTCAGGACTGATGGACAACGCCAACATGGCTGCCGTCTCTTCTGCTGCTCTTACAACCTGCAGAAACACACATTGAACGGTATTTGTTTTGTCAACGTAAAACAACAAGTTAGGTTTACATCACACTCAGTGAATTCAAAGATGTTTCAAAACCATATGCTTTATTCAGTGTTTTATCTGGTTTGATAAGGGGAAACCCCTGTAAATAATTTGGCAAAGGTTAAAACTACAGTAATGAAGAACAACGTGAAATAATAACCGTAAAACAGGCAGAGTGCCTACAAATCACATAAGCTGACATTAGCAGCCCCTCCACATGTGATGTGTCTGCCATGTTTAGGAGAATCTAGTGATCGACTCTGGTTATTTTTCATGCTCATAAGAAAAAAGGACAGTTCATCAGTTACCCTTTACTTCTAGAAAACAGAAGTTATCAATGGCAGCAGAACTTACACGAGTGTTTTTTTGCTAATAAATTACATTTTCAAAACTAACTGGTGTGTTTGAGTACCTCTTTATGAGGGTCTTTGTGAGCCTCCAGGGACTTCATGATGGTGAGCTCTGCATAGTTTTTGAACCTCCAGGGCTGTTTGCTGAGAATCTCCCTCAGCACCCGCAGAGCCAGCGTTCGTATCAAATGCTTGGAGAAATACAAAACATTCAAGTTCAAAAGGAAATATTTATCTTTGTGTTATTTATCACAGTAATTCAAAGTGTGTGCCTACCTCTCTGTCCCCCATCGTCTCAAGCAGGAGCAGCAGGATGGTCTTGAAATGTTCGTCCCACACCTGCAGGGTGTTTTCGCGAATCAGCTTGAGCAGTTCGCACAGCGCCGCCTTCCTCTCCTCAATGCGCTCGTTGTGATTGGACAACTCCTTGAGCAGCTCTGCCACCAGCTCTGATTGGTCCAGGCTGCTATCTGTTGAGATTGATAGAAAGAATAAAGCTATAATTAAAAGAGAAGGATTTAGTGTTTGTTTTGCACATTTTTTTCTTCTGTTTTTGTACCGTCTGTGAGTTGCTCAGAGTCGTCCATGCTGCTGTCTTTGCGACTGTGTTTGAAGGGAGAATCAGAGAAGTGCTCACGGGCTCCTCGGGGGCTGGAGGAGAGCAAGGGGGTGTTGAGGAGGGACGTCTTGTTGTCCAGGGCCATTCGGCCTCCGTCCACGAAGTCTGACACTCTGCTGTCAAAGTCTCCCTGCAATAATAAAATACTATTATATTAACTCAGGACTCAGGTGAGTGCAAGGTGTGCATGCTGTCACAAAGGTTCAGATGTCGGCCTAAACAAAGTAAACAAACACTTGACTGAAAGGTCCCATATTCTGCTTTTTCTGGTTTTATATGCTCTTTAGTGTGTTTTCCAAGTGTCCTGTGCATGTTTAGGCACATCTATGTGCAAAAATTCAAAGTCCGCAGAAACGCGGCTTCTCCTACGTCCTCCTGTTAGCTGTAGCATTAGCTGCATGTAACGCTCGGTTCAAGCCCCCCTCCATAGAAATGTGTCAGTCTGACGTCATTGACAGTGTGAGATCACTGATCTAAGCCCATTGGCTCGTTGTGGCAAGCCCAGCAGCTCATGTTGAAATTTCAGAGAAGCATGCTGAGCAACTGACCAATAACGACAGAGCGGATCGGCAGACCAATCAGAGCAGACTTGGCCCACGTGGGGTCTAACAGTGTGGGCTCAACAGAGTGTAGCTGACGGACTCAGAGCGTAGAGGGAGCAAGGAGGAGCAGTACATGAAAACAGACACTTTTTTCGATCTTCAGCTATTGTGAACGTACAAAAGTAGGAACATAGATTAAATATATGAACCCCAAAAAGGGCAGAATATGGGCTCTTTACATTTTTTTTGACATCATGTTCTCTTGATGAGATAAAATCATCCAGTGTGGGACTGACACACAGTGAACCGAAAGGTCCGAAGTAGAAGAGGGTGAGGACTCTTCAACACAATGATGCTTGAGTATTTTGTCTGCTGTCCTTCACACAAGGTGGAAACGTTTTTTTTTCTTCTTCAAAATCGTGTCACCACCATGAGTAGACAGATTCTGACTTTAAATCAAACTTGTTGATGATCACAGGACAAACACAAACACCACCAGTCAAGTGTGCTCTACTGACCTCCTCTCCCTCCCGCCGCTGAATGGGTTCATTCATGTCCTCTTGGCTGCGAACACTGAAGTTCTGGATTGCCTCAGTGACACCTTTCAATGAGCTGTAGATGTCCTCTGAGTTCATGTTCTCTGTGTCGTAGTCGAATGCACTGCACATAAACCAAACAGAGTGACATGTGTTTAACATAGTGTAACCAAAGGAACTCACTTCTCTATGACGAGAAAGTAGATCAATGTGACGAGTTGAAAACATTTAAGATTGATTTAAAATGTATTTAACCGGGAAAAATTAGGTTAAGAAATTCATTTACTTTCAGTAACAAATTCAACATTAGACCAACATTTAGAAAATACATAAAGACAAATTAAACAGTTTGATTGTGACAAAGCCAATATTTTTTATAAATTAATTTTTTGTTATATTTTTTAAATTAATAACTAGAGACAAAGGGGTAAAATGACACTTATACCAACTCTTGCTATTGGGCTAGTATGAATGCAACATCCTCTTAAACCCGTTTCCAGCAAGCGGTCTGGTTTGGTTCAGTACAGTTCGGTAAACCCTGAGCTCACTTGCGTTTCAACAGCCATCACTACCCATTCACATCACCACATCATAGAAGAATGAAGTTGTGTAGACAGCCAATAAATCCAACAAAGAAGATGAACGTGAAACAGTAAAGAAAGATCAATGATTCCTAAGATGGTCTGCATCTCTGTAGTCCTCCATTGGGCGGTGCTAGGCCCTGACTTTTTTAAGCGTGGATTTTTAAGCGTTTGTGTTACCTTGGTGAGGGGGTGTTCTGGGAGGTATTGGTGGGGGAGGTGACTGGACTGGACCAGCTGGCAGGAGATCGAGGGGTGTGGCGTGTCAGAGGGCTTCCCATTGATGCCTGAGAAGGTTATTACAAAAAACAAAACAAGTTAGTTTTTAAACCACAGTGTACTGACAGTGTCTAAAATACTCGCCAGCAGAGTTTGTGTGTGTGTGTGTGTGTGTGTGTGTGTGTGTGTGTGTGTGTGTGTGTGTGTGTGTGTGTGTGTGTGTGTGTGTGTGTGTGTGTGTGTGTGTGTGTGTGTGTGTGTGTGTGTGTGTGTGTGTGTGTGTGTGTGTGTGTGTGTGTGTGTGTGTGTGTGTGTGTGTGTGTGTGTGTACCTGTGCAACATTTCCCGTGTTCTTCAGGTGGTTTTGAAGCAGTTTGGTGGCTCCATCCTGGAAGGTTTTGGGCAGAGCTGCCAGCAGCATGGTGAACTCTGGAGTGTTGAGCTGAAACAGAGAGATCAGCACCGACTGTGCGGCCTGGGACACACAGAATGCCTCGTTAATAACTATTTTAGTGTTACAATAGAGTCATGTTTTCGTGACATTTCAGATTTGTGTTTCAGCACCTTTCTGACGTCAGAGCTCTTGGGTTCAGTCGTCCACGTGATGATACGTGAGACGGCCAGCCGAGTCTCACTGGAGTTCACAAAGTCTGGAGCTTCCATCTGTAACGTCAGCGTCTCGATGTACTTCAGAATGGCCACCTTCACCTGGGATACAAAAACACAGATTAACAAAAACATGAGTAAAGATTGATTAGTAAAAAATAAACTGTGTGGGCCAATTTTAACCTGTGAAAATACAAAAACAGTATCCACAAAATTACACACGTGAAAAAAAGACCACTCATGTTCACAGTCAGCATGAAGACTCACAGCAGACTGTGAATCTCTTGCAGGTCTGAAAATGAAAACAAATCTGATGAATTAGTGACATAAATCAAAGTGCATCAATGGTAATGCCTTATGACCTCCAAAACACAAATCATTCAAAAAGGGAATAGATGACAAAAGACAAAAAAAAGGAAAACAACTCCAACAACAACAAAAAACAGAAACAAATAAATGCAAACTTCACTGCAGATTCCAAAAACACTACAACAACTGACTCCTGCTCTAATTCTCCTCCTAACGTCTCTCTTCTTCCTTTCTTAAAAAATGCTCCTTAAGGACCAGAACTTTCTCCAAACCTACTTATATGCGCCATATAATTGCTCCCCCCGGAGCGCACTGACCTGGGAGGACTGGCTCCAGGCTGCGGCCTGCTCGTCTAGAGAGCAAGCGTGGCGCCGCGCTCTGGGGGGGAACAATTTAACCCCGGACCCTCCCCTGCCTCGCCCGCAACACGAGCTCCGTACAGGCTTCAGAGAGAGAGAGGAGAAGCACCGCGTCAATCAACGGAGACAGAAAGGGAGACGAGGACAGGGGAGGGCAAGGGGAGACAAGAATGGAAAAGAAAAAGGAAAGGGGAGGAAGGGAGGGTGCAGAGAGTCTAGTAGGAGTAAAAAGATTGGAAAGGAGGCTTGGGCGATTGTGACTATTATCATCTATTCTGAAAAAGGAGTAATACATAACGCTGCCACATGATGGCAGCAAAGAGCTCTGAAGTCTTACTACATAAATCTGTTGTTTATGAAGCTCAATGCAACAGTTGACTTCTCATCATACTGTATACTAGTATATGTTAAGTACTTGTTACAAAATAATAATTTACATTCATTGTTGTCATGGTCTTCGTTTAAGTTTTGTTTGGAAGAGGACTTAAAAACTAACAAAATAACCCAACTTAGCGTTAAATTCATGCTTATCAAAAAACAATAAAAAGGTTTTCCTGTCCAAGGATGGAGTTTATATTAAATTTTTAAATCTGATCATGGATGACTAACTTGGAAAGTTAATTAAGCATATGTAAACTCAAAAAATAAATCTTTGAACAGGAAAAAATTGGGAGAATAATGTGAAACATTGAAAGGGAAAAGGTGTGGGAGGGGATAATTTAAGGGATAAGGAAAGCTTGAAATAAGAGATGGGCGAGGTTATAAAGTTGCTCTTATAACAAGGTTAGTGACAGAGAGGGAAGAGAAGGAGATGATGGATGAGGTATCGGAGAAAGAAAGCGTGAGGAGTGTGCCCACAGCAGTGCAAAAAAGACAGTGGAGTGGCAACATCAACTGCCAGCCAATCACAGCCCATGATTCAGGTCTTTTTTTTGGGAGGCAGGGCCAGCATTTGCAGGCACGGGATCATATCAGAACAGCAGTTACCATGGCTACATAGTCTCTGAATTTCAGGCATTATCTTCCCGTTCATTACCTTCCATCCCTCAGACATAAACAGTAAGCTATCTTTCTTATAAAGACACACATAGTATAATCACAGACACACAGTCACACAAACATTAGATGAAAATGTGCTTTACCTTGAGGTTGGGCGTCTGCGTCTGGTCCACAGTGAACCTCATCAGAATTGTAAACTGGAGGTCATTGGGGAAAGACTCTCTGTCAAAAAAAAAGAGGCCCCAATCCAAATTAAAATTTCTACTCACGCAGCAACACATCTCAGTCTTTCAGTTGTCTAAAAAACCTTAAACTAACTTCAGATTTTGCACATCAGAGGAATAACAAAAATTTTCTACCATTTAAGCATATGTAAAACACCTGACAGAGAAGGCCCCAGTCTTGTATATTATTTGACCTATAAAAATGGTCACTGACCAACATTTGTTGTCCTTAACGAAATGAACACTGCTGTAATGAACTGTGCGGACCTGAGGGATCTCTATCAGTAGTTTAAATCTTTGTTTTGTTTTGTGGTCAAAAAGCCGTGGCAGGGTCTATTGTGCAACTCTTCTGACAAATCACATCACAAGCTAAATTTGTTTTTGGCTTCACTTTTGTACAATGTGAGGATAATACTCATTGTCCATCTTGAGATACAGTCAATGACTCAAACCAGGCAAGAAATACAACTTAGTGAAAAAGTCCTTCCATTATTTTTCAACACAAGTTTTAGCAATGGATTATGTTCCACTTTAAACTAGGCCTACATTTCCTATTTTACAAAGTGAAATCATGTACATTAGCTCGAGTTTGACTTTTATATACATTCGCATAGCTCATAAAAAAGGCCCTTAAATCAGTATAAATATGTGTGTGTGAAACCCACCGTGTGATATCCAGGGCTCTCTGAACTTTGGCCTGTACGGAGCCCAGCAGGTCGGCTCCCATTTTCTTCAGCAGCTGTGTGAGCAGGACAAACAACCAGTCCTGCAGATCCTCCTTATGGACCAGGATAAAATCTACCAGTGTCTCCAGGAACATACTGAACACCTGAACACACACACACGCACACACACAGAGTTTGGGTTACACATGGACTCAGTCACTAAACTACTAACGTGATTAGTACACACATGCATACATACATGATCCAGCATTTACACTGTGTTTACATGATAAGGTCAAACTCCTAAAGTATCGTGTCAAACCCAACATAAGACATAAGTTCCCATAGTGAAGTTAGTGGTTATCAACTCTTCATTGTAACAGCACACCATCATGCCCACACACCAATTAAAGCTTAAATACCCCATGAATAAAAAAACATTAATATTAATACTAAAAAACAACCGAAGTATGACGTGACAAAACCAATCACACTGTGTTGGCAGGACGGTGTAGTTAAAGGCAGCATTGTTTGAGGCAGGTTAGTGAGTGATTGTTATGTTGTTTGCTCTGGTAACTAGTTATCCAATCAGATTATTGAAGCAGATCTTCATCCAAACACATTAAATACAGTTTCACACATTTGTCAAACTTACTCTCTATAGAGAGTTCCAGAGTGGGGGAGCATGGGGGAGAGAGAAACACATCTGTTAGCATCCTGACAGACAACAGCTGATGTGAATAATCATGACTTTCAATCCAACATTTGCTACATGGAATGAGACACATTGGCTAAGAGTAACAACACCGTAAGATTTGTGAGGTGATGTTTTTTTTTTTTTTGCACACTAGAAAGGAAGTGAGAGAGTAACTTGGAAAAAAAAAAGGGAGATAGAGAAGAGGGTGAATGAAACAGATGAACACAAGAGTCCATGGCGTGATGCGGTACCTTGAAGGAGGCTGAGCTTATACCGGATTCTGCCGTGCCGTACACTCTGCCGGAGTCTCGCTGAAATTCATCAAATCGTCAAACACGTCAAAAACGAGGGGGGGCAGGGAGAGGGGGGGGCTCACACACCTTACGTTATGTGTGAGGCACTCAAAAAACCGCCGTAAGAAAAGTGGCAGAGTTAGAGAGAGAGAAACTCAGCAGGTTAATCAGAGAGAAGAGCTGGCAGCCGCAGTATGCGTGAATATTCAAGTGTGTGTGTGTGTGTGTGTGTGTGCGGTCAGTGTCGTCGCTCTAAACTGCAGCGAAGAGAGGGAGGGGAAAGAGAGGGTGTGGCAGTGAATGCATTGAGAACAGCCGGCGTATCGGCTGCTGAACATTTACAAAGCAATCCAGCAAGACGGCGGACGAGAGTGAGTTCACACGCAACCTCAGGCATGGCATGCCGTTAGAAAACAGTCCGTCGCACACACTGCATGCCTAGATTTATGTGTGTTTATCCATGTTTGTACATCTGAGAAACTTTTTGACCCGTTTATCTTAGTCTCTAACCGTAACTTTAACATCCATCTGTGTGTGGCAAGAAATAAATGCTTGTCTTTGTTCTGGCAGAATCCGGTACAGTGCAGGAGGTGAGATAAAAAAAATTAAGTGAAACTAAAGTAAAATTGATGTGAATGAAAAATGAATCCATGTGAAATGATTTTTGTAAATGAGTGCTGTGGCTCGTTGTGTGAATTCTTGATCTGCATGCAACCATACCTTACTGTGAGGATCTGCAAACATCCTGGTGAAGATTTCACATAGTCTCTTCAGCTCCACTCGACTGTATACGGAAATGATACCTGGTTAGATCAAAATCAATAATCCTTTGATACTTTACAAAACACATTTGCCTGGTCTGTGGCTGACCTGAGGGTGCGCTGGTTCTTGAGCAGTGCCTGTAGTCCCAGCAGCCCCTCCTTCCTCTCTGACCAGTTTGCACTGGCACATCGGTTCAGAACCTGACAAGAAGTACAAAAACCAACACAGGCCTGTTAAAGACTTCCATAATGGCAGAGGGAAGTCCTGAATAAAATAAATACAGAGCCTGACTCACAGTTGACATGGCAATGTCAGATTGATTCAACAAAAGCTCTTCTATGAAGGTCCTTTCTGCTCAAAGCAGAAACTGTGCGCTTTTATTCTACGTCACCATCCTGTTTCGTATTTCTCCTAATCAAGTCTAATCAAGTGCTGTGTAAATGGAGGAATCAGGCAAGACAAGGCTTTTTTTGAGCAGCATTGACAAAAAAGATATGATGCTAACAGCTAAATAACAGCAACCCAAAACACAGGGTCCTGGAGCATCTTGCATCGTTATTGTTTGGAAAGCAGCATCCCTGGCAGTGGCTTTCATACATCAGAGTAGACAAGAGAGATTTCTGTTATATACTACAGCCTTCAAACCAGAATGCATTCTAAAAGAACACATTTGGGAAGCGTTTTTCCTTGCATTGTTTGGGTTAATGTAAAAAGCCAAAGCACAATGACTGGCTTTTAAGTTTAAAGAGGGCACAAGAACCTGAGATGAACATCTGTCTGTCACTAATTTCAACGTGAATGACAACAGAACTTCTATGTATAATGTGTAAAATGTAAGTTGAGCATTTTATGCATGACTGCGCATACTGATGAGCAGGAGAAAGCTGCCTGGACATGATATTTTAGATTATTATTTTAAATAGTTAAACAAAGTGTGGACTGCTGTCTGGTGTTTTTTTGATACTTAAGCTTTTCCTATCAACTATCTGGATTATTAAAGTTTCCTTTTTCGCTGTGCTGTTGTTGACGCTGACCTCGGCTACATCTTCCGTCTGTCTCATGTAGGTGGGGATGGCTCCCCCGTTCCTGGAGCTGTAGGATCTCTCTGAACAGGCGCTGGATGCATCGCTGTTAGCATCATCATCTGAGTACATGTTGTAGTTTTCATACCGCCTCCGGGCTGGCTTCTTCTGCGGGAAAAGGACAGAAATAGAGAAAGGACATGAAATTAAAATGTAAGTGACATTAAACTAAAAGACGGCACGGGTAAAAAAAAAATAAAAAAAATCATGCACTCACACACCTAGCATGATGAAACGCAAAAACAGCTAATAAACATGCACACACGCAACACACAAGTAAGAGTGCAGGAGAAGAAGCTGACCTTTGACCGCATGTCTCCCAACAGCTGACAGCATTAAACAGAGGTAGAACCAGGGGTTAGTTTACAAGCACACAGACACACGCACAGTTCAGGTGGTGTGAGCTTCAAATGGTGACAGCTAACTGGAATGTTCAAACTTGTAAAGTGTGTATTTTTATGTGTGGTTTGTATAGTGTGTATGTTTTTATACCAATGCGTCTGCCAGAGCCTCCTCTACGTCTGAGCCTGTGTTGAGGACCCTCATGGCGCTGACCGAGGAAGAAAGACGACTGGACTGACTGATGCCATAACCTGATCCTGTGAAGCATGAGAAAGACGGAAAGAAGGACAGAGTTCAGAAAGAGAAGTTCAAGATTTTACACCAAACCATTGCAGAACTTGCTCCTCTCACTCATAGATCAGTCTCTCACTTGTTCTCTGATGATCCACCATCCATTCCCTCTGACATTTACTCAATCCAACCATTCACACAACATTTCCAATGAGTCAACACTGTAAGTTGATGCGATGGCTTGTTAAATGACATTGCAGGCGTCACTGGGGGACAAAGAAAGATTGACAGAAAACACAGGAAACATGTCGGTGTCCCTGCAGAGAAGAGGCGGAGCTATATAAAGAAAATAAATGGGGTGAAAATGTCAAAATGGTCGTCAACTGGCAACTGAATGGGCGGAAACATGCAATTCCACGGGAGGATCCTGGAGCTCAATGGGAGAAACAAAACATGGAGACTGATGGACATATAAAGAAACGACAAATTAAACAGGAGGAGATGCTTGGCACTAAAGAGAACCAAAAAGGAAATATAAAGCAAAAAAAAATAAAAAATAAGGCAGTGGGTGGGTGAACAGAGAACATTGATGTACTCAGCCTTCACCTGCAGCCCCAAAGGTATCAGGTGCGTGGAGAGCTCCAGTGGAGCGAGAGTAGCTTCGTGTCGCTGCAACCAAGATTAAAAACACATATACAGAGTTTAACGCCCACACACACCCGCGCACATGACAAACACACACAACCACTTAAGCTAGTCGAAAAGGTTTTAAGATAGAAAGAAAGACTGAAAAGAATGCAAGTGAGTTTTTCCTTCTTCTTATCACCCTCAGCTTTTAAAGAGTTGAGATGTTCTTTAGTTTGAGTTAACCTTATGTTAAAATAGAAATCTTTCTTTGAGGTCTTACTTTTGATCCCTCCTGCTTAACTTTCCACTACTGCTACTCACCCAGGGGCGTGAAGGAGCGTACGGGGCTGGTGTCCCGGCTGCTCTCCCTGCTGGCCTCTCTGCTGCAGCCCTGACTCATACTGGGCCGAGGGATACGACTGCCCCGAGCTAACGCCACCCAGGGCCGAGGGGTTCAGGGGAGGGGGGGAGGGGGGGGGAAGAGGAGATAAGGGAAGAAAAGTGGTAATAAGGGCACAAAGACAGAGAAGAAGGACAAACATGAGCAGTGACAAAGAAGAGAGGAGGGGGAGGTACAAGAGTAAAGACATAAATAAGAAGAAACGAGCAAAAGTGACAAACTGACAGACAGCAGAGTAGAATGTGAGCTCAGGTCGACTGGCCCTGAAGGAGCATCTCAATATGTTAAAGTCAACTCAGACTGAGAATAAAGGTCCGGCAAACAATTATTATTATTTTTATTATTATTATTATATTTTTAACTAATTGTTAGACTGCAAGTTTATTTATCAAGGGATAAAGTTAAAATCTTTATTCATCTTTGCCCTTAAAACCAAACCCTTAGTACCTACAGACATTTGGTTAACAATAAAATCTTCTTTAAG
Organism: Labrus bergylta; assembly: GCF_963930695.1. Lineage (NCBI taxonomy): Eukaryota > Metazoa > Chordata > Actinopteri > Labriformes > Labridae > Labrus > Labrus bergylta. Next base: position 20,075,175 of record NC_089213.1, on the reverse strand, counting down.
TTAAATTGACTTGTTCTAAAATGTATCAATAAGCAGGGAACTGGAGTTAAAATGTATGCAAATACAAAAAATCCAATAAGAGTCCCCAAATAGACACAGGAATGTCTTTAAGAAGTTAAGAGTTTTACAAGGTACCCCATCACACATAAATTAACAAAAATTGAACAGTCTGTAGGAGGCGTAGGCTATCAAAAAAAAGAAAAAGAACCGTACTGCATATTGGGCATATTGCTTAAAAAACAAATGTTGGTGTCAAAATAGTCGGCTATATTTTCTGTTCAAGGACTGCATGTTTCAGTTGAGATGAGATGCACCCTAAAGAAGCACAGGACTGCTGGCCTCAGATTTAAACAGTCTCATAATCAGTCAAGCCCATCTGATCATCCTCATACTCACACACAGAAAGAAAGAAAAGAACAGGAAGTGATTTGAGATGAATTTGAGGGGTGGGGGAGGGGAGGTTCTGCGATTATATATCCAGCAGCACGGCAATCAACTTTACTGTTCATTGCTCTGTTCATCAGCTTCAGCAACTACACCCAGCCAATCAGGGTTAATCACAGCCTAACACAGTCCTGATGAAGCTTTGCTGATCCTGCTAGGAGTTGCATTCACCAGCCACTAACAACACGTTAGTACAAAGAGGGAGGAGGTGTGTTTATTATGCATTAGAATCAATGGCACCCATAACCAAAACATCACAGCCATTAAGTCAGAGAGAGGTTAGAGAGGTGGGCTCAAACGGGTGGAGGCCATGAGGTACAGCACGATTCAGGGGTTGGGAGAGGAAGGAGAGATTGTGACATTTCTAGTAATAGGAGGAGTGGTGATTTTACAATCAGCATGAGAAGAGACAGTTTGAAAGAGAGAGGTAAGTTGCAGGATGGTCCGGTCGAGGTCAGAGCCTTACCTCCTCTGCTTGCTCCGTTGTAGATAGAGCTAATGCTGGAGGGAGCTTGAGGACAGAAGCATGAGAGGCAGGAAGAGTAGGAGAGAAAGAAGGAGAAAGGAGGGGGAAAAAGTTGAGATAAAGTCGAACAAACAAGTGTGTGATTACACAAACAGAGACAACTTTTGAGTAGATAGACACAAACTTATTAACGCAACATGTATTAAAAAAACTAAAAAATAATTTGCTCACCAACAGACAGGCGGGTAGGTGAAGAGTCTCTGGAGCATCCCTGGCTGCGGGGGATGCGGCTGCGTCTGTGTCCGTCACTACCGGCCCCTGCCAGCACCCGATGAGCCCCCGAGCTCAGGGTGCTCAGGGCCGTACTTGTCAGCACACGACCGGGAGAGCCACTCCGACTTCCAGCTTTAGAAAGAGAGAGAGAGAGAGAGAGAGACAGAGAGAGAGAGAGAGAGAGTAAAGTCAGATCATTTCTCAGACTTGTTGTCTGTCTCTCAGACAACAAGTGGCTTTAAATAGTAAGAACTACAGTATGAACAAATCTCACTTGGATGTGAGGAAGAGATGATGACTAGTGTTGTAGACATACATAGAACAAAGGCAGGTGTTACTGTCCTTCTCTTCGTGGCACTACTTTCCAAACAGTTTTTGATAAATGCTCTAACATTCACTACACATGAATGACAAAAGACAAACTTTCCAGTGTTTGATGATGAGGAGTATGTTTTTGACTTGCAGAGTTGAAACCACGCATCTAAACTCATCATTTGATTTAAATTTTCAACGCATACTTGTGCAAAATATTTCCGTAAAACATATTGAAAAATAAATTCAGTTACAAATTTAAAAAAAAAGAATAAAATGCACAAAAGGGAAATTTTTCCAATTTTACCACTAATGTTAAACAAATCAGTTTCCACCCAATGACATCCTGTCTCCACGAGGTGTCACGTTCTACAGTGACTCATGTTCCTATCAATCTGAAGACAAACAGTGGAGAAGCTGCTGCTCTGTAGTGCTTAACATGAAGTATGGCAAACAGACTATAAGGGGGGAACGAACTACAGGGCTACACACTTAAAGCCAACCATACACTCTCACTCGCTCCTCTCGTCCTCTCTTATTGACAAACAAACACTCAACTAAAGCAGCATACACAAACTAAGCACAGGGAAAGTCTGTTTTGAGGTCTGTTCTAAAACTTAATACAACTAAATGACAGGAAGAAAAGACCATCAGGGACTGTTCTGATATTTGAGGCAACCTCAACACCAATTCAAATAAGCATTATTAATGTGGCTAATATTTGATGAATGTTCTATTTCGGAAAGAAAACTTGGAACTACCTAACCCTATGTTTTTATCTCTAGTCAATTATAAAACAAGCACCCTTCCTCTCTCTCCATTCGTTGTCCTTACATATATAGAAAGGTAATGCGTTTAAGTCTACAAACTATTTAAAGATAGTTGACTGTGTAAAGGTTTCATTGCACCGAACAAACTACATATTGTTATTGCATTATTATTTTTTTTACTAGTAGTAGAAAAATAAATCATATTCTCTCTCTTTATGCTCAATTCTGACACACACCAGAGTGCAAAAACACAGGACTCCCAAAGCAGTGTGTCGAGCATGATCACAGAACAGCCATGTCAACAGTCTAGTGATTACACATCTCAGCATGCCTCGGCCAGAGTGGGAGGAGCCTTGAGTGACCTTTCTAGGTGCACGTGAAGGATCGGGGAGTCACAGCAACAGAGGAAAAGGCAGTAAAGATACAGAGAGCGGGTAAAAAAGAAGTAGCGTTGTAATCTTACCACCGACTGGGGTAGCAGACTGAGATCCTGAGCCATTAGGCCCATTGGTTTGGAAGGAAGGGGGGGAAGCAGAGGCGAGGGGTAAGGAACAGCAGATTCAACCAGAAGAATTATGGGTGTTAGCCAGAAATAAAAAAACTTAATAAAAAAAGGCCATGGGGGTCAGAACACAGAGCTTGATGGCAGCACATCCTGGTGTTCAATATCAAGTATGAAGGAAACACTGAAGCACTTTGATAACACAAACCAGTTTATTAAACAGGAAAACTGAAAATACGGTATGATGCTTAAACAAACACGCACACTAAACCAGCTGCAGATGATAGCCCGGGAAAAGCAGTGCATGTTGGGAAAGGCTGGCATACGTATGAAGCAAAGCCTGTTTCACAATGAAGAAAAAAAGCCTCAAAGTAAATATGCTTAAAAATATCCACACACTCCACTTCTCTCACACACACACACACACACACACACACACACACACACACACACACAAACAGAGATCTTTCTGAGCCTCTGTTTAGCTGCCATGTCCTCGGTCTCAGTCAGTGTAGTTATTTTGAGGTTTGGGCTTTTGAACTCTTAATCAGACAATCTACATTTTCAATTATTTTTGCTAAATGTCCAGATATAAATGATGCACTGGGCTGTGGTCCAATCACTGTCCACTTTAAACTGGTGTCCTGCACCGGAGTCATCCGGCTGAAAGCAACAATAATTCTTGCAAAGCAAATGATCTACCTATTGCGTTGCAAAAGCAGTTAGCTCTTTGGCTTGTGTTCTTACATTAAGTATTTTAAATAAGCTAAATGACAGCCAGAGCCAGGCTAGAGCTGCGTGAATACACCGCTCACCACACCATCCCATCAGTGATGGGGCACAGCATGCAGGGGGCACACGCACACACTCCTCTTTACATAAAAACACCTTGATCAGAATGAGAGCAGTAGCAGGTGGGCCACTATTGCCCACTGTTGAACACAGATAGACAACACTCTGACTCTGACAAACAAACAGAATACCTGGCGTGCAATCGGATTCGTCGGAACCTGAAGGCACAAAAACATTTACATGGAGCTTATCGTCACCGTGAAGGCAACAGGAAATCAAACTCCACAAAAAGAGCCTGAAAAACCACAAACAAACTAGTAGATGGTTACTCGCACAGCGTTCTGTTTGAAGTGCTTGTTTATACCTAGAATGTTTCCATCACAGCTTTCACCTAGGCTGTGAATGTGATAGAGAGTTGGGTACTTACGCTGCGACTGGGAGACCATCTTGGTGCGGCTGCGTCCTCGTGAGTCCACCTGGCTGGAGACGCTGCTGGCGGTGGACAAGGGCTGCTTGGTGCGTACACGTCCTGTGTGTATCAGAGGGCAAAATAAATAATAAACACTGAACTCCCTCAGCTAATATATCTAGCCACAAAAGCCCAATGAAGCTGAGAAAACTAAGAAGCACTCCAGCTGTTGACAGCTGCTACTACTGAAAGCTTCTGAACTAACAACAGAACCTAAACTATGCAGATGCAGCCAGATGCAAACACAGATAAATACATGGATGCCTGGGCGGATGAGGAAGTAGTTACAGTAAGTTAAAAACTAAAACAGGTCATGATCCAACAAATTCAGAGTTTTATCTAAGATTGTTAACTAATTTGATAAAAAAAAAATATTTTGTGAGCTATATTAAAATATTTCTTCATTAGATTCTCATTAATTTTCGCTGTTGTAGTGCGTCAACCAATCAACTGACTTTTGCTATTTTTGTTTGCTATGCAATTCTACTGTTAAAATCATTATATGCACTATTCAGACTATTCAAACAATCAAAGACAATTACATTGCTAATCTTTGATTGAGGATGGCAAACTCTAAGGTTATCTTCTAAATGTTAAAAATACTGATGCAGACGGTGACAAACTTGAACTCTAGGTGTGAGTTTGGTTTAACTTTATCAACTAGAAAATCCCTAACAACACGTCCACACACACATCCACCTAACCACAATCTTACCATTATCTGACCTGGTCCCTACAGACAGACAAAGAAGGAGCAGGTTGTAAACAACACATTTTACCTGACACGTGTAGAATAGCACAAAAAAAGAAGACATCCTAGATATTCCACTGAGATCTAAAAACTGAATGATGCAGTTTAAAGCGGCTGTTGACAGATCAGTTCAATATTAATGACAAGGGTTAAGTTTAGTAAAGCAAAAGATGATCTCGGATGTGTACGGTAAATAATGTGATTTAAGATGTGCTGAGAAGGACGCTGATTCAAATGAGGGTTGAATGTAATGCGGACAGCAGGGGGAGCTGTGGCCTCGCTCTGCCACAAAGGGAGGTGACATGGACTGGGATGAAATGATGGAGAAGTGAAAGAAAAAAAAAAGGAAAGAAAAGAAAAGCATTGTGTAGGCTGTAGCTGGTGAAGCAGAGTGAGATGATCTTACCATCCGTTTTATCAGAGGCATCATCTTTAGTAGCAAAGAGAGAGAAGAAGAAGAAGAAGAAGAAAAAGATAGTGATGGAGGAAATAAAGGGAGGGAACGAAAGGAAACAAGAAGCAAAAGAGTGACACAAAATGAAGATTAAAGTAAAAGATACAGAAGGTCAAGGAAACCAAGAAGGGGGGAAATGAAAGAGAAATTTTAAGACATAAAGAATGATGAAATAATGAGAGGAAACAAAGAGTGTAAGAAAAGTGAAAAGACAAAGAGGAGAGAGGAGCACATTCTATTAGTTTATCTGTTTAACAGAGAACCATGCAGATACAGAGGTCAGCATCGAGAGAGGACCACAAAGGACGATATTCATCCACAGATCATGCACACAGAGAATATCTATTGGAACACATACAGGATACACATTAACAGGCAATGAGCAGGCAGCAGGAGGGGGAAGGAGAAAGGCCAGACCAAGCTCTGGAGTGTGTGAATGTGTCGATCCATCCTGATAAATGTGAACTTTTGTAGATGGTGGCCTTAATTAAACTATCAGAAACTTTAAAAGCAATACTTCTGATCTGATTTGAGAGTTTGGAGATCCCTGACTTTCTTCTGATCACATGCTGTCTGACGTCTGATTAGTCATCCAACTCGATTGGCAGGGCCCTTACCCAATGAGGAGTAGGAACCAGGGGGCAGACGACCCACTCCCCTGGTCTGTCCGCCGTGCCGGTGCTTAGCCACAGCTGCTGCGTTAACATCCACGTCACTACGGGAACGCTGCAGGGAGGCTGATGACACCCCACCTTTTGAACCCACAGGGACTGATGTGACAGGAGGAGGAGGAGGAGGAGGAGGAGGAGGAGGAGGGGCAGGAGCGTGTGAAAGAAGGGATGGGAGGTGATGAGGGCATATATACATCACAAACACATGCCAGCACAACACTTAAACAACACAATAATGATACCATACAGAAACACACAAACAGACCACACACATATCCACATATGTGTGTGCACATGTGTGTAGTAACCCAAAAAAAAACAACAACAAAAAAAACAGAAAGTGGCTGCACGGGGGCCGGACACAGTCAGATGTGAATGAGAATGATGGGAAATGGTTTTGTAGGAGCTGATGTCTGTCATAGTGTGTGTGTGTGTGTGTGTGTGTGTGTGTGTGTGTGACTTCAAAGTGAGCAAGAGATTATGGTGTGTGAGAGTGTGTGTGCTTGACTCACCTCGGCATGGAGCTGCTGACCATTTAGAAGTCAGAGGCCGGCTGTGAGAAGAGAGAGAGAAGTAGGTCAGTACACAACAAAACAACAACACACAGAAAATCTCGAGGATAAAGATTGGGGCCGCGTTACAAATCATTAAAACTATTCCTGTTTTTTTCTCAATGAAACGTCTAACAGCTCAATAATGTTTCAGCAAAGAGGAGTGGCAGCTTTTTTTTCTTACACTGTGCATGAATCAAATTCAAATGTTAAGAGACAAACTGGCGCACTGAGGCTAAGAAGTGCAAAATGAAAGGGGTGACTGTAGTAATTTACCTTCAACACAGACATCACACTGAAGCTTTCTACACCAAAACACACATTTCAACTTTGCTTGATTTTAACAGCTTTCTTTGGTTTAAACTTTGGAGTGAAATTCGACTCAGAAGATGCAAAACAATGAGAAATTCAAAATGATAAAGCTTTAAAGCCTTTATTTACTCCTTCAACAAAGCTGCAAAGCTCATATAAAAGTGAAAAGGTTAGTTAGGACTTTCTGATGATCGGTAAGCTGAGCAGAAAAGTGAAATTTAACTGAGGAGATCTGTTCTATGTGCAGCGAGGTTATGTTCAGGTCTGCAGATGAACTCCTACAAAAATGTCTCTTAAAATGATACCTGCCTAAATAACTTCCTTTTATAAGAATTAGAAGCGCTCTCAAATTCAACCGAGAGGTCTAAAGACATAGTTTAGAAAGGCAGTGCTGAGGGTTTACTTGAGGCTCTCTTGAGAGGATGAGGAGGAGCGGTCGCTCTGGGGAAGCGAGGCCACACTGCCAGAGCTCTTCAGGCAGGACTGAAGGGTCCTCTGGTAAGACGACTCCAGGGAGTTGTAGAGAGCGTCGGCCTCCCCTGGGAAGTGGTTCCTCAGACCCCAGTAGGCTCTGAGAGAGATGGCAGCCAAGAAGAAAACCACGATGGTGTGGGAAAGAGGCGAGGAGAGGGGGGGGGGGATTCAGAGAGAGGACAAGGATGTTGGTGAGATATTAAATGCTACTTGTCTTTCATATCATTTGATTTTCAGAAAACCTGCATGTGTCTTACTTGCGTGCCTCCACTCTGGCCTCTGAGTCTGCATCTCGAATTCCCTTCTTGATGCTCTCAACTAGAACTGATGTGTGCCTGCAAGCAGAGCAATGGAAATGAAAAGGGAGAATTATGAAAGAAAAAAAGTTAAGATGCAAAAATACATTCATAGCTATGAACATTTAATAATACAGTTGTGCTAGATGAAAAGAGTAGAAAAATAGCTTATAGACAGTAGTGTCCCAGTAGAGGTATGTGTTGATCTGAACTACGCTGAAAGCCATCCTCACCTCTCTAAAGAGTGGGTCTGCCATTCTTGTAGTAGTAGGTCCAAGAAATCATAACAGCGCCTGAAGGACACATTTTTGAAATCACTCTCATTATCACTGAACAGCATCATTGAAAGCACCTTATGATCTTAAGGGTGTTAATTATCTTAAATGTGTTTATTACATCAGACCAAGCTGATGTTAACCCCACCTTCTAACAGACACAGACTTGGATGTGCAGTTACTGGTTATCAGGGGGATGAGCCTGGGGACGTGTGTGTGCTGCAGACAGGAAACGCAGTAGAGAGGGGAAAATTGTCAATAAGGGGACAAAACAAATCCAATAATCAAGACAACAGCAGTATCTTAGACTGGCCACATCAATCTCTACGAGGCTGTGTATCTGCTGAGCTCACCCTTATAATAATGCGGATGGCCGACACACCGGAGCTGGCCATGACTTTGGCACAGTTTGGGATGAGGTTGAACAGGACAGGAACGATGGCTTCCGCTCCATGGTCGAATTTATTCCCCAGCACCGTAGAGAGATGGCTGCAAGAACACACACACACACACACACACACACACACACACACACACACACATACACACACACACACACACACACACACACACACAGACACACAGACACACACCAATACTCAACATACATTTTCCATAAAGATCACTCACTTTCCAAACTGTGGTAAAACATCCTGATAAAGATTTATTCAGGGGTTCCACTCTTTTCTCAAGATCATTTTCTAGGACTTTTTCAGTGACAATTTAGCCGGTATGATAGGAACGCATCGTGCACATACACCAATATATTCCTTTCTGTAGAAGCGAAAAGTGTGCTGTCTGTGGTTATAACCATGTACACTTCCATACTTATATATGATGATGAATTAATCATAAAATAAGGTGAGTACACCTGCAGATGTAGAGCACTTTATTTGAATAATACAAGTACATTGCAATAATGGTTTGGGCATTTTTAACCTACATTTTACAAAATATCCCATTTTCTCTTGTGAAGTCTATTATCCTACCTGAACATCAATAATAACTTGATAGCATGAAAACCAATAACCAGGGATGTAGCAAGATGGTCATGTGTGTGGAGCTGGCATTTTTTTTGTTCAATTAAAATCACAAATATACTTTGCAGTGCCTTCAAGAATTATAACAGAGAATGAAAAAAGCTGTCCTCACAGATTAGCTAAATATACCCACAATGCACTGAGTTGTAATTAATAAGTGTACAATGTGTATTCCACAACTCTAAATCTGTCAATGATGGCACAGCCAGACTCTTATCAATGTCTCTGAATATTTAACTAACTGTTCTCTCAGCTTGTATAAATCAGGGAGGGCTGAATGCTCTGATGAGGATAGGTTTGGGATTTCTTTTCTGTCACTGCAAATCAAGCTAATTTTGGTTGCTTGGTATAGTTAGCATTAAAGTTACAGTTGTGCGTTATTTATGCAGGATTTGTTTATTTTGTCATGTATTTTATCCTCATGTGATGGCAGTATATGTAATCAACACTCACGCCACAGTGACGCATGCCTCTCGGACGACTTGTGAGCGCAGGTCTTTAGCGGACAGTTTGAAGGCTCCATCCAGTAGCCGTAGGTGCTGGTAGAAACAGTCGTAGGTGTTTGCGCCCGCCACCAACAATGAGCGGAATTTCTTCAGCTGCAGAAAAACAAAGAGATAAAAAATAGTACGTTGAAGACGCCAACAATCGTTCAAACTAGTCTTTGGAATTATGCGAGGGTGCATTATAACTGACAGCGTTAGCTCTCTGGTCCCAGTCGTGTTTGTCATCAGAGCAGATCTCACGGATCTTATTCAGGTTGTCCTCGAGATCCCTCGATGAGTAGATCTGCATTGAGGCACAGTGAGACAGGAGAGAAGAGAGGAAGGGAGCCGAGCAAGCATGTGGAAGAGACAAAAAAAAAGTCTTAGTTTCTCCCTGACCTTTAAATATTGTACAGTTTGGTTAACAAAAGGGATGAATGTGTGCAGTCGTGTGTAGCTTACCTGGACTGAAGGGACATCTGTGAAGGCTTTAATGAAATCTTCTTCATCGATCCCCCCTGCACTTTCCTTGGACACTAGAAATAAGAGCAGAGTGGATTATTATACATTTGTATTTGCATTTAAACCACAGGAGTTCAAGCACACTTACAAAAACATAAACACAGAGTCAATAAAGTGTTAGCAGCCTATGTTTCGAATGCTCATGTCAATCATGTTTCTCTGAGGGGCTGGAAGCCACGTGCTCCACACCTCCTACATCATTTTTATCAAAGAAGCAAATCGGAGAGGAAAGAACAAGACAAAAGAAAGGTAAGGACAGAAGAGGAAATTCAAAAAAGGTCCAGATTATTTAAATTGGTTTTTAATACCTGACATTGTCACAAAGACATGAAAAACTCTACATGGCTCTACACGTCTGGGAACGTTGTTGTAGAAAGTCTGATGTCTGTAATCACTGTAGTGCTCAGGGAGAACCATGGTTGCAGTCTGGCAATGATCCATCAGCATTTTAATAGCGCCTTGATGAGACGAAGGGTTGGTTTGCAAGTTATCAGGGTGACAGGAATGGTTGTAAATTCATATCCCTTGCTGTTGACTTTGACATTGGAGTCTTTACAAAGATTTTGATTGAATAAAGTGAATTTCAGAATCTATTTTTTACCTGTATAGACAGGTATTGTAGATCAGTAAGTACAGGTATGTTCTGTGTTACATCAAGTTAGGCCATAGTATCAGTTTATCCTAGATATAAATTTACACTTTTTTTTTAAAGCTCTAGTTTTTTCCTGGCAAAATCCCCCAAAAAATGTTTTGCTGTTGGGTGTTGCCAGCGTGTGGGCATTCTGTCGTCTTAATGCAAATGGAGACAATGGAGCCTCCCATTGTCTCCATCAGAGAAACAGTATCATGTTGCAAAATAGCAGCCTGATGAATTATTCCCAAATAATGAGATAAAAATATATATTTTACACTGGTTCACATAAAAAAAACAAGTGGCAGGCTCAAGGTTATAGAAGTGCAGTCTTGTATTTGAAAAATCCCCAGCATGCCCTTGACTTCAGGCTTTTACATCTGCTGCACAATCAATAAGCCTGTAATGATCCAAGTGACAAGAGATCACAGCGTTCTGTCTGCACCAAGTAGCGCAAATGTAGCAGGACTCAGACAGACTGCTCGCTAGTAAAACCCATCCACCTACGCGCGTGTGTGTGCATGTATGCGTGTTATTGCTGACACAGATATAGAAGCAGGAAATTGACTCTGGTGTGGTGGTGGGAACAGAGCTTTCTTCCAATAGAGAGAGAGATAGAGAGAGAGAGACAGAGAGAGGGGGGGGGGGGGGGTGGTGGTGGTGGTGGGGGAAATCAATACATGTAAAGACAAAGCAAACATAACATTCCAGCCATCTACAGCAGGAGGATTTGGTGGAACGGGAAAAGAGACTCTCTCAAAGGGGAGGAGGATAAACTGAGCAGAGCACAGATAGGAGGATGGTGATAAGAACATGAGAGTGTATCAGATTTCTGGAGATGGAGAGGGAGAGAGTGTGTCTGTGCAGTGTCTTCATTCTTCATTTGTGTTTGCTTTCTTTGTTCTTCAGTCTCTAGCTCATAAGATCACTCAATCCTGTATGTGCAATAATATAGGAACCTTAATCGTGCAATGACATACACGACTATTCGACGACTTCATTATACTAATTTCCTTGTATTTTGTGAATTCTTTGGCGCTCTTAACGAGGATGTTCCAAGCCACTCATTTCCCAAGCTGGTTAAACAGATATTTAAATTCAGGCTAGCCGACTTGTCTAAGGGTAAGAAAGCACTCAGACAACACAGCCAGTTGAGTGGAAGGTTTCTGTTTGTGAGCTGTGTCAGGTTTCTGAATGTTGTCAAATCGGTTTGGTTACGTTAGTGTCGCTAGCAACAACAGGTCACCGCTAGCACCAGCAGGTCAACATCCACATGCTCTGGTTGGTATGCCAGTTTAACCCATCAGAGCCAACATACAACTGTATCTTCATTGTGTGCATCAAAAAACTTCCTAACAGGTCATACGAGATTCTATCCGTTCACTGTGCTTGTCTACATCCATGCAGTAGAGTGAGGAAAGAAGGTCTAATGTCCGAGGCTGCAGCCAATCTATGGCTTTGAAGGCTTATTCGTCTTTAACCATCTAGTAATTCTTGATGCTGGGGATTAAAAAAAGATTGATCTGGAGTAGTATGTAGAAATTTAACTGTTTACAAATATCATTACTGAATATAGAAGACCATCAGACAAACATTTCAAGCTTGTATAAATGTACAATCTGGTTCTGGCTTTAGTTAAAGAAATGTTTTTTACAACATTTGTGGTTGTCAAGTCTTTGACTCTTTGAGTTCTAGCCTGAAAGCTAAAAGTACACAGCCAATTCATCAAAAAGGAGGATACAAGTCAATCCTTAATGATCATTTATAGTCTTGAACTTCAGGATCCCTTGTCCCTGCAGAGATTAAATAAGACGTTCTCAGTATCTGTTATTTTAATGGACAGGGTCAGAAAAATTCAGAGGGTAATTAGTGAGTTAGTTAGATTAGCGTGTGCTGGTGAATTACTACCTGGTTACTCGGTTGCACTTATGCTTGTGCAAGGTGTTTCAGCCTTAGCTTGCAAAGCATCGTGGACTCACAACAAATGCATGTTAGCTTTAGCTTGTACATGCTGTAGCTCAATATAGTTTATGAACAGCTAAAACATAATAGTTTTAGACAGTTGTCGTTTTTCTCAAACTTGGATTAAAAGACAACACATCTGTGCTGGGACCAAACTCACTTGAACATAGACAATATAAGTTGCCTAGGTGTTATTCTGACTGAATGTGACAACATTAAACAAAGTTCACTGAAGAAAAAAGCGATGAAGTGTTAGCAGTGTAGACCAGCCCCATAACGTGTGAGTTGAGGAGAGGGAAAGAGCGAGTTGTTGCACAAGTGATCGAGGATGGCTGGTCTGTCCTGCATGTAAGCTACACAACCCTGCAAATGTTTTCTGTGTGTCGTAGGATGGCCCTGTAAACATTCTAGTAATTTGTGCAGGATGTTCCCGTATTATTAATGGCAGACAGAATGGTGTGGTGGATCGTCCTCAGTATTCTAATCTATCAAAGTGACGGAAAGCCTTCAGATTTTTCCATCACTCGCCAGGACGAAAATTATTCAGTGAATGTACCTCTGGTTGGATGTCAAGTATTGGAGAACTCAAAAGAATAAAATTGTAATAATATACAAATGATTTAAAGTGATGCCGTAAGTTATGAATAAATGGTAAAGACCATACTTTCTTCAGTAAAAAATGTATTTTTCCAAATTTGGATGGAAAATGTGGACATGTATGAACGGTGTGTGTAAATATACAGGAGATTTTGTACCTAGCTTGCCACCAGTGGCGCTGGGCCTGCGTGCAGCAGAGGATTCTGCCGGCTTCTTGGGAACTTTTGGGACCTTGAAGGCAGCCTGGGCCGAGGAAGAACGATTCCCATCCACACTGTCATCATCCTCAAAATTGCGATCTGTAGGGAGAGGACAGAGAGAAGACTGTTAAAAAACTTTATGACAGTGTTATCATGATGTTACAACATAGTACAAATCTATACCATAAAAACTGTCCATAAATGTATTCAACAGAGTGTTTTATTCATCCATACAACAAATCTGCTGACACTGAAAATGGTACATGATTACCAGTAATATATTCCAATATTTCTAATTCAAACCCCAAAGTATTTCACAGCACCTTGAACTTTATTTCCCTCTTTTACACAAAGCAAAAAAGGCTTAAGGCTATTTGGAGACTCGAAAGAAAAGTAAAGATGAGAGGCAGAAAACGGGGGAGGTTGTACTCTACAGAGAGCCTGGTCAGGAATCACTAAATCAATACCAATTACATTCACAGAATTGGAAAGAAGAAAAAAGGCAAACCCACACACATACATTACTTCAAGGAACTGCAAACACACAAAACGACAATCAGGATGCCCACTCGTACAACCAGTGACTGATAGAACTCAAATACTCAATCTGTATATGGTCAGAAATAAAGCTAGCTAGAAAGCTAACAGCGAAAGTTGAGACACACTTGCAACAATGCAGGATTCCGAATGTACATTCACCAGTAAAGACACTTGTGGACAGCAATTAGCATCTCACACACACACACAAGTCCACTGTGGACATGAAAGTGGTGGCATAGGAATGCAGTCAGCCACCGGTCCCTCTGACAACCAGCCGTGCAGAAATGCGCCAAAGCCACCACCCAACACCTTGACTCATACATCAAGTTACCTACACACACAGTCAACATGCACAAATCTACCGACAAGCATGCATGGGAGTACAAACACGCTTAACGCTAACAGTGAGTGCACCGCCTATTGTTTCAAGCTCAGTAAAAATAACTGATCATGTAAAAAAAGCAGATATAAACATTATTTATTGTGTACAATATGTACCGCATATACATCAACACACCCAAGTCTATCCCTGCACTCACAGTCACAGATCCGCTCGCAGATGAGACGCCTCATACTTCTGGGAGGGCGTGGTATTATGGTCCCCCCTCTTCTCCAAGCCGAACCCCAACAAACACACACACAAACATACACCTCACACACACCTCAAATAGGGTCTACACACAAACACACCCCTCACATCGCTGTCCGAAAAGCCCTCCACCCATACAAGTGCCGGCATTTTCTTTCACTCTCTATCTTCTCTCCCTCCCTCCCTCCCTCTCTCTCTCCCAACATCTCTCCTCCTCCTTCCCTCAGTAGCCTCACAGCCAATCAGAAGAGAGGTGACATCATAGTGTTGCAGCCAGTGCGGAGGCAGAACTATGAATGTGTGTGTGTGTGTGTGATGGGAGAGATCCAGGCAGACACCCCAGGAATATTAACAGGCCAGGGCTTCTCTGTGTGGCTGTCAGACCAGCTAACCTAAACACATTACCACTGACAACACACTCTCTTCATCTTCTCATAACATCTCCCTTATTCTCTCTCACACACATAAACATCACTGTCAACTACCTCTCGACAACATTTTTATGCAGCTACATTTACCTTTGACACAACACATTTAGTAACTCCCTCCATCTCTCTCTTTAGATGCTCAAAAGAACAAAGGATGTTGGGGACGATCAAAGGAGGGGTGTAGGGAGAGTGAGGGGTTGGGGGTAGGGGTGTTTAAGACCACACCCCTCCATCTGAGGCCTTGACCCTGCCACTCTCACTCAGACAGTATAGTCAGCCACTGAGTGGTTGGACAGAGACATAACGTGGGGGGGTTTACTCTGTAGTCACAGGGAAGGGATTAGCAAACATTCAGTCTTTGGACCGAACTTGAAAGAAACAAGCACATAAGCTAATGACATTCAGAATTGGCTTCTCAATACCCGTCTGTCTCAACAACACATCTGTGCTGGGCCAAAAAAAACACAGAAGATAAGTTCCTTTTTTTCTGGAGAAAAAAACAGCATAATGGAAAAACAAGATACTAACTGTACACACTATTGTAGCTGAGTTTATGTACAAAGACTCTTATTGAACTTATTTGAAAATAAATTCAGGGATCAGACACCAGTGAATTGAAGTTCTTTCTAATAAAACCCATGGGCCAATTAGCAACACTCATGCCTGCATTTTAGTCATGCATCGAGGGTCTCAGCATTGATTAGCATCAATGCTAGCATTATTTGCATCTCATGCTTTTGTCTAGTCAGACCCCATGGGAGTCTTCGGGTGAAGGGTAGAGCAGGGACATCAGAGAGAGAGACAGAGAGAGAGAAAGAGAAAGATAATGAGGAGAGAGAGTCTCTTGTACAGAGCAGACTGCACTCTTGTTGTCATGGTGACCAATGCTGGCCAGCTTCTCAAATGAATAAAGCAACAAATAGAGGGGAAAAGAGAGATGGTCAATAAGCCTTCTTGCACACACACATATATTCAATTTAGTTTAATCATCAGTATAATTTTCTGTTGGTTTGACTTTATACTGGTTTATTTTTATGAATAATGATTCTCGCTATACAAGGAGGAGAGGATTATTATGCACTGCCAAATAATATAGCACAAGATGCAAATAACAAGTCTATACACAAACAACACAGAAACAGACACATGCTTACCAGAACACATACACACACAGTGAGAGATATCAGCATGTACCAGGCAGTGTTGCCATGGAAACTCCAGGCTGAGATTTCCTCCTCTCTCCAGAGGAGGAATACTTTATTAAAATAGAGGACCGGCTCACGTATATAGATGTGATCAGTTGTCCAGAAAAACTGAGTCAGAGGCCAAAATCAGACATGTTTAAAAACATCTGCAAAAGCACGCAGCAGGGCCTCAGTGGGTAAATCCCTAATCTGTGTGGGAATAATCCCAGAGTATTTCCCATCCTAAAAACAAATATAATCTACATGCAAGGTCATACAGCCTTGCAGAAGTACTTTAGTGATTAAATGCCAGATCTGTGAACACAAACACAGACTCGCACGCAAACAGACATTCAGTTGTGACCACTAGATGGCAGCACTGTCTCTGTTCCCAACAGATATTTCCTCTAGATCAAACATTTTAAGACGGGGACACAGAAGCATCCCACTGCATGACAGACTGGAATAAAAGGAAAGGGGTTGTACTGGTGTGTGAATTTATCTTACGTCTAAATCATGAGTTTTTTATGCCAGAAAGAATGTCTATAACCCTGGATGAGACTGTGTTAAATACCTATACCATAGTAAATGTTAAAGAAACATACCATTTAAATGTGTGGGGTTTTTTTTAAACCAAAATGACACAGCACATGGTTATACATGCAATGTAAAAATCCACTCAGACAACTTTCTTAAACTGTTTGTTTTTTGGACAGAGAAAAACTGACAATTCAATATATTTCAAACAAAATCTAAAGACTTTCGCAACTGAGCAGAGTAAGAAAAATAGTGACAGAGTGTGGAGCAGCTTTTTTAAAATTTGTTCTTAAATAAATTAAAATGTGAAGGGGCTTATACAGGTCTTCATAAATTTAACCCATCATCAGAATAAGAATCTGTATTTATTGCCAACAACATTTACACATACAAGGAAGTATAAAAACAGCAGAGCTCCTGCTGACAACTTAAATAGAATAAGATACAAATGTAAAATGTAAAAATACAAAATCTGTTTACATCGGAGTATGAAGCGCATACATTATATGTGTTGGTTTAAATTTTACTTCACAAGAAGTAGAAAATCTGAGAAACACCCAAAAACAATAACTGAAGAAAGACAGCACTGGACAGGCATGATAGCATGTAATGCATACAAATCTCAGCACTGGACTTGGAGCCCTACAAGATATCTTCAGAGGAATTAAGATTTACTGCACAGAAAGCCTATGTTTGTGCTGATCTGCTGTAATCTGCAGGGGAAACAGGCATGTCACATATTCCCACTTAGGTCTCATGTGACTTTGTGCACAGTCCCAGGTAAACAAGTAAAATAATATGACATTAAACACTGCCCACATATGAGAATACCTACAGAAGAACAAAACTATCACTGCAAAAAGGTGGACAAAAGCTGTCAGAAAGCTCAGGACAGCTCTGGCTCCACAGTAAACCACAAGACTGTGTGTCAGTGCTAGACTACGAGGCACACAGCTGTTTCTGTAGAAACATGCCACTTCCACTAAAGTTTATAGATATGTGACGCACAACAGTAACAACGCAAGTTATTAAATATATTTTTTATTATAAGACAAATTAGGCCTACAGCAATGGCTTCTGACTTAAAATCAATGAAAATACATAAAACAAGAAACATAATACAATAGTACAGAACTACATAAACATAAGCTAGTATCACACAAACTAAACTTTTTCAATTTGTTGTGTAATAATAGTATAATCATTGTAAAGGAGGATGTATCATAAAGGTTTCTCTTATGGAAGAAATGTGTTTTACATTTAAACAGGCCCTGCACATTTTTTTCATCAACACTGATGTAACAGTGATTGTTAAAAAAAGAGAGAGACGATAGGATGTTTAACTTCAACAATCCGGTTGTTTCAGGGACGGAGAATAATGGAGAAAAGAGAGAGAGAGAGGGTGAGAGACAAATTTAAGGTTCAGCCCGGGATTCTCTAATAAGAGTCAGCCTGCTCCAGATCCAGCCTGGCCCGGGGAAACAGAGCTCTTTATAGGAAACGCACACACACACACACACACACAAAAATAATTTGAGTCCCAATTCCAAAAGAGAGAGAGAGAGATCTATAAATCATAATATTCAGAGGAAAAGCTTTGCCATGGCAACCAGCCTAGCCTGGAAACGGGGTCATGGCTTCTTTTTGCAGAATGGGAGATGCACTGAAGCAGAATGAGCATGTCTGCAAGAGTGTGTGTGTGTGTGTGTGTGTGTGTGTGTGTGTGTGAGTCCCTGTCAACACTGACGTACTATGCAAGCAATGAAAGCTGTTACTGATGGTCAGTTTTCAGGGCACTGAATCTTCTACGGTGTGTTTGTAAGTATGTTTGAATTTAAAAGAACTCATTTTCAGACTAAACCAAATAACTTGAAGTAAAAGCCGAGCTAGATGCCATCAGTGCTGACTCGCTTGACTTTCTCATACACAAATACTTGAAGCATGTGCCATTCTTAAACATGTATGCATTTAACAGCACATGCACATATAAGAGGATTCACACAAACAACTAATAAATAAATTGGTTTTTAATATAATTAAGGAAACAGATCATCGTCAATGGTTTCTTTTGTTTCAGTCTCAGTCTTAATGTTCTTGGTCTGTATCGCATATGGTTTGTTTTTGTTTTGATCAGAGAAGTAGGCAGTTTTACGGCACACCAGACAAACTATTACAACTACAGGTAGAGTTGAGAAAAGAGGGGTGTCACAAATGTTTTCTACAATTTGAACACCAACCTAAATGGAGAGTGTACACGAGTCCCAACAGAATATTTAATCTACGCATTTAGCTTGCTTTAAGGGTTCATACTGTACCATGTAGCTGATATCTTGGGTTCAAGTCAGGCCTGCAGCCGCAAGTTACTCGGACGATCATCACTTTAAAATATGTCCTTTCTCTCTTTTGAATGAAATTTAAATTAAAAACAAAACAAGCCTATGTTTTTCACCAAAAAAAAAAGAAAGAATCTCTAGAATACACACATGCCCCTCAGCACAAACACACTGCGATGAGATGGAGACACTCTAGGAAACCCCAGTTTCCCTTCACTTTGCAGATATGGCCTCAATCTGAGCCGGAGCAGTCGGGGTGAAAGCATTTGAGTTTAAGCTGATTTCAATTTAAAACCATATGCTGACAAGCCTTTGTCTGAGTGCCAGCATCCGTGGCCAGATGAGATTAAACACACACTTACCATCGCCATCATCCCCAACTGCCATGGTTACAGTGTGTTAAAAGTCCTGTTGTCTGTGAGTGTATATTCGCTCCTCTCCCTCTGTTCTCTCCTTTGTTTTCCCCTCTACTCTCTTGTTTGTTCAATCTCTCTCTCTGTCTCTGTCATGATGAATCAGGGAGAGGCAGTGATAGGCACAGTGCTGTGACTCGCCTACTGCCAGAGATCTCTGTCAGCTTCCTCCCTCGGCCCATTGCCCCCCAGTGCCTCCCCAATGCCTTTCTATCTCTCCCCTCCTCCTCTCTCAGCAACAGCTGCGTTAAACCCTGCAGATCAAACCAGAGCTGGCCAAAAAGAGATGTGGGGCAAGGGCAAGGGAGAACACATTTATGTCTGTATATAATTGAATATTATATGTGAGTTTGTGTTCTTGTAAAATCTTGGAAAGTTCTGGAAAGTAGAGTTGCAACAATGATTATCGATTCTAAAGGTTATCGAATTGTTGTGTTGCGATTTGACGCCACTTGCCATGGAGTGGAGCTGTTTACGTCACAATCGGACAATTGAGCGGTATTTCTGTTATACATTTAATTAAAAGGAAGCCAAATGGAACAACAGAAACATTAACTTCATTTAAAAGACAAATACAACTGAATATAACATTAAGAATTCAGGACCTAACTTCAAGTAAAAGTTCTTCAATCAAAATATATATCAGTATTGTAATCATCATCATCATACATATTAAAGTATGTATGTGAGTGAGGTAAAACCAAAATCATTTACACGCGTTGTTAGTCCATGGTCTGTCTAAAGCTGGATTTGTTTTGTTTTGTTTTTTTCACCAAGGCACCAACGCCAACGCAATAAACCAAGAATATAATTGGCAGATTGATTGATAATGAAGTAAATTCTTCAGCCCCTGTAGACAGGGATGGAATGGCACCACAAATGATGTGTTGTGTGGCTCTGAGCAGCCAGCCGTGGCAGGTCATGCTGCAGTGGCACAGAAAGAGGGAAAGAAAGTAGCTTAAGTACATTTGAGGTGTCAGCCAAGGCCAAACATAGAGGCATGAGTCCAACATCACGCTCACTCGAGTGAGCATCTGTAGTCACTTTCATTTTGTGTATACTTGGGGAGCTGAGACATTTGTTCAACATCTGTGAAGGGTTTTAAATCAGGCACTTGAAAAATAAATGTATAATGAAAATACTTTGATTGGTTAACCAGGGTCGTAGCTGCTTCTGTAATAGTTCTGAATCATTGAAGCCGTTTAACAAACGGTTAATTGCTGCATAAGGAACTGATTGTTGTGTAGTTTTTGATCTCTTCTAGGCTGCTTCAGACAAGTGTCTGTGTCTCAGGAAAGGTAAAAGATTTTGTGCGTAATTCCACAAAATAACTGATTGGACAATTTATTGTGATAAACACAGCATTAATAACAGAAGCAACACTCAATGAAAGAAAAAAGAAAGACATGAAAAAGACTGATTTGATAATGAACAATGCCCCGAGAGTGTAGGGATTACAAGCAACACTCCCTCCATTCCTCTGCTGCAACCAAAGACAACATCATAACAACTCCACCTCCAACATGCCCTGATCCCATCTCCATGTCCCTCCCTATGTCCCTCTCACTAACTAGCAGTCTAAAAGACATGAGCAGGCAACAGCCACATCTGTAGCTGTTGGACACATTGATACAGTGACAGGGCAGCCTTAAGGTACAAACAGCCAGTCACAGACTCTGCTAGACATAAACAACAGACCTGAATGATCACACAGAGAGCTCAAGTCAAGCTTAAAACCACAAAGTAAGTAAAAAAACTTGCGGTGTGTACAAACATTATGTATGTTAAAGAACCTTTCAGTCGTTGCATTTGCTTTTGAATTAACATAGCTTCTGAATTTGTAGCACATAATGTAAGTCCTTTCAGGCATCTCTGCTGTCGCAGGGGTCAGTTGCCCTTGTCGCACATTTTACCAGGAACAACCTCTATGTTTGAAGTCTGTGACTCAATGACGAAACATTTGTCCCTGTGTCTTTCCGTCTTATGCCATACCTGCACTGTAACCTTGTTTCTCTGTATCCATAATGATTCCAAAAAAGTGTTGTTAGCTGTCATCTCAAGGTCTTTCTTCTGCAGCTGTTGTACTAGCTAACCTCTCAGTCGCCACCAAATCCATGACAATTATTAATCTGAGGGTACTTGACGGCTTGTTGGATCTTCATTTGATTAGCTGCATGGTCTGAATGAATCAAGTCTTCCTCTGATAGATTTTTAATTTACAAAAAAAATCTCATATTTTGACATGAACTGTTTTCCTTCTTTGCATGGTTGTCAGTAAATCCATTAAGACAAACTCTGCTACAGGGGTTTCATTAAGAACACTAACTTTTCGTAATTAATAAAACACTGGTTTAATGTACAGCCCACTCTCCTTCCTGATGACAAAATCATCAGCAGCAGTAGTCTTCAGCTTAGGTCTGGTTCAGCCAGAAACCCACACAATCACACATACAAACACATTCTCACACTCACACACACAGACACACACACACAGATTAAAGCATTAATCCTGTTAGGTCCTCTTACAGGAGCTCATGGCAACAAATGGAGCACATGCAGATATAGACACGCACAGGCACCCGCCCACCCGTACACAATCACCATCTTTTCAAATACACACCCAATACTTGATAACAGTAAAATCTTCTTGACAACATGACTCAGTTTGATGGCTACAGCAAGCCAATACCATTAAAGTAAAAAACATGAGAAAAGGAACTGACCGTGACTCGGGCTGAGAGCCATGTTGCCTGAATTCAAGGCTTCATCAAAACGAGCAAATAATGTCTGTAACCTGCGGAGAGAAGAGAGAGAGAGAAGTACCGTTAGAGCAAAAACGCAGACATTCACAACAAACCTAAGGACATAACTACAACTGCTAAACTGGATGCATATAAATGAGACAGAATGTAAGAATATGTGCCCAACCATCTTTATTGATGGGGTCTTTGAAATAAAATCAAACAACCCACTATTTTGAGGTGGAGACAGACAAGCTGCTGTGAATCCTAAGTGAAAGTATCATCAGCAGCAACATGTGGACAGACACCCCGCCTGTCAGTTAGTGGGTGTGCCTATCATGCCTGTCACACTTGTGAAGCTGCAGCAATAAAACAGTGCGCGCACACAGTCCTATGGTAGATTTATGCTGTGGTATCATGAACACACTAGCCATCCAGCATTTTACAACACCAAGATCTATCCCAATCACAGGTAAGTCAAGGTAAAATAAGATCCTTTGCACCAACGCATGACCTCAAATATCTCCTGCACACTGACCATTGCTGATTCATGTGACCGAAATAATGATAACACAGCACGTCACCAATAGAATTAGCCATGTCTGTTAACATGCCCTAATGTCTCCTTGCTGAAAGGTGAGTCAAATATGCGAGCACACAAGAATAAGTCACACACACCAACCTCTGTATGTTTCTCTGTCTGTTTATTCCAGTTTGGGTAACAGTCCACAAATAACAGACAGCTTGGCAGCTCCTGATAGGTGACGATTAGCGTTTCAGCAGGCTCTTCAGCCGTGCAGCTTTTTCACGTGGTTCCCTTCTGTAAATTAGCATTTTAATTTCCTTATTCAGTTCAAAACAGCCCAGTGTTGAGTCTTCAATGCTGGTTCGTTTCAGTATTTCCCAGCCGACTGATTAATAGGTTGCTGCGTTGCTGTGCAATGTTGCATTAGCTCCCATGCTAGTGACACACTCTGGTCCTCGGCTTCCCTCAGCTCTTTGTATCCAACATGGTGCAGTGGCTCCAAGAGGAAAGGAGGGAGTGAGTGAGGGAGGGTGAAAGAGAGAGAAAAAGCCAAACAGCATAGACTGAAGCATGCTACGGGCATATGACAAAGCACTACCTACTGATGCCCATACATACGTCACGCTATGCTCCCCGAAAAAAAATGCTGAGAGACCTACACTCTGGAACTGTATAAAGAGTTAAATCCCAGACAGGGACTCTGCATGTGTGTGTGTGTGTGTGACAGGCGGAAAGGAGATTCAGTTACCCTTTACATAACCCCCCCTCCCATTCCTGGACACACACACATACATACACACACACACACACACACACACACACACACACACACACACACACACACACACACACACACACTCGTCAGAGGGGGAGGGGCTGTACAGCCAGTGGTAGACAGAAAATAAGGCTGCTCCACCCCCCTCTTGTCTCTCCTTCTCACCCCACTTGCCTATATTCCCTTCCTCCCTCTAAATCTTTTTTTGATCCCACCTCTCTCTCCATCATTTTTAATTCCAGGATCCTGTCTCCAAAGACTGGCTGTCTCTGTCGAGCACCGATTGGCTGTCACCTCTTTGTGCAGCGCAGATGACCTTCACCTTTAAGGTAAGTCATCTCGCTTCAAACATACAAGGTGGTAGGTTTATGTTCAATCAACCAGCATTTAACCAAATGACACGAGACTGTTGTCTGAGGTTAATCCTTGCTGTTACTGTAAACAGAGACTTAAATTTACAACAGTACTTCTGTTCCATATGCATTACCTTTAAAACACTTCACTAAAGATTAACTTAAGTTTTATTTGTTAATCAGGAAGTCATCAAAATGACGTTTCAGGTTCAATAACAAACTACATGAATAAAACCAACCTCTGAAAAGACACAAAGAAATCCAGGTAACATCTGACCCGCATTACTACACAAGAGAGGACAAGTTGGGTCAAACAGCCAGATCAGTTGGTTCACACTGATCCATTCAGACTGACTGCCAGGTCTAACCTCTGCCACTGTCGGTCATAAAGGGCTCATCAGTGTTCCTGTCAGACAGGTGCTCTCGTCTGAACATGACAAACATAAACATTATACAGTTGTTCTTTGCAGGGTTGTTCATTTTGTATTGCAATCGTGTTTTGAATTATCTGGGATGCATTTGAGGAAAAACTTAAAATTTAGGTGGTCAAATTTGTTCAACTGACGCAGTCTGACCCAGAACTTCCACCAGATACGTTTGCGTTGTGTGTCCACTCTGGTCCGTTATGGCTCAGTGCACCCATGTCCGTCAACACACCCCAAACAGCTCGAGTGCCAAGACAAAGGAATTCCCTCGGTAATTCTACAGATTCACTCGCAACAGCGCGGGATAATACGATGTATGTGCTATAAACCCGTATAAAACCCATTTAGAATAGATAGACAAACACACATATGCTCATTGTTCTGAACAGTCAAAACTGAGTGTTTTATTCTGAAAATAAAACCGGATGCTTTTATGTTGTTACAGTGTCTGACTTCCTATCCCGTTCGATCTTTTCTGTGATAAATCGATGCACCGTGCTCCGGCATCCGGCACAGATAGAAGCCACCGTGCAGCGTCTCAAACCCATTGGAATTGGCTCATTTTAAAGGTATCCCAAATCATATTGGTAATGGACTTATACATCGGTGCTCCTGGACGATTGAGCCAATTTAAAACCACACCGTCCTGGAACCTGTATTGTCAGAACCAGCTCTCAGCAGCCAACCAAATTGTCTGTTCAAGACTCACTGACAGCAGAACCTTAGTGAACAATAAAAGTGTTCATAAGGGCGACAAAAATTAAATTAGCAGAGCTTTCAGTTCACTTAACATTCTATTTTACCAGCTGCGAGATGTAGGGAAAATGCATTACAATAGATTGTCAATCCCCCCTTAATCTTTAGAGATATACTGACTAAATTCAGAATAAATAAACAACAGTTTATGTAAACTGAACAGCTCTCAGTGAATATTAAAATTATAAAATATATATTACAAGTCAGTTCTCTGTTTAACTTAGCCAAACATAGCTGACAGCTAGACCAACCATATGCTAACACAAACACACTAAAGCTGTTTTCACATATGCACTCCTGAAAATATCTAGATCATTTCAGGAGGACTGCTCCGGTGATTCTCCCGACCTGGCTGTTCATACATGCACCTCGCAGCGGGAGACGATCCCTGTCAGACAGGAAGGGGGGCGAGGGGTTTCTGGAGGTAAGACGAGACGTAAAAAAATGACGCAGAAGTAGCGGACGAAGCAACAGAGTCCACTATACGATGCTATAATGAGAATATTTGCCTTTATATCAATGCTACGTGTAGTCCAATGGAACCACAATATCAGTAAAAGAGCTAAGAACAACTTACTGTCGAACAGAAAACATAATGCAGCCATTTAATTACATACATGGCAGTTGTAGCAGTCTTGTTCATACAGTCTATGCACCGTACACAGGTCACAGGATATAAACCACGACCCTGTCCCACTCGCTCGAGCTGAGTTATCTGGATAATATCCTACTCTCAAATCAGCCCACTTGGACTTGCTGCTGAAAAAAATATTAGGGGGATGGCAGGCGAAACTCCAGCTGAAAAATGTGGCTGTTTGTGTTCATCCTGCAAATATCAGGAGTATTTCAGGAGTTTTCTGCAAGTGTACAATCCCTACAAGACACTAACAACCTCCACCTGAGCTTCATA
Organism: Labrus bergylta; assembly: GCF_963930695.1. Taxonomy (NCBI): domain Eukaryota; kingdom Metazoa; phylum Chordata; class Actinopteri; order Labriformes; family Labridae; genus Labrus; species Labrus bergylta. The sequence goes on along the minus strand of NC_089213.1, from coordinate 20,049,416 downwards.
CCAATGCTCTGATATTATCTGTAAATTCTGTAATGAAACGATTCATCATTCAGAGACAAATGTATTTCTAGTTACATATTTTTATAATATGTTAATCTAGTCAACAAATAAAACATTGCTTTCCGATCCAAATCAGTGTATTAGTCAGACCTCTACCGTTGGACACACCAGTCTGCTTAAATCCCACATACGCAGACAGAGTGTTTACACCGGAGACAAACAGGATTAATATGTGTGCAGCACATGACACATGGCAAGAACCAGCATTCACAGACACAAGACTCATAGTGAGCAGTCAGCAGCACACAAACCTGGCTGCTGCTTGGATCTTACACATGGGAGGAAGAGAGAGCGAGTGAGAGAGAGATGGGAAACAGAGGGGGTCAGTCAGTGTGTGCTTAGAATAACCCTCAACCCAGCACACGTATCCAGGACGACCAAAGAAGGACGCAACCCCTCAATGGAGCCCTTCAGCTGACACACAACCACAAACTTTCTCCAAATTTTCCCCAACTCTCTTACCCCACCCAAAGCCTTTGTACCCCCCTCCATGCCTCTCTCCCAACCTCGTCCCCTGGTCAGTCAGCATTGTGCTCTGGATGAAAGTGCCTCTGTGTGTGGGAAGGGCAGAGTGGTGCATGGTGTGGCCTGGGACAGACTGAGTGCCAAGGCCACGGGACCCAGAGACCCGCCACACAAAATCAGGGACACACACACGCGCACGCACGCACACACGACATATATAAAAACTCACCTTGCAGCAGGCAGTCCTCTCTTTCCCAGGTCTGCTCGGACCCTCTCTCCAACGTGACGATAAATATCCACCAATGTTGTCATGGAGGCTTCTCGTACCTACACACAGAAGACATGAACCTGTTTTAAACTCGTACACAAAAACACACACACCTACACACAGATTTAACCATTTCACCATACTTGCACTCTTAAACCATGTAACAGTTGTTAAAGATTATGGTTAATTTGCCTTTATAATTCCATACAGATTACACTCTTTCTCCCTTGTCTGGGATTACCCAGATTTAGGGTTGCAAACACATTAAAAAGTAATCCCTTCAGGGCCCATTACCATTGCTTTAATGTGAGACAGCTGATTTGCTAGACATGTTGTGAAAACTGCTGTGATTGGGTGGTGGTGGGATGTTGTTAGAGGAATTCTCTGCGGCTGAAGGTGGGCGGGCCTGTCAAGGATGTTGATTGGCCGGGACAGTGTGTGGGTAGATGATCATTGGGTGGACGAGAGGAGCAGATTTCAGCTTTGGGGTGCAACTCCACAGGAAGTTAAACCAACCTCTCTCCATCCCTCTGTCTCTCTTTCTCTCTTACTCACACACACTCAGAAAGTAGCGTTGTGTGGGTTAATGATTGGGTTCTGGTGCTCATGAATCACCATTGAAGCTGGATGGGGGGTCTCTACAGAGCACTTCTCCTTACTAATAACAGTAATGATAACAGAGCGGCCTAAAGATGCCTGCCAACACATTCTGGATGCTGAGAGCTAAGCCACAAGCTAAGCAGAATGATACAAGGAACACAATGACCTCTATCCATTCAAACCAGTGTTTCCCATAGGTTTATCTGTTGGTATCCCTGGTTTTGGGGGAGGGGGGTTAACAGTAGCCTACATTTAAAGTACAATATATCAATTTCTGATTCAAAATAAATTAGGAAAAAAAAGATGTTGAACAACATTTCTTTGTTAGTATTTTAAATTGTGACTTGTGTGTTGGACGTGCCTGTTTGTTTAGCTTGTAGTCTAACATCAGTGTGATGGGTCTGTGACTGAAAACTACGTCAACAAGGGGTGGGGTCAAGGCTGCCAACCCAATCACAAGTTTGAAACAGTATCTGCATTCTAGAAATGCATTTCTCTGTTGGCCGAATGGGAGAGTGAAACATATCAAAGAATTGCATCTCTGCTGAAATTAAACAAGCGCACATAAATTACGTAAATTCCATGACTAAATTATTTTGAGTTTTTCTTTTGGAGTGGTGGGAGGTCGTGTTGGGGAGGCAGCTATCAACTCCAAATGAATGGCAGGGGAAACAATGTGAACACACACTGACATGTACTCACACAGATATAACAGTATAAAAAGCTACAAAGGCAACAATTTGATCATGTTCAATATTGAAAAACTGCTCTCTTACCTGTGGGTTCTGGTCTCCTGTCAGAGTGCAGATATGAGGAACTAGTTTACTGAGGCTCAGTGGCTGAGCTCCATACCTGAAACAGAGCCACAAGTATAGCATTACCACTGTGTGGTTCTAAAATGGACAAGTGGAATTCACAAAAGAGCGTCTGAGCAGAAGACAGACTTGAGTTGCTCTGCCCTTCCTTAGTTAATGATCTCATGCTGCTCTCCATTTTTTTAATACTCTTCTCTTCTTCGAACAAAAATGTCAGACTTGATTTCTAATGTCAACATAACACCCTGCCATACTGTTGCTTCAGCATCGCTCAGTATGACAACTTGATGCTCGATTGCTATGTCTCACGCTTGACCTCACAGTATGACAGTTTGTATGACATTGCCCAACCCCTAAAATATGCTAGTGATTAGTAAACAGCTGGCAGTAAGTCCATTGCCAACAATGGTCAAGAAGTTGATCTGTTTATTATTGTCGTATGGAGACTTCTGTGGTATTCTCTACAGCATGCAGCCTTCTTACATTTGTAGTGCACATCTCTGAGTTGCACGTGTGTCACATTTCTAAACATTTGCTCGTAACATTTTATCAATTTTAACCCTTTAGGAGCGTTGACACAGAAGCAATAACTAAATAAAAAGATGAAAACCCAGGATCGGAACATTACTTTGCAAAGTTTTACAACTCAGGACTAATAGACATCAATGCTCAAGTCAGTAAACACCTTAAGGTAGCAGATTAGCATTTAGCACAGAGGTGTCACTTTCCATTAGCAAAAACATGCTAAAACTAGCATTGCCATTCCAACAGCCGAGATATGCTGTGTGTGGAGACCTTTAAATGAAAAATAATGGATTCAGACTGATGTCAAACAAAGTGCAGCAGGCAGTCACCTGTTTAGTCTTATGTCAAATGTGGGTTTGAGTTTAACAACACTTTCATATTTAAAACACAGGTTTCAATAAGACGGCTATTGCATTTCTAAATTAAAAATATATTTTTGAAACTCCATGACAGCAAGTGTATATGCACATAAATGGTTCAAGAGCAAATGTCACATGACAAAAGTGGTGGTTCCCTTTTGTAGCATGTGCCCTCCTACAGCTAAGAAGATTAATCCTGCAGACAGAGACTTTGTGCGTTTCTTGAACGTACAAATCAGGGCATGCTCTTGTAGAGCCATAGAACTAATAAAGAAAAAGAAAAAAACCTCAATGTGCAGAACATGAATTATCTTAAACTGAACCTGAATTGATTACTTACTAAAAAATCTCAGAAAAATAATTCTTCATAATAATAAAATAAAATAAATCAACAAGTTGGTTTATAGTACAAGTTATATTAAATACACCTGTTGACATTTCAAATACATTATAAATTTTTTTAATAAATGTGTTATTTCACATCTCACTGTGGAAGTGACACAGATTAAGAAGAGGAAGTTACTCACACGCTGAGTGCGGCACTGAGACATAGGCAGATTCCCTCTCGACAGCGGAAGTTCTTGTGTTTAAAACCAGGAAGCAGCTTTTCCCAAACATACTGGAAGAGGAGATGGAAGATATTGACACAAAATTAAAAAAGGGTCAGTAGGAGTGAGTAGAGGCAAGTTAAATCAGGCAGCTTGTCTGGAGTTTGAGCAGATTATGGAGCACAGAGTACAGAAACAATCTGCAGAGATGTTCACTGGTGCTGAGATGGTAACACAAAGCATATTGCAGATGAAGCATATGTTATTCCTCTAATATCCAGAAGAGGGAGCCCACATGAAGGAATACCTCTGAGCTGTAATGATTATTTATTGATGCGGAGGTGGCTGTAATTTGTCTGCAGTCACTGATTTGTAACTGGATTGTGCGTTCTTCCAAATCACTACCATCAGGATATCAAATTAACTTTTTGGAATTGGTTGCTGCCAACTGACTCTTTGTACAGTAGAGAAAGCAAAACAGTTTTCACTTTAACATCTTTTTGTCTGTGTCTACACTTGAAATGCAACAGTCCTGAAATTGATAGAAATAAAAAAATATGTTTAATCTTAATCTACAGCCAAGTGATTAAAATATGTTTATTTTATTATATGAATCTGTGTGTGTGTGTGTGTGTGTGTGTGTGTGTCTGTCTCTCACTGTGGGCGAGGCAGTCTGCTCCATACAGCGAAGGATGAGTGCTTGGCTGTTCTCCCTGACCTGGTCCTTTCCGTCGCCCAGCCTGTCCACCAAAGCTGGCACAACTACAGGCAGAAAAAGAGGTCAACAAATGAGAAGGTTAGTCGATGGAGAGTGAGGGTTAGCGATGACAATGTTGTTGAATGTTCAGTATTTACATTTAGCAAAGGAGCAAAAGGGCCCACACATGACACTGAGTCTCTTCTGGATACAAATGGCAAAGACAATAAAGACTGCCCCCAAGTGGAGTGCTTTTACAAACACACTGATAAAGAATGACTGTATGACTATGTTTATTATTAGTGTCAGCCAAATTCACAAAAGCCTTTTATAACGTAAATAGTTATACCACTATCACCACCATGGCTCTGACATTATGAGGGGAGAAAGAGAACCGGACATGAGAAATGGACCATGACTAAAATAATGTCAAGATCATCCAATGCTTTCACGTCAGTTACACTTTATCTCACACACAACAGCTCCAGTAGCACGGCCTATATAACACAGTGATGCACACTGTAAAGACCCTCTGATTTTCTGGCATCCAACTAAAGTCTGAGGCTTCTGGCAAACACACAAATGTTTCAAATGATTACTCTAATCCTCGACAAAATGAGGAAGTGAGTTAGCAGAAGGGCCCTCAGCTTTGAGTGTATTTTCAGCTTTAATATCAAATCAACTTGTACTCGATAGCTTTATATTTGAAGGGCTGCCATTTGTGGGCGCTAATATGAATGAATAATCTTCAGCGAGGGACTCATTTAAAGATCGAGTCTAGTAATATTCAGTATTCTCGTAAAAATCCAATTTCTAAAGCAAAATAAACATGATGTATTCCTAGGTAAAGTCTGATATGGCTTATTCCCCTGTGTCCAAAAGCTTTAGATGTTTTTCAACATGATCAAAATGAGCACAGCAGTATCTGCTTCTTTTTTTTTATTTTTTTATAAATCAATCCCAAATAAACCGTCAGCTTTTAAAAACATCAATTGCACCAAATGTGCAGCTTTACAGTACCCCAATCCAATGAACTATTTACTCCTGTTCAATGACAGTTTTGAAAAATAACTGTATGCATTTATATTTTAGGAAATAGAGATATTTATATAGATATATATAGATCATATAGATAGTTAACTGATTGAATTTGATAAAAAAAAAAGTCTTTATCGTGTTTCTGTCAGCCTTTCAATATGCGTTTGTCAAGTATTTTTATACATTTGCAACAATGAAAATCAGATTTATATTTCAGTCTGAGTCATAACCATAAAGGTTCAGACTAACACAAGTTTCTGTGAGACTTGTCATTTGTTGCAAAACCTTCGCTTGCTTTGACTGTGTATAAATCCACAACATACAACTGTTTATTCACCTTTTCTTTGTCTACATATAGACAATCATGTTAAAAAAACGAAGTATCCAATACAATACCAGTAAATCTTTCATTGTTTGACCATGAGACAGATTTCTTAGCAACTCAAAATCAAGACTGCCCTTTAAAATTTAAAAATAGACACACAACACACACACACTTCTACCCACATTCTCAGTCTGAGACTTCAGAGAGGGTAGTGATGTCATCACTATTTTCCCTGTTCTGTGTGTGTGTGTGTGTGTGTGTGTGTGTGTGTGTGTGTGTGTGTGTGTGTGTGTGTGTGTGTGTGTGTGTGTGTGTGTGTGTGTGTGTGTGTGTGTGTGTGTGTGTGTGTGTGTGTACGCGTGCGTACATTATGTTACCATAACACATGGTTGCCAATGGCGACAAAGGACAATACCCTCAGTCAGAAAACTGAGAGGGGGGCTTTGTTGCACTAAATGTCATCTGCTGAAAATGGATAGAAACACACACACAACTTGATTGTCATGTGGCAATTCCTTTTTTGTCATATTTCAAGCTGCTGATGAGCCAATCACAGCACTTTCTAAAATGCCTGCCAGTGCCACAACAAACAAGTAAGTTTAAAACATGTCAAAGTCCTGCTGTATGTGATCTGTATGTTTCATTTCCATTTGTCTTCTCTCACACCTGGGAGTTTTGAATAAAAACATGCACACACATTCAGTGCAGGCAATGAGTCAGTCCTGGAGATCAATACAATCACTCAGTCTCTATGATCTCATCCTCCTCCCTTCTGTTAGTGTGCATGTGTTTTCGTGCCTTTGTGTGTGTGTGTGTGTGTGTGTGTGGGAGTAGGGTGGGTGCATGGAAAAGGATAGAGAGAGAGAGAGAGAGAGAGAGAGAGAGAGAGCACAGGAAAGGAGAGATGGAAGTCAGAGGAAGGGAGTATCAGAGAGATGTTTTTGCCATCAATGTGAAACACACACTTCCAATGCACTCACTCATGCTCAGAGCCAGTGAGCAGGATAATATGTGTGTGTGTGTGTGTGTGTGTGTGTGTGTGTGTGTGTGTGTGTGTGTGTGTGTGTGTGTGTGTGTGTGTGTGTGTGTGTGTGTGTGTGTGTGTGTGTGTGTGTGTGTGTGTGTGTGTGTGTGTTAGGCAGACTTTTCACAGTATGACAGGTCCACTCATCCCAAAGCTGCACTGCAGGTCTGAGTGTGTTTGCGGGGGGATAAGAGCCCGTCCGGCTGACAAAGACAGCTGGTGACACCTTAAGCGGGCACAGACAAGAGCCTGCCACTGACATAACACACTATATCGCAGAGCATGAAATATGATACAGGACTCAGTGTTTGAGGTCATATAGATCTGAGGTGTGGTTTTAAGGAGGATTGAAAGAGCTAGAGTATGCTAGACAACTCAGAGCCTAAATATAGAGACTAAGATGTAAAACAGAGAAGCATGGGATGCCAGGCTTCAGAGGAAATTCATCTCAGAGGAAGCACAAAGTGGAAGTGAGAGAAAAAGTGGAAGGACATATGCAAAAATGGTAGTTTACCAAACAATATATAAAAAATGTTGAACTACAGTACAGAGTACAGAGTAGTGCTGTTCAGTACTGATAAAAGTACTTTTTCAGCCTAAAGGAAATCATGGTGGGGACAGGGGGATATCTTACCTGTTCCTAGGTATCCTTTGAACCGCTCTCCCATGCGGTCCAGAAACGCACCACAGATGTCTATCCCCAACAACGCCACCTGCAAAACACAGAATGAAAGAGAGAACAAGGTTATAGTAGGTCAAACTAAATAGTTCAGTACATTTATTAAGCAATACACATAATTGCAAGCAAATGACAATTCCAGCAGTTTCCTGTCACATTGAGCAAATTGAGCAAATTTCAACCAGTTCAGAGGTTTTTAGAATATCTTAACTCGGCATATTAAACAGGTTAAAAAGAAAGCTGAATCACACTGTCTCCCCAGTTGTGCTGTCTCTGCAAACAGCCAAGTCTGTGAAAGGTACATTTTTCAAGCTCAGTCAGTCTGCAAACAGCTTTTTAATCTGATCTGAGTCCCTCAAATTCTGACATCAGTATGAGTCTTCCAGTGCAAGACACAGACAAACTGTATTCTGTATCAAACTGCCACTTGAAGAGTCACGAGAGAAAAGAAAATAGAGAATAAGTCGAAACTGGAACTAGACGGTCCTATTGGAAATCTTATTGTAAACACATTAAAAGAGCTCCCACAGCTTGCAAATCGATGTTGCCCCATTACAGCAAATTATTTTCTATAATGGGAGCCCCTTTGCAGTTCAGTCTGATGATCTGATGTATTAAAGTGACAAGGAGCTGCAAACTGACTGAGCTGCACTGCAAAGTAATGTAAACTGCAACGCTGGGCTACTTTTGCATCCACCTGTTTGGTTTGCTTTAAGTTTGAATGTACAAATAAAAATCCATATACCGCTGCCTTGCCAGCTGAATACATTGACAAAAAGCGTGGAAAGCTTCAAAAACAACAAGAAGCTTTAAGAAGGTGTCTAGAAACATACCAATACACATGAGTTTGCATCATCACCATAAAACCTCAGAGGATATTTAATTTTGAGTTCTTAAAGTATGATTTTATATTTTTTACTGCTATATGCAAATTGGATTTCCTCTTGCTCAGACCGCAGAAAGATAAGTGTATTGATGTTGGATGTTACAGGGACTGTTATTAACACAAAGGCAGAGCCAAAATGTATTAAATGCAATTTCATTTCAACAGTTTCATTTTTTTGTAGTTTATTCTGTGTACCATACAATTATCCTGAAATAAGATTTGTCAAAAGTCACAATAACTCCTCTTGTTCTCAGTATAAGAAATTGCAATATTATGAACATCTGTATTGTGACTGTATCATGTAAAAATCATACCAATACACAGCCCTACTTAATGAGTGGACTTTAAAGTGTCAGTAAGGACTTCCTTAAGTGTGGTACCTGGCTGAGGTTGAAAATGTGTTCGTATGGAGAAAGAGAAGACGCTCTAGTAATCAGAAAAAAGTCTCAGAATCTAACAGCTGTAGCACTTACGTAACACTTTGTTGTGTCCTCTTATACCATCTGGATAACAGCAGCTAATTGAAGCACACGTCCATTAGACATTTGGTAAAAATCTAGAGACTTTTGGGAATCAGCGCGTTTGCTGAATCTATCTGTGGAGTTAAATGTTGAGGTGACACTGAGTGGAAACTTCATGAAATACATTCACAACGTCATCTGGTTCTGTCATACAAGAAAAATATGCCTGTGATATGACTCTTCAGGGGAAGGTAGTCTGGAGCTGTGTCTGCTGGTGAAGCTGAGTTTTCCACTGTGTTTCTGATTAGGATCACATCCCACACTGCGCTGTACTCCTGGAATGCTTGTTTTGGCAGAGCTGCTGTAACGCTGAACAGTCCAAAGAGAGAATCCACTAAAACGCTAAACTCTGAAACTGCTCTTACTGGTTGACTGCAGTTTTTTCCCTATTTTAGTCAAAGGGAGAGCAGAGCTAGGTGACTAAAGAAATAAAAAAAGGGGGGGAGGATGAGGGTGATGAGGTAAAATGTATGATCGATGGTTAAGTACTACAACAACAGAAGAAGGAACATGAGCTCGGGGTCATGATGACTCCAACATACTGACCTAATTTAAGGTGGAGGATGGGAGGGAAAACAGCAGGAGAAAAAAGAAACAGTACAGGAAGAAAACTGCCTGGAAGGCCTACCCCTCCCCCCTGCTCCACCCAGCACCCCAACAAGCCTGGCACCCACTACCATATGGCATCTTTTCTTGAAGAGAGAAAGAGAGCAGGAGACAAGGAATGGGAGGTACAAATCACCTTCAACGGGGAAAAAAATAAAAAGGATGAGATGTTTTCTCTTTTTGAACAGGCCTCCAACATGAATAAAGTCAGAATTGGCCTACTGAAGGTAAAAAACATGTCAACAGGGCACTTGGGTATCACCCAAAATAAAAAAACACAAGGACAAACAGCGTCTATTTTGGCACATATGCTAAAGCATCTCTACTCTGCAGGTTTTATATCATCAGAGCAGCTGAGGTATGCTGATGGTGAAAAAGGTCAATATTGACCTCCTCAGTATGAATGGTTCTTTGTGATGACAGAATGGTGGCTCAGCCTGCTAATTGGCATACCATGTACAGGTATTACTCTGGATTCTAGAGAGGCTTAAAGTGAGTCTTGGACAGAAAAACAGGGTCTTAGACTCACAGCAGCAGCTGAAATGAGCACCAAGAGTGAGACAAGGGCTGAAACAGTTGGACCATTCACCCATTAAAGCGAGTTAGACAGAAATTAGGCAACAACAAATTAAGACACCGATTAACTTTTAGTGATTTATCAAGCAAAACTCTTAATCATTTGCTGGGTTTACTTAAAAACTCTGAAAACTAGGATGAGTTGTTTTAAACTGTTTCATAATCATTTTAGATGGAATATTTTGGTTTAGTAAATATCCAGCATGGCACCCCTGGCCCTGTGGTCTTCACTTTTTGACAAATAATATATATTGATCAAACTAAAATACATATATTATCATAATTTAAAATACATGTTACACTCGCTGATGGCATAGTAAAGAGTCCTACAGTATATGTATGTTGAAGTCCATTCTCAGGCAGTGTGGCTAAATTTACACTCATTTTCATCTCTTTGGTCATGCGCAATAGGTAGGTAGAAAGCAAATTGTTGCACTGTTGCAGGGAATTTATTCCTACAAAGCAAGAGCTGACATGGCTATGGTTCATCCAACGGCAGATTACATTGAGCTACTTTATTGCCCTATAAGCCTTGGCACATTTATAACATGAGAGGTTTTGTGTTGGCCCATAGCACTGCTTAAAGTGATGCCCAACATGAGTGATGATGATGATGTCAACAGATTGGGAGCTACATATCTAATCTACTTATGATAAAAAAAAATAAAAAACACCAAAAATGTCCGAAAGCTGAAACATATTACTGCTGGAATGCTTTTTTGACCAGCTTTGATCAGATTCTCCTTTTTATGTCTCTTTAAGGGTCAACTGCTCTTGGAAATTCAAAGGAACAAAGTTGAAATTGCAATACATAATACAGTTAACACACAAATTCGCACACAGAGCTACAGACACCTTAACTTACACACCAAGAATTGTTCTATTCTAGGGCATCAGTGTAGTGCTTATACTATTGTTTAGGAGGTGTTTAACTCATTCTTATACTCAGAGGTTCCTTTTAAAAGATGAACTTGGTCCATTAAACCAATAAAGACACTAAATAAAGTGAGTTTCAGGTTTTAAAATTAGAATCACTCTTCAACACTCAGGCAAAAACAGAAGGTCCAATGAGGGGGGTTGCCAGCAGAGCAACAATCAATGCCAACAAAATTGACTTCCTGTTACCATTTTTTGTCAGAAATGTCTTTCAGCTTTGTTCTAATCGGTTTCCCCCTCTCTTTAACAGATGACAACCACCTCCCCTACACAAAGCTCAAACAAACAGAGTTGTTGGTCTACTAGCATGTGTTTTAAATACAAGCAAAATTCTACAGATAGAAACGGTTATTATTGTTTACAATCAATATGAGCTGTTGTCCGTCAAAAATCCAAATTTTAACACTTCATTTATTTACCCACCACGGTGGTCGGTAGGTTGAGCAATCGATATTGCCTTGTGAGTGCACTACCAACCAAATGTTTGTATTTAAACCATTAATGACGGTATGGGAAAAACCATGTTGTGTCTTCGTATTGATACTAGTTTACCGTCCACCACTAACATCAGTCTGCTGGCAGAAATAGCCCTCTATCAGTCCAGCCAGTGTTCAGTAATCTGCCATTGCTGCCCATTAATACATTATACAATATTAATGCCCTCTGTTAGCATCTCACATAGGCACTGGGGCCTTTGTGACTTAGTGAGAGCAGCGTGCATAAAGTGAATCTGCTGCTATACCGACTGAAAGAAGAAAGAAAGAGACTTAAACTGACTCACTGTCAAAAACTAGACCCAGACAGAGACAAAGGAAACAGAGATGAAGAGAGCCCCAGACAGATGAAATACAGGATCATATCCAGTCCTAAAAGAGGAACTTGGGTGCGACAGTCGCCTTCTTCAAGCATTTATATCTCTAAGAATCATGACTTGTGTTTTCCGCTCACCTACCATTCCCTATCTATCAGTGCAGTTCTTGATTTTCCATCTTACTCTTTCATCCTCAGCCTCTTGTCAACTCTACATCAGCCCGCCATTTTTTCCCTCCCCTTGCACTGACTCAGCATACCGCTTAACAGCTGAGTCCTCTTCCTCTCACTTGACAGAGAGCAAATCAGCATCACTAAAAGCCTGCTATGCAAGGGCCTCTGGGGGTCACAACATGCTCACTCATCACGTCTGACACTGACCTGAGCTCAGATTACTGTATCTGTCACCCAGATAAAAGAACAAATCACACGAAGGCCTTAAACTTCTTCTGACGAAACTCTTGGTGGTGGTAGGGATGACGTGGTTAACCAGTTTAGCGTTTAATTAATCCTAGAGACTCGGCTAAATCGTGTGTGTGTTCTAACTCTCAAAAAAAGGCAGAATATTAGTTTTGATGCAACCTGCACATAAGGAAGCTGTTGCACATCAGCTAAACGCGCTGTCTTCATCAAGCTACACTACATTAGCTTTACTATGGCAGAGGGAACAAGCTTTGTATCTACACATCAAACTCGATTTGTTTGGCACCTTATCGGAGGGACATTACGTTAGTGGCAAGTTATTCAATGAAACATCAAGTTGGTGAAGAATGAAATATAAATGTGTCACTTACAACAAATGGCGTAGTGGTGACAGTTTGGCTTCAGTGTAATGTAAACAAACAGCAGTATTCCTTGCATGTCGTCTATTAAACGTCTGTGTGCAGTTAACACTCATTAAGTTAAAATACCAGATGGGAAAAATGAAGCCTTTGCTGCATTTTTAGTTCAAACAGAATATACGGTACATAAGATTTATCTTATATTTAACACCAAAAGGACATAGACTATGATTCATTATCACTTAAATTATTTTTTATGTTTCAACTAGAGTCAACTCCAACTAGTTTCCAGTGCTTTGTACTGGAATATTTGATTACGTTGTTATTTCTGTCTTCAAAATTACAGCAATAAGTATCATGTTTAATTTTCATAATCCATTAATGTGATTTTATAAATTAGTAGTGTTGTGGAGTTAATGCAAAAAATAATCGAGATCACCGTGAAATCGGAATTATTTCACAGATCTGGATGTCAAAATCTATAATCGTTGCATCCCTTGGTGGTGGATTTATGGGAGGTGATGGGTCATTTTTCAAATCCAATATGTTTGTTCTGATCGGTCATTTTATAGGATTTAACAAAATTGAAAGAGATGACTGAATCAAAGAACATGAAACTGTCATGATTCAGTGAAAATGATGGAAATCGAACATTTTTCAACATTAATTTTCAAAGAAATACCTGAATGGTTTGCTCATATGTCGGCATACATTTAAAAATACTCCTTTTACAAAACATATCCAATGGAAAATTGCTAAGACTAGAATTCGAGACAAGGGGGTGATGCTTTTGTTATGCTGAGTACACAATTTCCTCTATCTACTAACAGCGTCCTTCAGATCTATGCAAAGTTAGTCATTTCAAAAGGAGAATATGGAGTGAATTATCAGCATACCTAAAAAAAGGTTGAGACTATTTAAACTTATCTGGATCAGTTTGATAGCCTAGGAAAAATCTCACATTCCCCAGTTTCTTTTGTATGGCAAAGACCAAGGGACCATACACACAGAGTAAGCAGGGGACAGAAGAGATATGATGTGAAAGGGGAAAATAAGCGGTTAAGCGAGTGTGTGTGTTTATGAGTGAGAGAAAAGGAGTGAAAAAAATAAGCATGGATGAAGGGAAAGCATACAGTAGGTCACAACAATGAATCTTCTGACCCTTCCCCCATCCCATCCAGGGCTCAGTCGTCTACAGTCGTGTTAAGGGGACAATGGGTCCCCTTAACACAGACAGTCTGAGGCAAAACAATATCAATTCTTCAGAACCATGACCATTCGTCCCTCTGACATGTTAATTAATTTAAATATGTATTCCTCTTGTGATCCAAGAAAAGACTACAAGGCTCTGAGAAGGAAGCTGTTTCTATATGTTAAAGAATTGCTATATAAAATGCGAATAAGATGCTGTTGTGTTTGCCATGCCTGAGGTTTAAGGGACAGCCAGTTTAATAAACTATGTATTTCAACGATATGGATGTCCCCTTTATTACTCTGAGCTGGTGACAGCTCGTTTGAAATGCCTTTTCTCTGTTGTTGTTCTCTAATTGAAACGTACCTCCTCACAAATAACATTAAATTGCCATTACTGATACAACTCCGCTGTCACAAGGACAGATACAAGAAATCTTTCTTACCGAAAGGCCATAACTCTGTACAACAGCTCACCTCATGTGAGCAGAGAACTGTCATCATGATAATATCTGTCTCTCCTTTACTGTAATCTGTTCTGCACATGTTAAAAATACAAATTATCCCTGCACTCATGTTCACTTCATTTGTCTGTCTACTCGCTGTTATATTGTATAGTTTCTGCTTATAATATGTCTACACTCATGCAACTTAACTTATGTCAATACTGTCCATTTACAACTCTGTTCTTGCACATTTACATTTGATCTTTCATATTTAATTTATAACCATTTATGACTCTGTTCTTGCACATTTACATTCAATCTTCCATATTTAAGACTAGTAATGCTTAGTTAAATCCTGGTTGTATATATTCACATTCTTAGTTTTTATATTTTTAGTACTTATTTACTTTGTATTTAATATTATATTATGTTTAAATTTGCTAACGTAGTGGTTTTTTACTCATATTGTGTGTTTGATAACCTGCTGCTGTAACGCAACAATTTCCCAGTTTGGGATCAGTAAAGTAATTATATTCTGTTACTCTTCCATCTCCTGTAGAGGGTGACTGCTACAATGACACTGCGATAGCCTCAAACAATGACCGGCTGATATGTCTCACCTTGTAATTGCTGCTGTTCACCCATCCCGTTAACTCGTCCACGGTCTTATCCAGCCGGGGTTTGTCCTGCTCCACGTCCTGGGAGCGTTGTGGGTCGTTCAGGTAGTCAATGAGGTCCTGACCCACCTGCAGCCTACGGGTAACATCTTTCTGCAGTACCTGCTGGTAAAAATAGTCCATGTTGTCATGCTCCTCCATTGGGCACTCAGGGGCCAGCACCTGAAGCCGGCCGAGGACAGAAGACCGAGGAGGGGAGGACGGAGTCGGAAAAAGATTTGAGCTGTAATCCCGTGGAGGCGGTTTGGACTGCGTATAAATGCTGTTTGATCATCAACACGCAATTCCTTTTAGAAAATATAAATCAATTCTCCACATCGAGCATCCTATCTGAATCAAAAGCTCAACTTTGTAATGTTATGACAAAGACGTTAGCTTCCTTTCTTTCTTTACCACGTTAGCTCTGAATATTAACTTAAAACTTCGAGAAAGTTCTGGAAACATTGGATTGTAGCGGACCCCGATGGGTTCCTACGATATATCCGCGACAAAAACAGGCTATGAACTCTGGTTTGGCTATCTGTTATGCTAACAAAAACAGCAGGTAGCTGGTTAGCACAGCGACCTAAACAACGACAGACAGCTAGCTCCGGTAGCTAACGTTGTTTTCCCGCAGGCCTGACGCCTGGCTCCGCTCCGCTTTTCATGACCACAGGATGGAAAGTCTGCTCTCTGCTGTCAACTCATGCAGTGGGAAAGTTGCACCAAAACTTTCAAAATGAGGCCTCGGCTCCAGTGACTGCTTCTCTTTAATCCAGGAATAAACGCGGCTAATATTAAGAGAGTTAAGAGGCGCTAAAAGCCTGCGCGCTGCCGGTGACTGACTGCAGTTTATCAGGGGGCGCAACCGAGCAACGATCAGGCCGATGGGTCTTCAGGCACCGCACAGCTAGCCAACACGATGCCTGGCTAAAAATGTCGAATATTTTGAATGCTATTTGAGCGTAATATGGACCCCGAGTTTACTCAAATAGGTAGATGGAAGAACCAGTAGTAAGTCAAATTAGACTTTCTGTCATTAATTATTATTACACAAGTATTTTTGACGTTCATGGATCAAATCCAGCGCTCCGGTGATGTGGGTGTGTCTGCTGTCTTCACGGCCCTTGAGCGACATCTAGCGGTTTAGCTGCAGCGTTGCCTCTATCCACTTTGCCGCAGTTCACTTGTTCTGAACACTTGGATACACAAATCTCACACTAGAGATAAAGCACGTTTACTATTAGTCACTTTTATTTATTCATTTGTTTATTTTTTTCATTTATTTCTTTATTTTCTTAAACATAAAATTGTTAAAACAGCAGTCAAAGAGAGGGCATTAGTATCACAGCCAGTCAAGTCAGCTATGTTTATGAGTCCATCTGAGACGTTCTCTGTTCTCCTTGTTTCAGTCCTATCCATAGTCCTGCCAGTCTCCCCAGTCTTTGAGCACTTGGCAACTACACAACATTTGCCAGTCTTTTTTTAGCACAATGTTGCAACTTTTTCTTTTGTACATCAGTTCTCAGACTAGGAGTTCATGCAGATGAATGTGTTGGCTATGCATAATCATCTTGATTGGAAGAACTGTCTGATTAGAGTGAAATAAACTGTTGTTTTTTTTAAGCATTACATTAAATGCATTTGAGCTATGATTTGGTGAGTGGAAAACCGCCGCTGATTAATTTAAAACATCAAAGATTGATGGATCTCACCGAACCAATTGCAAATCGTATGTTTTTAAAGTTCCTTATGTGCTGCTTGGGGCATTAGGTAAGTAGAGCACAGAAAATTCATCATATTCTACACCATCAACAAATTGCCAATTACACAAAACTACACCAAATTTGAAATACAGTAATTCACATGATTGTCATAACCTTGAGGTACATTTGCTTACAATGTCATAACTAAACTCTCACCTTTAAGCAGGTTTTCATTTTAGCAAAGTTGCACCTTTAGCCCTGATTGATGTTGAAATACACACTCAAAAATTTAAATAACTTACTCCACAGTCCAGTATTAAACAGTGGGTAAACCACGGTTGTAAAAAGTGTCACTAAACTTGCTCTAAACACTAGGGAGACTGGAGGTCTATTCATGTAAACAAGTTTGTCTGTAGTGCTAAGCTAATCCAGGATGTAAACAAATGCTTAAGTCGTCAGGTAGGAGCTAGTGCACAGGGCTACTGACAGGATTGGATCAGGGCCTACAAACCAACATAATCATCAATACACAGGAGAGGCCTCTCATCCCAGTAGCACAGAGAGCCCACATAATGCTTTTAGACACTGAGGGTCTGAATCATAGGTCCAACAGTTTCTTATTTTCCTTTTAAAAAAGAATGACACAGGCATGGACATTTACAATAAGCACTGAACAGAAAGAAAACGACTTCTGTTGGCCTACTCCAATTTTGAGTGAGTGGCCATTACTGTGATTCTTTTTTTTTTTCCCATTGCAAAACATTCTTTGTACGAACAGAATCGACATCTCAACAAAAAGTTTCTCAGATGCACAAGTATGTCAAATTTCAAGTTCTGTATGTCCTGTTTTAATCCTGACTCTTCCACGCTGGAGAGTTCAGCCGGCTGTGCCGAAGCGTCTCATATTAATCCGTTTTGTATTGTTTTTTTTTTAATCAGCTCTCCTCTACCTCCATGCTCGGTGTTTATTGGTAAAAGCAGAATGAATCACAGGATGGTCACATAGAGGTGTCATGTGACTGGTTGAGATGAGCAAACTCTTGTCCAAGATGACAATATCATTGTTTTTTTTTTAAGCTTGAACATGATGCATTGTGGTTCCATAGTTCAGACCCCTCTCATCCACATCTAGCTGTCCAGGTGCAGTCCTCTCCACCCACAGATGAGGAATCAGGGGTGTGTGGAGCAGAACGGCGTGGAGAGCCTGTGTTTTTCTTTATAGCGTGGAAGAAACAATGAGACCGAAGAGAAAAAGAGGGAGTCCATCCATCCATCTTCTTTCATTCCACCCCTCCATGCCCAAACCCCAGGGGGCAGCTGTGGCTGATCATTGAGCGAGAGGAGAGAGGAGGGGCGGGTCCAGCTGATCAGGGATCAGTGGCAATCAGTCTATGTAGTGATCAGTGATCAGGAGCAGTGAGTGGGTCCAGCCCCTCCTCTCCCCTTCACCTACCCAAGTCCCCCACCCCATACCCGATTTCAGCCCCAATCAGAGCAGCAGGACCTGTAGACAGAGGTGGCCCCCCCTGGCCCTCCACTGTCAGAGGATGATGCAGCAGCGGCACAGACGCTGGCCACCTCCATGTACAGAGGGAGGGGGTGTCACAGGGGCAAAGTAGGCGTGGACCTTAATCTCTGGAAGGTGGGCCTGTGTGAGGATAAGGTGTGTTAATACAAGTATGTAAATAGTTAAAGCACACAAAAAACAACATTACAGGTATTTTCTTCTGTCCTTTAAAGACCAGTTTGATGTTCAGAAAGTACATTTTTTGAGTACTTCAGGAACTCAAAAGATTGTATACTGCAGGAATACCGCATTTGTTTATTTGTTTCCAGGCAATATGTGATGTGATGTCATGACTTTGTCCCATCCTGTTATTTTTTTTTAAGCCATTTTAGTGTGTTATGGTGTTAGTTTTCAACACCATAACACACTAAACACATTAGGTCTTTTAAGTCTATTGGGGTTCAGTGCTCAGGCTTTAGGATGGAGATTGGGATCGGACCATAGTTACCTTACAGTCTGGAGGCTAACAGTAAATTCTCCAGGAAGACAGCAAAAAAACTTGTGCACCTAATTTCAAAATACACTTTAAACATATTTAACAAACATGTGGTGATATATTATTAGTGATTCTTAGAGGTTCTGTAGTGGAGACTCTGACAAAACCAGCCATGCTGTATTTCCCATTCATTTCTGTCTTCATGCAGAGCTACCGGTATGCTAACCAGCTGCTGGTCATAACCTGTTATGTAGCAAATACAATTGGGACGTTGCATAAACTGTAAATAAAATGTGACTGAGTTTAAAAAGAGCATCCCAGATTGTCCAACAACATACGTTCAGAGTCCAAATTGACAACTTCTCTTTCAGGGAAACGGCTCCCTTATTTCAGCAAGACAATACCAAACCACATTCTGGCCGATCACAAGTTCAGCAGCATAGCTCTGAAGTAAAAGAGTTCAAGTGATAAACGGGCCACCCTGCAGTCCTGACTTGCCAACCATTGAATAATTGTGGGAGCAAATAAAGCTTAAAACAAGACAAAGGAGATGCTGAACTGTTGAACCCCTGAACTCCTACATCAAGCAAGAATGGGAAAACAGACACTTTCAAAATTGAAGAAATGAATCTCCTCAGTTTCCAGAACGCTTACAGTGCTGAGCGACCCTGTCCCAACTTTTAACAACAAGTGGCTGACATCCAATTCAAATTAGTATATCATTTACCACCAAAAAAAAGTTTCTCAATTTCAACATTTGATATGTCTTGGCTATTTTCAAATAAATATCATTTTTTTATCATTCTGTTTTTATTTACGTATTACACAACTTCCCAGCTTTTTAGAACCTGGGGTTGTACATATGAATACAAGTATGGATGTCCTCAAGAAACAAGTGAAGTTCCAAGGTATATAACAACAGTATTATATATATATTTATATAACATTATGGAAGAGGATTAAAACACATTCCTGTTAGTATTCCAAACAAGACCAATTCTAAGCTATAAAAAAAGTAATCTCCTTTTGATTTCCACTGACCCTTATACGCTTGATACCCGCCCTGGTGACTTGCTGACAGTCGTAGAGCTCAATGCGCTCCAGGCGATGGCAGCTCTTCAGGTGTTCCAGGGTCACATCAGTAATGAGGGGGCAGTTGTCCAGCTCCACCACAGTGAGGCGCTCTTGTCCACAGGTGCTGCTGCTCAGAGCTCTGATGCCATCGTCTGTGATCAGCTCGCAGTGGGACAAAGACTGCAGAGGACACACAGAAAGATGGATTCATGCTTCACACACATTCACGAAGGCAGGAGAAAGAACCATTGATAATAGCAGAACTGTAAATGTTTACCAGGGCTTGCAGGCGCGGGCAGTGGATAGACAGCTGAACCAGGGTGTTATCCGTCACCTGAGGAGGGGACCAGATTGATTTTTAGTCTCACATCTCATGTATAATTCATAGTTTTTAGAAGCATGTGTTGTATGTTTGAGTTGACTTTGTATCCTGCAATAGCTTTTTAGTTAAGTTTATTAGTCCTTTTTGGCAGAGGACATGCACAACACAACTGTTAAGCCAGAGCTCATTAAAACAAGTGCTCTCTTCTTTTACTTCCTCATCTACCCACAATTCCCAGAATAATGCATGTCTCTCTCCAAAGTGTCACTCTCTAACCCAGATGAGTAAAGCAAAGACTTCTTCCAGATTTAACATCAATATATAACGAGTTAACTGCCAATTGCCTTACCAAAATACATTCTTCTAGGTCCATTTTTTCAAGCTCATGACAATTCTGTGAAGAAAATAAAGAAATCATTCAAATTTAGAAATATTGAACGTGACCCAACATAAGAGAACAAGAAGAAGAGACAGAAACTCACCCTGGCGAGCACAGTGAAGCCAGCGTCTGTAACATGGGAGCATCGTGCAGCTTCAAGGATCCTGAGAGCACACAAACACACAAAAAACACCCTGTGAAGACCCGGCTTGGGTTGTTTAGTTAAAGAATGGTATGCTACCAAGGTTCATCGAAACCCTTAGACAGCAGTCGGATTTGAAAAGGGGTTATATACATTTTAATGTTTTTTTTTGTGTCGAATCATCAAAGTCAGATCAAAATCCATCCGTTCAATAAAAATCTGTTATTTCAAATTTTTAGTCAGAGGGGGACGTTGCACTTTTGTCCTTTCAATGGGAAAACACATTTTTAGTTAATTTGTATTTAGAACAAGGAAGAGAGATCCCATCACAAGAAATCACTGGAGACTCACTGAAGCATTTTAATTCCAGGTGTGAACTTCCTTACTCACAGCTGTCCACTTGTGATTGGATCATCCAGGGCGCATGTTTAAATCAGGTGTGAACAGGTGCTTATAATTGTTTTTTGGGATAATACAGCAAACTGTTGATTAAATTGTTGTGAAAGAATGTCTGTGTGTGTTTTTTTCTCACTTCAGTCGAGGACAGTTGAGTCCCATCGCAGTGAGGGAGGCATCAGTGATGTTGCTGCAGCCAGACACACAAAGGATCTGTAGCTTGTGGCAACCTCGGCACAGGCTGACCAGGCCTTCATCCGTTATCTGCTGGAGGGAAAAAGACAGAAATCACAAAAAACTACAGAGGCAAACAGACACATCCCTCATGCATTATTGTCCGTCTCCCTCTCCCCCCTGAATCCCACAAATAAATGTTTGTCTTACTGTGCAAGACTGCATGTTGATGGTGGTGAGTTCTGGGCAGTGCTTCTGAAGGTGTTTCAGTGCGCCGTCTTCCAGCTGGGTAAGAATAAAATATATGAAATATTAATAAACAAACACCTGGATCAATTATTTATGTATGTCAACTTTGTTTTTTTTCCAAATGAATTAAATCAAGTCACATGCCAAACCTGACTCCAAAAAGATGAGTCATGGGGGCCGAACGGTATTTTTTTTCCAAGCAAGAAAAGTAGACAAAACTTTGGTTAAAAAAAAAAAAAAAACACAACAAGCTGAGTACACAGCCTGAAGAAAATATTGGCTCCACAGACGCAGAAGAAAACAGAAATGCCAGCCCAAGACAAACCTCTACATCAACAAAAACCCAAACCGATGAGATTAAAAAAAATAACCCACAGGTTGGAAAATCTACACTGTAAAGAGCAGCAAACAGGAAAAGGGGAAAGTGGGAAAGAAATTGGT
The DNA here is from genome assembly GCF_963930695.1 of Labrus bergylta. NCBI lineage: Eukaryota > Metazoa > Chordata > Actinopteri > Labriformes > Labridae > Labrus > Labrus bergylta. Next base: position 20,027,717 of record NC_089213.1, on the reverse strand, counting down.
TTCTGGGGTATATCGGATTATTTTCTTCCATTTAAAAAAACAACAGCAATACATTTAAAGGTAATTGTTAGAGTTGTTGTGAACATTTTTTCACAGCTACTGCATATTGAGAAGCCCCAAAGTAACGTGTTCACAGTGACCTGTGAAGGGTGATCTCTGACAGCATGTATCACAACGTCTTAATAAACAAATGAAGTAATTGTATTTATATAGTACCTCTAAAAACACAGATGTACAAAGCTTTGGAGTTACAAGCAAAACGTTCTAACAAAGCACAAGAATACAAACACAAAAGAACCTAACAAACAAAAAACCTGAGCAACATCATTTTATTATGATATTATCTTTGTAGGTAATATAACAAAGAGTTATTATTTACCTGCTTTAGTATAGTGTCTTGAGATAAAAATGGCTTTGAATTGGCGCCATGCAAATAAAGATTGATTGATTGATTGATAATTAACTCAACCATCATATGAACTGAAACCAGGAGAACCAAAGATGTAAGACGATGTAAGCGATTTAAGAGATAAAATAATAGTTATTAATAACCCTTTGACATGCGACTTGAAAAGGTGAAATGCGTTCAACCAATCCAGCATGTGTGAGTATTTTATATATAATCTTTGTCTTAAATTGAGGTTTCTTATGTTTTAAAATACAAATACAGAAGGCCTCAAGCACTCACTGTGAGAAAAAGAAAAATCTTGCCTTTGTGTGTTGTGAGTGGGCTTGTGTGTTTGCGTTCTGATCACCGTACCTGTGTGCAGCCTCTGAGGAACAGTGCTCGTAAGCCATTGCAGCCTCTAGCCAGAGCCTCGATTCCGTCGCGTGTGATCTGGTCACACCATGACAGGTTCAACATCTCCAGCATTCTGCAGCCATCGCTGAGAGAGCGCACACGTAACGCAGAGAAGAAGAGAAACACATGAACAGTGAACATGACGGCCCAATAGAGCCATGTAGTACATTACAATACTTCCATTACAAAAGGGCCCCATGTATCATATTTTAAATGCCTGCCAATATCATCACTTTTTTTTAACTAGGGCATAATATACAGAAAACAATCCTCTGACTATGTGTACAGGTATTACCTTCTTCACTGAAAACAACAAGATGAGGTGGCCGATATCAGAATAATATAGACGTTTTTGATATGTGTTTATGTTTATTCTTATCTGCATGAATACTGTTTTTTTTTTGAGGGAACATATAAAGCAAAAAAACAATGCTTTGGCCTTGTTTGCATCACTCCCTTCACAAAAGGCCCAATATAAGTTTGCCAATATTGGAGATCAAAGGCCTATTGGTGTCTGCAGATATGTTTTTCGATATGCACCCCTACTACAACTTTCTGTACAGAACATATCACACAGAAAACAATCATCATCACTACTACTTGTGTCAGAGTCGAGAAGACAATGCTTGGCGTTAGAACTGGTTGATAATGTTAAATAATGTTACAGTATCTTTTATAAAGTGATCAACTTAAAAGAGGTGATTGGATTTCAGCAGAAAAAGAAATCACTCTTTTGGCAGCACTCCTCCAATATAACTATAGTCTCAAAAATACCTTATGTCTACTAAAGAGTTCAGTAACACAACACAGTGTGCATAATGGAGAGAACGTGCGAGGAATGAAGAATGACTCTCTTTAAGGGTCTTTATATCGATGGTGTGGCAGCTACCTGAGGGCTTTGAGGGAGTGGTTGCTGATCGACACACAGGACGTGAGATCAAGCTGTTTGAGTTTGGCGCAAAACTTGCTGAGGCTGAGGCAGGTGCTGTCGGTGATCTTGGTGCAGCCGTTCAGGTTCAACACTTCGATGTTCCTGCAGTTCTGAGCAAACGTCCTGGGAAACAGTGGAACAGTAAAGAGGGAGAACGGGGAATTACTCTGGAGTTGCTTCAGTGAATAAATAAGTAGTCAGATGCTCAGGAGCCAATTAACAGAGTCATCTACACACCCTTGGGAGGTTGTTGTGAAGCTACAGTACATTTTTTTATTATTAACTTGAGATAAGAGCTTGTGCTTCTTAAACCAAGTGCTTATAGAATGCATTCTTCAAGCTAGATCATGTTAATGAGAAGATGAAGAGGAGCACTGCTTCCATTTTTGGCTTTGTGTGTTTGTGGACAGAGTAAAAGTGCTACTGAAACGTTTTTAGCACAGACTCCCCTGGGAGTGAAGAGACAAAAGCTGCTTAAACTTGAAACATAATCACTTCAGTAAATAATAAAACCAACAAGAGAATGACTTTAGGGGAAAAAGTCAAAGCAGAAGAATCGGACTCAAGAGACATTCTCACTTCATGGAGGCATCTCCCACGCTCAGGCAGCCCCGGAGGCTCAGCTGCCTCAGGAAGCCTCCACATCGCTTGGAAATGTTCTCCACCACTCGGCCCTGAGAGATGCAGGGACAGAGAGTAAGAGAGAGAGTGATATGACTTGGGCCACCACGGAGGACAGAGGATCAGCTGTGACGTCACAGTTGGCGCCAAAGCCCAGTGACCTAACGCTAAGCCTCGGGCTGGATAATGCTACTCAACAAGTACACGCATGCAGCACATATAGGCAAGCACACACACACACACACACAACACACACACACACACACACACACACACACACACACACACACACACACAACACACACACACACAACACACACACACAACACACACACACACACACACACACACACACATTCTCTCTCTCATAAACACACCACTTACCTCTATGTCTGTCTGAAAATTGAACAAGTCAATCTTTTGCCAGTTACTGCCATCTAGAGCCAGGACGTTCCACGCCTAAAAGAGTCAAGTCAAGTTAACATTTAAAAGCAGAAAGCCAGAGAAACGAGATACAATAATGCTAAGCTTCGGGCAAAAACATTCAAGAGTGGGAGCAGATCTCATTTGGAGTGCTAAGCTGTTCCACAGGTTTGGGGCAGCTACCACCCAGAAGCAGCTGGTTGGTAAACCTTAGTGCTCTGGCTGGAGTGGGAACATGGACCGGTTCACTTCAGCAAGGCGTTGCCTACCCAATAACTTCTAAACTAAAGTTTAAAACAACATTTTTAAATATATCCTGTAGCAGACAGGGAGCCACTGGAGGGAAAGCAGCACAGTGGCAACGAGGCCTGTTAGGAGGTGATCAGAAAAAATTGATTTATGTAAAAATTGAGATTCTTGTCCTCTGAGATTTTAAAGAGATTCATAACTGCCCCAAAAATTTGGCCAATCAGTCACTCCCTGGTAAGTGCTAAGGCTAGCTCTCTAACTCAGTAGAATGCGAAATGGAGCCACAATAAATTCAACCAGTCTCACAGATGACTGAAGCAGATCCTGAAGTATGAAGATCCATGGATCCAGAGTAATTTTGAATCGAAAATAGATTCTGAATTGAAGTGTGACCCCAAGAATTGCAAATCGAAATCGCATCGTGAGACACCCAAAGACACACTTTTTAGTATGGCTCTTTGTAGGTATAAACTATGGCAACTTCCTGTTTCTTTGCTCAGGGGGGGGGCAGGTGCACCAGCTGCATTTTCACTTCATAAGGCAGTCTGGAAGCTCTTTTGTAAGGACTGGCTTCTTTTCTCTGGGTGATGTTATTATAAACTGGAAAACTTTGAAGTATGGGACTGCTTGGCTCTTGAAGACTTAACTTTGAGCTCTAGGACATTGTAATGTGTATTATTCACAAATATTTGATGAAAAACGTTGTTATTCTATTACCTGTATTGGTATCAGCCACCGATACAGCCTAAAATTCAGTGTGGAGTATGCCAGAGAATGCACCAACCTGATACTACAACCAATTAGACCCAAACATTCAACTAGTTTTAGGGTCAGTGTATTTGTGAAGATAACATACAACAGCGTGGTTGGCAGGGTACCCAGCAGGGTAGGGTACCCAGTCTTGCCATTACACCAGTCTAGGTACCAAAGTCTGTGTCAGGAAGAAAATAAAAATGTACTGGAACGTCCCTTCTGATAATTAAGGTAGGCACAAAACTTTCCAATGACTCATCAGAAACATGTTAATGGTCAACAAATATGTATCATACAGTAGAGATAATTGTGCTACATGTTCTTTAATCTTCACATCCACAGAAAATATAACATTTTTTTCTAAATGTATTGGAGGTGTTTAAAGAGAAGCAGCGGCGCAGGTCTTTATTCACAGTCAACCTGCTGAGCTCTGGTTATTATTCACAGTAAGCTCATTCATAAATGCCTTTTAAGCTGCAATGCTCTATGGCTTAAGAGCAGCCCCCTCTCCACATAACCACCAGATGGCACTATATTATAGCCATTTCTAGAGAATTCAGTAATGGTATTCCTTTAACTATACAGTGGTTTTGGAGACATTCATGCTTTCTCTGAAAACAGTGAGTGTGTTAGCATACAGTGGGCGGTTTGGAGGTGTAGAGAGAAAAATGCTTACCTTGGATACTTGGGCACACCTACAGAGTGTAACCACATCCAGATAGGAGAATATTCTACAAAGGGAGACAACAGAAAAACAAGAGGGTTGTTTGAGTTGATCTCTCAACAGCTATGCTCTGCTGTGATTTAATATGCTTGGTGTGATTTAATGTCCTTAAAAAACAGAACAATCCCCTATGTTTGGTAAGCAGAAGAGCCCCACACACAGCGAGTGTTTAAAGCTATGGGCCCGATCAGCCACAAAGGGCTGCATGCAGCAGGCTACTGGGTCAGCTCAATCCATTAATCTGCCAATGAGTAATCTCTGGCGCTCAGACAGGCAAGGCCACAGTCAGCATGGGACAGACATACATACATTTACAGAGGGACACACATAGAAAAAACAAAACATGGACTACTTGTGAACAAACGGCCTGTTACTGCCTTAAAGGGCAGATCTATAGAAAACCTGAGGTATTCAGAGAATTGTCACAGTGCCAAAGCTTTGAGTGCAGCTGGGGTCTGAATGTCCTTTTAACCCTAGGAAACAGGAGCCAGCCATTGTTTCCTTCATATAGCTGCTGGACAAAGGCTGTGTGTTGTGTTGTGCGTTAGGCCAGGGCATGTTGGGACATATCCATACTGGAGTCTCAAGACAGAGAGTACATGTATACAATCAACCAAGCAACACATACACACACACACACACACACACACACACACACACACACACACACACACACACACTCACACACACAAGACCTTGAGGTGATCCCAGGCCACCAGAGAAGCAGACCAATCAAGCAGGCACTCATTGATCCCCCCTTCTAATAACTGGTTAATGGCTGTGGCGCTGAACATTGATTGGCTGTCTGTTTTAATCAAATACAATCTGACTTTCCATTATGTGTGAGCGAGAGGCCTTTTAACCAATCACAGAAGAATTCTGTTAATCACACTCACACGGAAGCAATCTGCCAATCTGATTTGTTGAGCCCAGCTCTTTTGAGTCTTGTTAACTTCTTTGACACCTGCACTTCATAAATGCATAATAGTAAAAAAAAAAAGAAAAAAAGGCTCAAGTAAAGACAGACTGTTTAAATGTAACTACAGCTGTATCACTGACATGAACATCAGAAAGGGGAGGCTATGATATAACAGAGCCATATTCAGAGCATGAGTATGCTTTTCACTTTAGTTCTCACAAGATGCTCGGATGCTGCCTCCAAACACTGGCAGGGAAGAAAACGAGTTTAGCAGCCTCAGATTTATCCGTCAAGCCCTGCCGCTGTATGCCCATTCTTTCTACCACGGTGCGTAATTGGATTTTAATGGAACACTGTTTGTTGACAAAATGTTCACCTGGCCCTTCAAGCATAGCTACATGAGAGAGAGTGGAGCCTTCACAAGGAGTTCATGACTAGTTGCCATAGTAACTCCAGTTAGACGTGTATCTTGGTGGTGGTAGGGAGGGTGCTGAGTCAGTGCTTCTGGGTAAGGAGACCCTGAACACCACTGAACTCTCTCTGAGGCTCGTCAGCCTGTCAGACTAGCTTCTTCTAAATCACAGTGGATAACTGTGCTGCACTGGCCTAATTAACAGCTGTTGTTGATGCAGCACCTGAGAGGCAAAAAACACAAAAACCAGCCAGGTACCCAGGCTTCCTCAGTAATACATGCCACATCATATGTTTATGAGATTACTTGTTAATCATGTTACTAGTAAAGGAAATATAGATCATTAGGTCAGGGACAAGAGATGTAAATTAGCCTTTTGGCTAACTCTGGCATATTTACAGAAATGTTTATTAATATGCAATGTCCCTGTAAAATTACAAAATAAATACAATAAAAATAAGTATTCCTATGGCAACATACATGTCAATACACTGCACATGTATGATCTACTGTTATGGCCAAGAATCTTAAAAAGTAAAGTCTTAAATGTATTTAAGAGTTCTAAATAGTTTGACCAACTAGTGATATTTTCCTCTTTTTCTTGTCTTTTTTTTAAATAACCTAAATTGAGTTTAAAACAAACATCTTTATTTCAATATCTATAGGACTTGAGCTGTCAGTTGAAAAATGCTAATTTATTGACAAAAAACGTCATTTATTTATTTGAAAAACTAATCTCCATATAACACTTGCAAATGGTTGAAGCCTTTATTTCTTTGGAAACACTTTTAATGACTAAACCGGTAAAATTGTCCCAAATATTTTAGAGACAAATCAGAGGAGTGTCTTAATTTGAGTGTTAGAACATTAATTACTTCTTTTTTTAAATCAGGTTTATCCTCTTAACATCAGATATTTGTATAATTCTTTTGGGGGAATATCTGATTGACATTCTAGATATAAATATAGTGTAATTTTTGTCTATATATGATTTTGGCATTCAGAATGTCTTCTTTCACAGATTTATACCTACATTATACAAATGCACCTGGAACAACATAATGTCCCTGGCTGTGTACCATGGTAACAGGGCATAACAAAATTAGAAATGCATAAAAAGCTTCTGTCAACCCACTTTCCATGCTTTAAAAACAAGATTTACTGCCATAACAACAAGTCCTCCTCATGGCTGAGACATGTGACAGTAGGTCATGTGTGGTAGCTCTTGGGTGTGGGGGTACCTATGAAAGTGAAAGTAGTGCTGGTGATAACGGGTGTACTGGTGGTCTCTGTCAAGCACAGCTGGAGCAGCAGCAGAGCACAGCACTGCGGAATTCCCCACTAGCTAAGACAAGCTATTTATAACACACACACACACACACACACACACACACACACACACACACACACACACACACACACACACACACACACACACACACACACACACACACACACACACACACACACACACACACACACACACACACACACACACACACACACACACACACACACACACACACACACACACACACAGTGTGCATAGGCCCAGCAGCATTTCACACACACAAACCCACACAAACAAACAGTGCACCTAATGTGTTTGCAGAGCTACATGCAGGTGCACACAAACACATAAGCACATGGAAACCAGAGGGGAAGGTGGACGCGTGTGATGTCAGATTTTTGGGTCATCTGGGACAAAATATTGGTCTGTAGGTCACACAGTAAACCAACACTCATTTCAGACTAGTGACCAACATACACCACAGAAAAACACAGACACCAACACAGTACACACACAACTAGTGACACAACAAACACACATTCCTACACATAAGTGTTCAAGGCTGCTTCTGATTATGAGTAACCATGACCTAAGTCCTCGTCCCTGGGTATAATGTGTAGCTGTGTGTGTGTGTGTGTGTGTGTGTGTGTGTGTGTGTGTGTGTGTGTGTGTGTGTGTGTGTGTGTGTGTGTGTGTGTGTGTGTGTGTGTGTGTGTGTGTGTGTGTGTGTGTGTTAATCTTACCTAAGAAGAAGCTCTTTGGGGAGCTTCTTATTAATGGGGGCTTCATCACTGTTTGAGAACACCTGCCAACACACATGATAAAAACAACAACAAAGAAACAGAGATTAAAACACAATATTAACATCATCTGGGATCTAAAACAGGCTTGGGGACATTCTTTTTTTTTGCCAACTCAAAATGTGTTAAGAGGACACGTTCAATTTTTTTTAACAAGGTAGTTGTAAAACAATTCTCCATATCCCAAATGTACATTAAATTCTTATTTACAGCTTTAATGGTTCCTTCAGTCCATATTGGCCTCTAAATGTTCCCTTCTACCCATGAGACATCTGGCAGAGTGCTATTGTTCAGTACATTAAAGTTTCCCGATAACTGAAAAGGACTTTTCCAAAATTTTCCGGTAAACAAAAGTTACTGCCCCCTGGCTCTCATATAATCACACAATATTTAGGCATATTTTTTTACTTTACAGTAGAGTCAAACCTCTGTCAATGGCTCACAGGTATTGGGGCTGCACCTTGAAAAACTGTCCTAAGTTTGTCTTCCTCTCTGGTGTTGGTAGTCAGGAACAATCATCTCCTTTAATGAAACTATAACCTTGAATTACCTTTCCAGTAACCAGCAAGAGAAAGAAGCTATCGCTTCCTTAAGCCAGGCTTATAAAACAAGCCAGAGCTACATTTGGTTTTCCACGTCCCCTCCTTACAAGCTTATAATTCTGTTAGCCTGGTCAGCTTGTTGGCATGCTTATCTCAATTAGTCTACTCGCTGGATGTCTGGCCATCTGCTGAGAGGGACACACACACAAGCACACACAAATACTCACACTCAAGCACACACAGGTGATTCAAGTCAGACCTTTCTGTGAGAGAGACAGAGGCAGAACATTCTAGATCAGGTGGGACGTATTCAGCCATGAATTTAAATTACAGCAAACACCCACATTCGCAGGGCCTATGCAGACATGCATCCTGCTAGTGATACGCATCGCAGCAACTGTATCTAATGAGGGGGACTCCCTGCTGTGTCATGGGCAAACACTGAAAATATGAAAGCACAAAGAAGAGCAAGGAAAAGGTACAGCAGGACAAAAGGTTGATTCTGGAAACATCTTGGCATCCACCTCGCTAGCTGAACAATGCAAGTCCCTCAAAGGAGAAAGCAATAAATTAAAGGGAAGATGGGGAAAGAGGAAAGAAAGGGAGAACATGAGGAAGAACAAACAAAGTACTGGTGCTGCAGTCAAGGTGAAAATGACGCCATGAAATAAGTATTACAATCAGAGAGTGACAGGAGAGGGAGGAAGTAAAGGCCACTTGAGAGGAAGTGGGGTTGAAACACAAAAGACAGGGAGGTGGTCCAGCCATGATCCGGCAAATAATTAACCAAGCTGGTTTGAATTTTAACCTCCATGCTCAGGAAACAAAGACAAAAAGGTTCCAAACACAGATCTGAAGCTTCATCCAGTAACAGCTTTGTGATATATAAACTGTTTCCATCAGTGGTTCCCACATAACCTGTATTGAATAACATGTTTTCCCAGCCTGCCCATAAGGCTTTGGTCCAACTACCTCTGAATAAGCACTTGAAAATAAAGCCTTTATCATTATCATGTGGCTGTCAGCTGCAGTTATATTTAGAGCTTTGTCAATTGAGTAAACTGGAAGTAAAACTGACCGTAACAGTACAATACTGACTGGGTACTGAATGTTAGGAAACGAACATGCCATGTCAACAAACGAGGCCTTCGGCACATTAAGGAAGTGTCTCTCTCCAAAGCCAGAGGTGGCTTAGGATTTAGGACTAAATTTAGACCTAATTCCAAACCACCTCTGTAACACATCACTCACCTTTGACCCCACTCAACAAACACTGTTGCACACAATCAAAGCAAAGCTAAGTTGGTTTTACACAACAAAGGCCAGGGGCAAATAATCCCCTCGCGGTGTTGTTTAAATAACCAAATGTAACATCATATGTTTACTGTAATTGTGTAGGGCAGATAGTCTGCTACTGTACACCTTTGTGGGACAGTTCTCTATTTTAGCGTTTTTAGACATCAAGCACTGGAAAGCACCAAACTAGCAAATACCTGAAATGAACTCTGACATGCATAATTCCCATAAGTCTAAAAACAAGAAGTGTTACCTTGAGTTCTGGAACTTTGCGGTAAAATATTATCACTATTACTTTTAGAGAACTGGTCAAATTATTAAAAAAATAAGTCATGATCTATAAGTATCAGCTTTATGACGACCTGCTTAATGTAATTGTAATGTTGATCAACCACAAAGGGCATTTGGCCTTCATACATTTTCATCGAAGAGTTCACCAGGTGGAATGGCATGAACAGTATGTGGTGTGTAATCTCAGCCACGGTTGTGACATTATGACAGCGAGGTTCAAAGCCATCTCTGGGTGCGCACACTTCACTAAAGTTATCACCTCGGTGTTCTGGTGCCCTCGTTCCCTGTGCCAGCAGAGCAGCATTCCCAAGCAGGGAGTTCCTCTCTACTGTCATACTCCTATTCCTAGACAGAGCATAACAGTGTTCAAATCTTCTTTTTTTTTTTCTTTTTTTTTTTTAACTTGCATAGATCCAGTTTAGAGTATAAAAATGACTACATTGAAACAAATAACTTGAAATAAAATATGGGGCACTTTTTGTGTTTCCTGGTCAGCAATACTTCAAGTTCATCATAAAGTATTATCTCAGGTGTTAGACTTACCCTCTATTACCCCCACTCTCAAGCTCATTCCCCACCACACAATGGTTTTCATCTACTTCTAAGAAGCTTACAGCTCTGTTGAGAAATCCTCCGACAAGGCAACAAACATCAGCGCCTTCTGTTCTCACTCACTCACTCACTCACTCACTCACTCACTCACTCTTAAGACAACTATGTTCAGGAGACATGGCAACCTTACAGCGTCTGCACACCTGACGCTGAAAGTCAAGTACCATCAAGTCAGACAAGAAAGAATCTCAACAATGTGTGCATGATATTCCAGAGAAACAATGCTCACACAGCTCAGGGGACCAGTTGAACCGGAGCTGATTTAGTGCTGGAACACAATTACAGAGAAAACGCTGACACAGCAAAACTTTATAATTATTATACCACTGGAATTTAGCATGGATTTGCACTCTGGGGCAATTTGTAGAAATGCATTCAGCTAAGCAGAGTTGAAAGTCATTATGAGATGTGATCTAGGTTACTCAAGTACAGGCCTACATTTTCCACCTGCTATTTCATACTCAGACTTTTCAACATAATATAAAGACTAAATATTCATAGCTTCAGTCACAGTTCCTTTGAAAATGGAGGCTTTACAAACAGGGCCCATCGCCATTACTCAAATATGATCTATCATAAAAGATTATACAACACAACAATATGCAAAGAAGAATTCATTTACAGCATCAAACACAACTACAGCATAATGAACAAGCAATAACCTGCAGTGATTAATTATAAAACTGAAAGGACTCTATTAAGGTTTACTTTTCCTATACTCTCTAAATCTCTACTAAAATGAAACTTGAGGACTCATTCTTGTAATGGAGGTTTTTTTTTGTTTTGCCTTTAGATATATCCACGTGTATTGAAGTTGAATTTCTTAATCATTATTCCACCCACTGCAGATGAGCACTGAACTCTAACACCTCAAAGAGGTGTGTGTTTACCACCTTCCTGCAACTCTGTCATGGAAATATAGAAAGATTATGAAAAGGAAACATGAAAACACATAGCCTGACAGATGCCACAGCTCTCAATGGCATCTGTCATTCACTGGTAACACAGGAGGTGACACTTGTTTTGTGGTGTTATCTGCCTAATTGAATGTTGCTACACTTTTTTTTGTCTAAATCTTCATCTGCAGCCCCAGACCCCCCCTCCCCCCACCCCCAACCACCCCCCAAAAAAGCCTGTAACCTCAGGCGACAGTGCCTGCCAGCCCAGCCAGTCTCGGCCCTGATGTATTGACTCTCCTCAGCCACAGCCCTCCTGTGTCCCGCAGTCCTGAGCTCCATGTTGTCGCTGACTACTGGTGCGGCAGGACAATAACAGGATTTTGGATTACCCTTGACCAACAAAACGCCTCGGATTCAGACTGCATGTAAAAATAAAAAAAATAAAAAAAGGGAACACGGTTGACCACACACACACAAACACACTTCGCTTATACAAGCCCACGACTCCCACGTCTACTTGAAACAAACAGTTTAACCGCTTGGTGGTCCACTCCCTCTGTCATACCTCGAACCGGCCCTTGGTGATACCGTTCATGTCTGCGGCGGCACCGTCCCCGTTTCACGAACACCGTTAATGTTGTTGTTTTTTTAACGCCGTTTTATTTTTTGGTCGGCCGGGGTGTAGTGAAGGAGCCGAGCTGGAGCTGGGTCCTCACACCCTCCTCCTCCCACCTCCCACCCCCAGCCGTCAGCGAGGCTCCTGAGTCCGGGTCAGCGAGGGCGGTGGTGGTGTCGGTCCGGAGCGGCCTGCGGTAACGTCAATGGTCGTTGTCTCGGAGACCGACGGCTCCCCAGCCCGTCTCATCGCAGGGCTACAAAAATAACAATAATAACATGGACGGTCTGTCAAGTGACTTCACTTCCGCCTCTCCCTTCATCGCTCCAGCCCCGTAGTCAGCTGGCCCCCCAAATACGACAAGTTTGCTCCCAACAGAACAAAAGAAACACGCGAAATTAGCTCCAATTTCACGTCTCACTTTCTACCCACCGCATCGGACACACGTATCAAGACTGACACGGACGTTTTTTTTTTCCCCCTTTACGTTTTCTGTTTACTTGCGGAGAAAGGGGAGGGGTTTACGTGACGTCATTGCTGCGGGAAAAGCACGCGTGGTCGATTTGTTTTGATTGTGGTTGGTCTTGCAGATATTTGGTGGGAATAGCGACAGCGGTGTGTCTGTTCTGGAGATTTTACACCAAGGCAGTCACGGGGTTCGCCCACAGCAGCACCGGGCCTGACCTGACACGAACCGGCGGGATTGATTAAGGGAAGGAAACTCTCGCATCTGTTAACGCCAGAATCCAGGGTCAAAGATGTTCACTGCGGTAGAGATCAGTGACACTGCCATATAAAGGCTTCAAACTGCAGACACACACCAAAAACACCATGTAGCCTTGTCTAATGCAATAGGATATATTAACTCATAATTTGGTGCTCCAATGAGAAATTCGGACTGTTTTCAATGCAGTGAGGTTATCTTTTAACATCTGGATTATAAATAAACACATATGCCTACATGCAGACTAATATGTACCAAACTAAATAAGTCATAGCCTAGTGCAGTGGTATTAAAAAAGGTTAGCCTTATAAATCTAGGTAATTAGGTAGGCTAACAGATGGGTTAATTTAGGCTTAGGCTACATAAAGTAGTCTAAATCGTTTTATTGTAGCCTATTTATGGCAGTGTGCATATACTGATGTCAGATAAGGAGGATAGTAGGCTATATGCTTTTTTTTTAAATTAGATTTAGTAAGTGCAAATAAGATGTGGTTAAATGATCTTATTTACATGAACAGTGGATGTTTTGTTACGGGGTTATTTCACAGTGACAGCTATGTAGTTATGCTATAGCCTATTACTGTTAAATATTCCATATTCTTGTTTAGCCACTTTATTGTTGTTTGTTGCTTTCAAGAAACAGACCCCTTTTTTGAATAGCCTACTAAATTTCCCTCTTTTTTCAGCACATTGATTAATAGAGAAGGCTGGAGTAATATTTCTACTGCACTCACAGGTAGACCAACACTTGTTCAGTGTTTTAAGGACTTGATAATTAACACAAAGAACTTTACGAAATTGAAGATTTAAAAGCCAAATTTCAAAAATAAATATTTAAATGTTCCCCCAGTTAATCAAACACAACAGCTATGGATTATCAGTCATCAATTTATAGGCCATGCATTCCTATCTCTAATTTTAAATCTGCATAACAATAGGCTACTTAAAAGGCCTACTTTAAGTGTATTTTGTAACACCTCTGTACTATTACTTAGGTATAGAGTTCATGCAGAACCTTCACATCACATATGGAAATGTGTTTTTTTCGCTGTTGTTTTTGCTACGAAAGCTGTGAATATCTCTCCAGTAGATACAACTGCAGACAGACTACAGTGAGAGTTACACATCTTCAATAAAAAAACATCTTTACAGTAGTTCTTATGTTCCACCGCTTGAGGGCGCTCGTCTCCAACAGGCCTGATCCCACTTCATCTTACATGACGTGCTATGTATACTCTTCCAAGATAGCAAGTATGCATTTAGAGAAGCTTTTGACATCCTTTTACTCGAATTTGTACATTTTCCACTTCACTCCACCTCAGTGGGACACGCAGCTCTTTTTACTCTTCATTTATCTGAAACTCTGTAAACAAACTAGAAAAGTTATTTTAGACGATGCACCTTCTGCAGATATTGTTAATTATAGACATGGGATCACGAGGAACTCTCATGAGATATCACTGTGGGACCCGAACCTTGCCACCAATGACTATGACCATTCAAAGTTTTAAAGAACTGAAGATGTGTTCTAATCAACGAAATATGGAGATCAATGAAGAGAATGACAACAGGAGAGAAAGTGTGACATTTTATCATCATAATCTAAAGTCATATTTATTTTTTACAGACGAAACACTCTTATCCAGTTGCAATAAAATGAACAGACTGCTTTCTACACTCAGCCAAACCTACTTTTATTATTATTATTATTATTATCATTATTATTATTATTATTATTATAACCTCAAGACAAGCAAATCACAAAAACAAGTCAATCACAAAACTCAGTAAGCAACAAAGTACACTCACAACATGGCCTGACCCAAGACCAGCGACACAGGTAATAAATGTTAAAATGCAGAGAGAAAACAGAGAAGATGGGCTTTAGCCATAAAAGGCAACAAATAAAAAAAATTAAGCAGAAAGAAGAAAAAAAACTGAAAAGTAAAAAAACAAATATTTCAATGTCATTGATCCTGTATGCCTTATGTATCTCCTCAAGATAATCATTCCAAAGCAAATTTGACCTTGATAATCTCCTTTTAGATTTAAGTCTTAAATTTGGAATAATCAGCCCACCAGACCAAGATCCACCCTAGGATCAAAAGCCTTGGGCTGGCTCTTAAGAGGTCAACAATTCAGGGGAAGCCTAGCTGCTGCATTCAGGGCTAGTCAGAGGGGAGAGAGTGGTTGTGGTTGATTCCTGAAAATATATAGTGACAGTAATATAATCTGAGGAAGCCAGAGCCTTCTATCTCCACAGGGAGAGTCCTCAGGCAGGAGTCAAACCCAGAACCAGCTTGCTGTGAGGTTGGCAATGCTAACCACCACACTCAGTTACCTTCTGCAGAGCATGAGGACCTTTCACCTGAAACTTTTCCTGCATTCTCTTCACTGTCAAACGCATCATATGAATGAACTCTACCATGAGCAAAAGCTATTCAATTTGATTGGTGGATCTTGTCAGGTGGGGATTGCAGCCACAAAGGCCGCCACTGACCTCTCAGTAAAGTGTCAGGGTGCTTCTGAGGATTTTCCTTTTGTCCTGAATCCCCTGAGAAAAGTTCAAAATGTAATATAGAACATTTGTAAATTTGTTTCAGAGCAGAGTTGCGTCTGGGATTTTCTGCTTGTTCAAGAGATCTGTATGAATTTGAAGTGTCCCTAGGTTTCTTCATGGCATTACTTATGTCTAATATTGCAATAAATAAACAAAAAAACCCACAAATATATGTTTGAATAACAACCTTTAGGACCATGTATATAAATAACACTAGAAGATTTGAATTCTGTTGTCTGCAGACACAGTCATGTAATAATTACTGGATAGATTATCTCAGAAGCTTGTATACTGTTTGAATCTGTAATGTAAGGAGAGGCACGACTCAGCGAAAACACTTGGTTCGATGTGGTTTCAACACAAACATTTCATAATGCTCATGCTTCGATGCCGACTTCCATCTGCCTGCGTCATTATTTCAACCCTTGTGCCACAGCGTCTCACCCCGCATTGCATGGCTATTAACAATCTCTCATCAAAAGTCAAATTGATTATCAAAGTTCTTTGAATAGCTCGGTACTCGTCTGGTTCTGACTGTGCATGCGGCTGTCAGCTCAGTGTTGAATGTGTCTTGTTAATCACAGTGACGCTGCTTATATCAAGCGAGGCCGTCTCTGTTCAACACAGTTTCCACACAGCCTTCTGTCTGGTGATACAGTCTGTTCACGAGGACTACTTACACAGCAAATGGTTTCGACCAAGTTATTTGATTGAACAAGAGGGATTTGATGACTGCTGATATGAAGGTCAACAGCTCACTCACACTTTTAACTTCTGTTACCTCAGGTTATCAGAATACTGGATAACAACAACGTTACATAAACTGTTGTCGAGATCAGTGGTTCTCAACTGGTCGCGCCTCAGGACCCACCAACTAATCGTGACTCAAATGTCTGATATCTTTCAATCAATCAGATTTATTTATATTAAAAACTGTTTTGACCTCAGACGGTACAAAACGTGATAGAACAAAGAAACTGAATCAAACAAACTTGTTAAAAAAAAAGCGCTTCATAGACTTTTTGACAGCATTTTTTCTTCCTGCTTTTGGGTCCCGACCCACCAGTTGAGAACCACTGGTCTAGATTGTGACAACCTCACAAAGATGGACATCTATCCTCAAATTACATTTGAATTATTCTTAAATTCTTCTTTAAATGGAGACATACACTAAGCAGTAAGTGTTCAGGAAAATGTTTATGTGTTGTTTGGTAACAACTTTTAGTCAAGGTGCTTCATTATTTTATTAAACTATATAATCAAACTCTATTATTTGCCTTTTGCTATTCAAATATTAAAGTGAATCTAAGAGCTGTTCGACTTTAACTGCAACAATTACTTATATAAGTCCTCTTTATTTCACTAATATTAGTTGCTAATTTTAACATTAGAATGATCAGTATGTTATCATACATTTGGCATTGTTGCTGTAAATCTATGTTCATTATTGTTGTTGTTGCTCTGTTTGTCTCTATCCGTCTCTCTCATTTTTGCATCTCCCTCCAGCTCTTCTTAACCCCGACACAGTTCCAGCAGATGGCTCTTCAACATGAGTCTGGCTCTGTACGAGGTGTCTGCCTGTTCAAAAGAAGTTTTTCATTGGGTATTTGAAAATAATATCACAAAGAGTATGGTCACAATCAGTTATTTCTCTCATTGCTTTTATCTTCAACTCTTGACTTTTAAAGCTCTTCCTGTTTTTCTATACCCCACCTCATGGAGGTCAAGGGTAGGCTGTTGCCAGGGAGATTATACCAGCTCTACTGGACTGCCCCAGTGTGACCACTGATTTCCTCTGACTCAACCACACACCTGCTCTACACGTCACTCTTTCTGACAGGGCATGTCTCACATCGGAAGTCACTGGTCTCACACATACTCAATTTTGTGGTTTTGTGTATTGTAAGTGTGTGTTTACTTCCAGAACTCGGATAGTCTTATGGGTGTTGTCTATTAGTCCTATGAGATAACACACCTGTGTGAAGTCTGAATGTGCCCCCTCACCCTCCCACCCCCAGCCGGACACCTGCAGGAAACATAATTCTCACCAGCTTCTCTGAAATGGTGCAGGTGTGAATCACTGTCTCTCTCTTCCCTGCCATCTCAGTCCCCTCTCCTCTATGGCCCCTCAAACCTCTCCAGAAATAGACCTCCGTGCCTGAGTCAGGATCCCCGCCTACCTATCCAGACCCCTCTGATCAAGACGTGAAAGAATGACATGTGCATGAGAGCAGGGTGAAAAAATGTGACAACGAAAAACTGAGAATTGGAGAAACATCAGTGAGGGACTTAAGGGCACAATGCAGCAGCAGCATAGGTGTCTCCACTGGGCCGGAGGGAACATGGAGAATAATGAAAATGGAAAGGTGGGATGTGGAGATATGAATAAGTGTGATTTCTCATTAAAGGTGTCACTCCCTGAGGAAGGCCTCCAATGTTTATTTTTTTCATTTAAAAATGTGCTATCAGTTGTTTTTTCTTAAAGTCTTTATTTTGAGTTTACATGAACCAAATGAAAGGAAAAGGCAGTGAGTACAGCTAGCAGAAGCAAGAGAGTGGTAACGTTAGCAAACTTCTAATATTTGCTGTTGGCTAAATGTAAAATAGCTTTTCAAATATGTTGTTTAAACAGCAAAAAGCCTCTTTACGCCTTTCCTAATGTACCCTTTCAAACTTTCAGAAGTCAATCTTTGCATTCAGCCACGTCTCAGCAAACATAACAGTGGCTAGAAAGTGGTTAAATTCCAACGTTATTTATTATACAGGCGTTATAAATATATTATACATATATATACAGGTATTTCTTACAGTAGCAAGTAGGTTAACAAATATAATGTTTTAAGTTGAGGTATGCTCCTATGTCCTTTTTTGTACTAATAGCCAAACGAAGGAACAATAATTAATTTATAGATAAAAAAGGTCACTAGATTAGTTATCAACAGAAGTTATTTTTAGTAGCAGCCCTCTACAACTGTAAAATGTAAATTGTTTACATTAAAGCAGTAATAAACATCATGACAGGAACCATCATTCTGCACACCTAACCTTTCTATTTTAAGTCTTTTTTTTATGATACTAAAAGTATTTTATAGTTAACATTTTCGCAGCAGTATTTTTATCTGCATTTGAGTGTCTTTACAATGAACATGGTTATCAACTCTTACTTTAGAAAAGTATTTTTTATACATATTTGTCCACTAACAATCAGTTGAACTTTGTATCTTATGGAAACTTTGATCACAAGAACAGGACGGCTGTGGATCAGTTGGTAGTCGGTCAGTGATTCGATCCCCAGCTCCAGCAACCACATGTCCAATGTGTCCTCGGGCACGACACCTAACCCCAAGCCCCACACTTAAGTAGCTCCCTCTGTTTCGTTGGCAGTGTTTGAATGTGTATGAATGGTATTAGTTATTTTGTGATGGTCATTTTACATAGCAGCCTCTGCGTGTGAAGGGGTAGGTGTAAGAGCCGGCGAGTGTTATGAGAAGTCAGAAGACTAGCGCTATACAAGCTCAAGTCCATGATATTCTTCAGCAGGGGAAGTTTCCAGATGTCATAAAAGTGCAGATGAACAACATTTGACTTGAAAAATTGACCAAGTTGTCTTAAATGCTGAGACATAAGTGGGAAATAACCAAGCGGCAAGCGGTGTTGAAAAAGAAGCCGATGTGGAAATGCAAAAATCTGCAGTTCCTCAAGTGTCCGCTCAAGGCTGGCTTAAAAAAACCTGCAAGTCCCATACACATCCCATCGATTCTTCATTTTGACAGCAGAAATTAACGTGTTTAAAGCCTGGTAAACAGATTACAAAAACAGATTTTGGTCTGATTAGTTAACACAGCTAACCCTGTACTTGGGGTAAATATTTGTTTTGATTTTATGAAATGTCCCGGACTCTGCTGTAAGCTGCCATGTTGTAGCCATGGTTGTCAGCTACAGCTCTTTGCTTCTGTTGCTGAACTATCTGACCTCATTCAGAAATCAAAACCATCTACCTGTCCATTAGACCCTCTCCCTACTGTCCGAGTAAAAGCTTGCTTACCCCCTCTGTCTTCCCTAATAATGGTCATCATACATTCCTCCCTCACCTCTGGTCTTGTTCCCATTTCTTTCAAGTCAGCTTCAATTACCCCTATACTTAAGAAACCTGCTGCAGACCCAAATGACTTCAATAACTTCCATCCTATCTCTAATCTACCCTTCCTATCCAAAATTCTCTATGAACAGTTCCAGTCTGGTTTCCGCCCCCTCCATAGCACAGAGACAGCATTGGTAAAAATCACCAATGACCTCCTCATGGCAGATGACTCCGGACCTCTAACCATCCTCATCCTCCTTGATCTAAGTGCAGCCTTCGAAACCATCTCCCATCACACACTCCTTGACAGACTTGCCTCCATCAGAATCACTGACACACCCTTGCACTGGTTTTCATCCTATCTCTCTGGTCGTACTCAGTTCACTCAACTCGGAACCTTCAAATCCCAACCATTTCCAGTCACCACCGGTGTTCCTCAGGGTTCTGTCCTGGGCCCCCTTCTGTTTATCATCTATCTCCTTCCTCTTGGCCATATCTTCCGTAAGTATAACATCCAGTTCCATTGCTATGCGGATGACACCCAGCTCTATCTGTCCACCAAACCCACCTCCTCCCTCCCGCACACTTCCCTGACTGATTGCCTGCAAGAAATCAAATCCTGGTTCACCTTCAACTTCCTCAAATTAAACAGTGACAAAACCGAGCTTCTCCTCATCAGCACCAAATCAACAATCTCCAAACTTGACAGTTTTTCTCTGGCTATTGACCACTCCTCAGTTTCCCCTTTCCCTCAGGTTAAGAGTCTGGGTGTCATCCTTGACAGCACATTATCATTCCAAGCTCACATCAATAATATCACCCGGTCTGCTTATTTCTATCTACGTAACATTAATCGCCTCCGCCCGTCCCTCACTCCCAGCAGTACTGCCATCCTCGTCAACACCCTGGTTACATCCCGCATTGACTACTGCAACTCCCTTCTCTTTGGTCTCCCTCTCAAGTCCATCCACAAACTTCAACTGGTCCAGAATTCTGCCGCTTGCATCATCACCAGAACGCCCTCTGTTAATCACATCACCCCTGTCCTACAGCAGCTTCATTGGCTCCCGGTTAAACATCGCATCACCTTCAAAATTCTGCTTCTCACCTTCAAGGCTATCCACAACCTCGCTCCGCTTTACATCTCGGAACTCCTGCACATCAACATACCTACCCGCACTCTCAGGTCTTCTTCTTCCATTCAACTCACTGAACCACCCGCCCGCCTGTCCACCATGGGGTCCAGGTCCTTCAGCCGCTCTGCCCCTCACCTCTGGAACTCTCTCCCACCACAAATCCGTAATATCGACACTCTCTCCATTTTCAAATCTCATCTCAAAACACATCTTTTTAAACTGGCATATTCAGTCTGATCATTCTCCACCCGTTCTCATAACTCCTTTACATCCTGTACATTTGTGTTTTTTAATGTTAATTTTATCGTTGTGTCGTTACCTTGTTGTTGTTTTTTTTAATCTCTGCTCTGTAAGGTGACCTTGAGAGTTTTGAAAGGCGCCTTTAAATAAAATGTATTATTATTATTATTATTATTAGGTTGACCAAAAGTTCATTAGAGTCAGCATTTCCAATATGGCGACCGCTTTGGACAGGCTTCCAAAACTGCACTTCAGAAACCAATAGGTCACATCACTCAGGCTTGTCCATTACAGTCTGGAAATAATCTACAACGACAACTGGATAACATCCATCTAGACATTGGGTGTTATACTATTTTGAAAGTCAGGTTTTCACTTGCCAAAAAAGCAGTCATATTACAAATGTTGCATTAATCACTTGCCTTTGATGGTTATGCAAATGTATAGATGTGCAAATTGAAATGTAACTTGAGCAGACAAGACAATGTTTTTATACCAAAGCAAGAGCATGTGCACACAATGATACAATTGAATTTGTTTCTATGGGTTTTATATGTTTTAATGTTGCTTTAAGTGCATTGATGTAAATACAGACTGGTGCTATGTGGTCCTGTTATCTTCACATGCAGATTCACTCAAACAATGTGAGAGCTCTCTATGGGCTTTAGTCATCCATCTTTATCTTCCTCACCAAATGGGACAGACACACACACACACACACACACACACACACACATACACATATATACACACACACACACACACACACACACACACACACACACACACACACACACACACACACACACACACACATATACACATATATACACACACACACACACACACACACACACACACACACACACACACACACACACTCACCCCAATGGAAGTTTGGCCTAACAGAAAGGAAAGCTCACCTTAATTAAGATTTTAATGCTCAAAGGATAAGCTCCATTTTTGGTGCTCTGTTCCTAATTAGAGAAATTGTCTTTAAATAGCATTGCAGTGCCTGCATGTCATCCTCAACACTAACACTCAGTTACGTTTGGGCAGTATCTGGAGGCTGAGGTTTTTAGCCACGCCAGCTCACATGTAATGAGCGGCTGGTGCTCCCATTTCTTGCTCATGAACACTTTAGCAGCAGCTCTTTCTGAGTCTCTGAAGGAGCAGTTAAGATTTTGAGCCGTGACGTATTTACTAACGAGGACACGCGAGTTTTCACACCGGGCGACTATTTGGGGAGATAAAGTGCGCCCTGCTCTCGAGCCTCTCTGACCGCTTTCTCTCCGTCATCACGCTCACCTTCCTGCTGCTCAGTCCATCTCTGTCCGCCAGGAGGGAAAAAGCGGTAGTTTGCCTCTCTATCATCACTCTACCCTTCAAGATCGTGAATAACTATTTGGACACACTCAAAAAAACAAAACAAACAAAAAAAAAAAACACGTTAGGACAAAAAGTTTTTTTGGACACTTTTTGCAACCTAAAAAAAAAAAGTTAGATTTCGTGAAAGATGCTGGATCGTTGCAAGACAATTTCAATGAAGTTGCCCTTTGGAGTCCTGGCTTGTCTATTGGTGACTTCTGTTGTAAATGCAGATGGTAAGTTCATATTTTTAGCCATTTAACCAAATTATTGTATTACCTGAGTGACAAAAGAACTCTAGAGTGTATTACAACCTTAAAAATGATCTCCAACACAATTATAAAGTCCTAATGGAATGTAAAATATGTTCTATTGAGTTTGTTTAACATTTGGTAATGTACTAATCCTTACAAAGAGCCTTAGAAAAAATACCTGCCCAAAAAGATCTAACCTTTCATAGCTAATGTCAGCGAGCAAGCCCCCCTTTTTTTTTTTTTTTTTAATTCAATGTAATTATTTCGAGCAATATACAAAAAGCCACAAGTCTAATTAAACTGTGCTAAATGGATATTCGGGCGCAGTAATAGAATAATCAATGCAGACATAATTGTCATCTTTGGGCAACATATTTCGCTTTCTCAACCTCTAACAGTAAAGCTGTTCAGTGTTTTTAACCCTATAAGAGAAGACAGTGACAGTGACAGTGACAATGGGCTCGAGCATGTAGCCAATAAACCAACAGGGAGTAGATAAAGCAAATGCTTACATCTGGAAAACTTGTACCCTGTTCAAGTCAGATACTGAGATGTCATGTGTGTTGCTGCAGTAATATACTTTATACCATGCATGTTAATTGATCAGCTGATGGGGTCAAATATTATTTTGTATGAAGTTGGAATTCAACTGGAATTTTACGTGATAATAGATTACCTTAGGTAGGATACATGTTTTGATTTTGTTTTGGATTGTCGTTCATAATCTAATTAAAAGCTGTATCAACATATATAAATTAACAATTTGGTTTTTTTAAATCTATATTTGTGTATCTGTGAATGGCCTGCTTTGCTGTTAAGTCTAAAAGGATCATAATGTGATGTTAGTGGAAACTCTGGGATTTCATTCAATAGCACAATGAAAATTGGCAAGAAAAAGTATGCAGAAAAAATATCTAATGCTGATATAAAGTTCCTGTAGCCTAACAAGTGTAACCAAATTGCAGTTGATTGTCTATCCTAAACTAAGGCATATTTTTTTTATTGTTTTTGGAAGACAGAAAAGAGAGAACATACAACTTTGAAAGGAACGGTGAACATTAAAAAAAAAAAAAAGATGTAAATGTAGCTCAGTTGGCTGAAAGGCTAGTTTTCTGGGTTCTTTGTCCAATGTTGTTAGGCTAGCAATATATTCTAAAAATGCTTTCCAGACACAGCCAGAACCCAGAGGCTCAAAGGTCAAATGTATACAGCCGATTTAAAGGTAAAAAGAAAAGATATTCAAAGTTTCTTCTCTTCTTAGGTCGAGTGTTTGTGTTGAACCTGAGGAACTCCTCTGGCCTGCAGGGATTCAGAGACGCCGAGAGGGCTTGTGCCTCACAACATGCCCGTCTTGCATCAGCACAGGAGCTCCATCACGCTGTGGTAGAGTGCTTCTTCTCCCCCTGCACCCGTGGGTGGCTATATGGAGGCTCAGTGGGGTAAGAAAGGAAGCATCTGTCTATAATGCTGTGCATGTTTGTGAGTGAGGGTCTTAGTTGTTATAAGGCACAAAAAAAGGAGACCTGAGATGTCTAGTCTAGATCAAAGGTCATCTTGGTGTGTGTATACCCTTCTGTGTGTGTGATGGAGGTCTCAGGAACGGATGAAAGGGAAAGAAAGTGAAGGCAGCAGCGGTACTTATAGAGAGAGTGGGAAGATAGAAGACGAGGGTGACACATTTCAAGGGGAAAGAGAGAAGAAAGACGGAGGAGGAGAGGGAGAAAGACTCCTCTGTTCCCTCCTGGAGGAGGAGGAAATTCTGAGCCGGGGTGTCATGTCGACAACTGCCTCCATTTACACCTCTCATCTCCACGGTAACATGACACACTGCCTTCAGCATCCCCAGACAGACAGAAACAGACAGACAGACCTGACGGTAAAGAAGTACATTGTTTTATTCAGGTGTTTGATTGACACTTGTATCCCCAGCAGTTATGGCAGAGGATAAACAGAAATATTACAACCAGGCTTTTCTATATTGTTATAGCCTATAAGGTGATTTCAAGCCTGTAGGGTGTAAATGTTCAGTATTACACAGGCTTGTGCTTTTCAGAGTTGGACTGAAACAACCTATCCTGAAGTTTTCAAAAGTGGTGTTCTAGCAAAGTTTCCTTTTTTGATAGTTATCGATGTATGAATAAAATGTGTTATTTCTTAGTTTGCCCACGAAAATAGGTTCCTTTCTACCCTGAACATTTCTAAAGAAGGGCCTACTACAAGTTATAGCTTCTGAAATTCTTTAATTCTCTTTTTAATTAAATAAATCAATATTTTGTCATTAAAAAAAAATCTGAAATCTTAAAAAATATAGGCTTACCTAGAGCTTTATACCCTTACTTTGGAAAATCTCAATCTGGGAATTTGAAGAGTCTGTTTGCTTGAATAGTTCACTGACATATCAGTATTATTTTGAAATATAAATCATAGATATAACAAAGAAATAATAAAACGATCAAAAACACGACAAGAAGTCTACAGCCCATGGAGCTGTGCTTGAAGTGAATGCTAGAATGAGCAGGTCATAATGCATTCAGTGTTGACAATGTAATGGAAACATTGCTCTATAGTGTGTAAACTAATAATTTGTCCTCAAAGCAAAGTATTAGACAATGAAACATTTCACCTGACAACCGGTGGGGGGATATAGTTAGTTGGGAGATAAAAGTTAAGATATTCATTTCATGTTTAGGAATATATATATCCAGAGATTATTTAGTCTAAACCAGAAATCACTAACGTAAAAACCTGCAGACCAACAAACTATCAAGTCTCAGCGCACCACTGCTAGCACAGCCAATGCTACCACAGCTAATGCTAGCTCAGCTAATGCTAGTGCTCATATGGCTAAACAAGGTATTGTAAGCTGAATGGTAAAAATGGGTTATTATGTTATCACTTTGAAAGTAATATTTATTAGCCTATACACCTTCAGGCACATTTTAGATTTGAAAGTTTCATCTGCTCTTTAGATTAGAATAACTTTGTTTACAGCACCTTTAAAAACAGGGTTTACAAACGGGGTTGACATGAGAGAAAAAGAAGGAGGTTACATAGCAACAGAAACCTGAACATTGGGATGATTTTAATTCACCTTATAAAAGCAGGAAGTAATATTTTGCTGTCACAGGGCGAAAAAATTGCACTGACATAATATTGAGGTCTGTTTCGTAATAACAAGTGCTTCTCAAAATGACCTTAACATCTTCCTCTTACCTGTCAATCATAGATCTGCGACCCTGGTAACCAAACACAATCTGTCTGAATTGACACTCAGGTACATAAAAGCACACATTGGGATTTTTTCCACTTATAGTTGTGTCATGTTAGGTGAGGGGCTCGAAGTAGGGTAGGAATGATGAGAGGTCTGTTACTTTCTCTTTTCTCACATGCAGACACAAAAACGCAGACACAAAAACGCACACACAGAAACACACACACAGGCCTGTATGAGCTGCAGTTTAGTGTAAAAACAGCATTTGTGTTTTTTTTCTCTCTCAGAGTGTTTTCTTGGCGGTTTCTGTCTTGCTGCCCAGTTCTCTCGCTCCCATTTTGACTTTTGTCCTTATAAGCTGAAGTTAGCATGGCACAAGCATGCAGCATGACTCACACCACTTCTCACAGTCTCGCTGCGCTGCCAGTCAAATTCTTTCCAATTACTGTTGCTTTGATTAACTCAGGAACTCAAGTTTACACACACACACACTCACAAACGTGCAGACATACGAGCCTGTGCCACATCCGTTTCCATTTAATGATGCTTGATTATCCATCCTACAGATCAAACCTGTTATTCATATCGTAAAGGGTGTAATACGTCTGCATTTATTTTTACATCTCTAAACTCAGCCAAACTCTGATGTGTGTCGGGAGCTACTATGGGAACATGATTTGATTGGCCTGGGAAGTCTGAGTCAGTCTTATCTATTGCTTTTGTTTGACAAATGGGCTAATGATGCTATAAACCTTAATGTTGCAACCAAAAATAGACTTTTAACTCAGCAGTTTTTTTTGCCACTGCAGCTTGTAGACATTATTCATTTGTTCCCTGTAGACTTTGCATTATATCAAGGCCCTAATGTTATCATTGTTCTATATGAAGCTGGCTGTAACTTCAGGCTTCAGCATGGGAACATCTATTCGTAATGTGTCACAGTGAGATAATATTGTGCCACCGGTTACAAGTGCTGATACTGCAGCATGCCTAAGCCCTGATGTCTGCCCCTGGATTCTAATGTCATGCTGTGATAATATTTAAGTAAGTTACTAATCAGGGAGTGACCAAGAGAGGACACAGAGTACTGTATGCATCTGGATGTGTGTGTTGTCATGTTACCAGGATACATACATACACCAGATCTGCTGCTTTATAGATACTGTTTTTGCAGGATTCCATTAACTTTACTTTTGACAGGGGTGAAGTCACAGCTGAAGGAGTGCAGGGCAGTTCCTCTGCATTTGTAAAAGTAATAATACTTCAAGTAAAAGAGTAGATATAGAGGCAGATTTGGATGATTAATGGAAGAAGTAAGAAAGAAGAAATATTCTGCAAACGTTTAATATTTTGTACCATACATTCAACCTTTTTTGGATTATTTGTATCTTTATAGTTAATTGAAGGAAAGACCTCTGAGGGGTTAAGAGGAAATAATAATAATTCTATACTTTATTGATCCCGCGAGGGGAAATTCGTTTTTACACTCTGTCTAGTTAACATGCTACACAAACATAGGCCGAAATAAACACACATGCACAAACAGGATCCTATGGACATGTATTAATGGAGAGGTCTCAGAGTGAGGGGCTGCCCACAGTGGGCGCTCCTGAGCTGGTGGGGGGGGTTTGGTGTCTTGCTCAAGGGAACCTCAGCAGGGCTCAGGAAGTGGACTGGCACCTCTCCAGCTCCCAGACCAATTTCTGGACTTGGCCTGTGCCAGGACTTGAACTTCCAACCCTCTGATTCCTAACCCAAGTCCCTACAGACTGAGCTACTGCCGCACCAATGTTGTGTTTGTTAACTTTAACCTCCATGTTTTTGGCATGGTTTCATTTTTGTCATGACAAATTTGGTATGTTTGTTAATGGGTATGTGTGGTTGCTTCTAAAAGAAAGCAAGGGAAGATTTGTCTTCAGAAACACAACACATAGAAGAGAAAATCAGCAAAGTCATAGAGGTACATCTTTGTCAACTGGGGGTCACCAAAACCAATGCTAGCTGAAAGTTCCCCACTGGAGCTCTAAGCTTAAACTAAATGAGGTTGAGTAAAATCGACTTTATCTTTCCCTTTGTAGTTCATATGCCGGTATGTGTTATGTGAGTTAAAAATTAAACATAGACTGTGTTTAATCTGACTAATATGTAAGTATGTCTGTATGCACATGAGAAGACATGTTTTAATCTATCTCTCTGTCTGTTTATTGTCTTCCAGGACCACAGTGTGTAATATTGTGGGCAGTGCCTTTAAAGCAGTGGACGTGAGAACACAAAATGCCACAGAAGATGCTGCCAACCTCAACGCCTTCTGCATTAAAGACAGAGGTCAGTAAACACACATACTGTATGTACTGAATTATATCATATGAGTGGACTCCATTTCTTTGTTCATCCAAACCTTTAGTTTATCCTCAGAAGCATTGCAGTTTCTCTTATTTCAAATGATGTTGAGTTACAAAAGATGAAGCATGAAAATGAAAATCTAAAAAGTAGCATAATCAGAGAAAACAATTGTACATTCAGGTGGAATGGTTTCGAGATTATTGTCTGGAATTGTCCACAAGAAATGTGTCGATCTTAACAGAGTTGTGCATACACTTTGACTCAAGTAACGAAGTTGTTATGTTTAACACTAAACAAAAATATGCACTCTTGAATAGGGATTGTTTCGTCATCTTAATTTTTTAACAATTCAACACTTACATTTCACTTTCTTTGTTCAATAGTTTTCTTTTAGTTTTAAGTTAAATGTGTGTATTTGGTTTTTACAGATGTGCCTTGTGGGGACCCTCCATCCTTTCCTAATGCCCATCTACAGGAGCACAGTGGGTATGAGATGGGGGATGAACTGCTCTACACCTGTGTGCCAGGGTATTTAATGCCCAGCAGACACAAGGCCTTCAGCCTGCTGTGTGACAGCTGTGGAGAGTGGTATGGACTGGTGGAGATTTGTGTCAAAGGTAAGGAGCTCTTTAAACTGTTTTTGTTGGGCAGAAATTGAAAGGCAGAAAGAGAAAGGCCCCCTTTTTTCTTGTCCTCTTCAAAGCTTTGATCTTTGACCCAAACAGGAGACCCCGTCTAAACTCGACCTCCTTGCTTCTTGCTTGTTAGCTTCCATTGTTGTTAGGTGACTGGTACTTGATTCCTGGCTTTGGAAAACAGAGCCTCAGTTGTGAGTCGGGATGAAAATGGCTGCATCACACCTCAGTGTGACATGCCATAGTGTAGATGGGTTCATAGCTGAGGGAGAAGAGGGAAGTAGTTGTCTACGAGGTTGGTATGCTAGGTCTGTGTCCATAATCAGCTAACAGAGTCTGAGTCATGTTTGTGCTCAAGAGCAGTGGGTCCTGAACCGTTCCAAGATAAAGACTAGAGGTCAAAGATGATCTAATGAGACAACAATGCCAGAGTGGAGAAATCTGTTTTTTTATCTGAGTTTAGTCAAAGCCTTGTTTAGAGACATATCCAGCAAATAATAGGAATTTATACGTAATAGTAGATTTTAAAATATTGGCAATTTTTGCCTTAATAGAGATAGAAATAGAGAGGAAATACAGAAAGTAGAGTGGTATTGAGTCGAGTGAAAGTAGATGCAGCAAAGGGCTGAGGTCAAACTTGGGGCCATAGGTTTGAAGGCTATAGACTGTTTAAAGGGCGGGTGCTGTAAATCCAGCACCCCTGTGAAAGTGAATTTCCCTGGTTTGCAATCTTTACTCTGAGTTAGGCTAAAATGCCTTATTTTGGATTAACTACTTTTTAGTAGTATCATAGTTCTCATGTCTTGGTAAGAAAGCAAACAAATGTATTTTCCAGTCCAATCTATATGGTCCCAATCCTATCTTTGGCTATCTTTTGCTACTAAATACAACTTTGTCAGAATCTTAAAGTTGTCTTTGATATGTGAAGTAAATCTGTCCTTTGTGTTTCTGCAGATGAGACCGAAGGTCATGTAGACTATGAGGATACGTTCCCAGATTCATATGGAGAGGTGGAACATCACAATAAAAAACCAGCAGAGGCTCATGGGGAGGTGTATGAGGAGATCCATGTTCCTGTTTACCCAAGTCAAGAGCCACAAGAGACAAGCTTCAGTGTCATAGTGGAGAAAGAGCATCAAGACCAACGGGAAGAGCATGATGCGGATGGAGAGGTGACTGGAAGAAACGCTGAAGGAGTAGAAAGAGACGAGGAACGCCCTGTTGAGGACTTTATAGGCCATCCGAGGTGGGAGCAGGAGAGGAGGGAAGTGGTTACGACTGATGCAGCTCCAGCAACGCAAGCACCTGTGTCCCTACTATCCCAGAAACACCTCTTCTGGTTTCCATCTGAGGCTTTTCAGGAGCAGGGTCCTGTCTCCACTAATCCAGTCACACAGACTACTCAGAGAGCCTCAGGCGCCCAATCAGAGGAGAGCAAAGAGCAGGAGAGCCAAGAAGGGAAGGACCACCACCAGCATCCTGCTCATACTGACGACCATGATCATGAGCCAGATGATGGTGATCAAGACGCAGATGACCAATCTGATCATAACGACAGAAGCCATGACGACCGGGATGCTGATGAAGACAGCCATCACGATGATCAGGACGACCCTAATAGTCACCAGGAAGAAGATGACCACGATGACCATGTGGAACATTACGTTCCAGCTCAGCATGATAGAAGGGACCACAATGAAAAGCACGAAGACCACGATGACCATTATGACATGGGAGAACACGAGGACGAGCGAGATCGCGTCCGCTACGGCAGCCAGGAGTACGATGATCGAGACGACACGTATGACGAACATGAAAGTTATGAAGATCACGAGGATTTAACTGACGATCGTGACAAAGACAATCAACAACAACCTGATGGCTCAGAGGAACATCCAGACCACGATGACCATGACGACGACCAGCGTGAGGAGCATTATGACCCGGAGGATGATGATATCGACCATTACCCTGATCACCATGATCACCATGATCACGAACACGACGACCATGACAGTTATGACGACCATGACAGCCATGAAGAGGTGGATGACGGTCATCAGCATGTTATCTTCTCTATAGCAAAGGATGATCGCCACAACATCACTCAGACGGTGACAGGAGAAGAGACGACCACAGATGACACCTGGTTAGACGGCTACCCTGTTGTTCAAGTGGGAGCAGAAAATGGGGATTCCACAACAGAAAGACCGAGGGGGACGGTCGTCAGGACCACAGACAAACCCAAAGATGTGGATATTCATGGACCTGTGCCTTACACAAACTCACCAGAGATCCATGAGTCTAATACTGACCCGTCCTTAGAACAACAAGGGGGCGTAGAGGAGATGTTAACCATTACTCCTGCAACCTTGCAGCCTTCAGATTCCCCCGCACACCCTGACACCCTCGACTACGACACACAGCAAGCAGCTCCCACTCGCCCATGGATTGGTGGCCCAACTGAGCACCCCTTCCTGGAGCAAGACCCAGCTCCACCAATGCATGACGGCGACATACTCACTGGAGGGATGGAGGGGCACACTGTGCACGACCTCCCTGGCGAGACCGGTGAGAGGGATGAGATGGAGGGAGAGTTGGGGGAGGTGATGTGCACGGGGGAGAACTGTACTGCTCCTCCTCCAAGCTCCTCCAGCCGTGGGCCCACCGTGGCAGCCATAATCGCAGTGGTGTGTATGGTTGCTGCTGCAGTCTTTGTTGGAGTTTGGTGTTACCGACGGCAAAGGCAGAAGAGCTCGATGTATGAGATGAACGGAAAGGGTCAGAGTCAGAGTCAGAGCAGGCAGGGCCAACAGATAGAGATGCAGCAAAAAGTGTAAGAGTGGGAGGTAAATAAAGAAGGACTCTGAAAGAGGACAGAGACCTCAATGAGATTTTTGAAAGATTCAGATGTGAGGAAACGCAGCCATTTATCATGCTAGAAAATACTGCAGAAGTGAAGATTTTGGGTACTTAATAACAGATGAGATCTGCTACAGCCCTGTTCTGACAGGCGAAACATATCTATGTGCTGAAAATGTTATGGAAAACAGGGTGACATGATGCTTAACATAGAGAAACCAAACAGGATTGTAGCAGTTCTGCTTCTCCCATTCATCCATTTTAAGGAAATGTAGTCATCTTTGTTATGACTACCCACTATTTTCTAACACTTAACATCTAGCTGAACAGGTAAGGGGGCTGTATCTGGATTGGACTCAACTCCAGAGACTAAAAACAGTCCTTATAAGGACATGACCATGTAAGAAAACCACAAGAAGGCATGCCTTCTCTGTCTGAATATATATACCAAGACTTTAAACTCCAAAACTATTGGACATTGTGGTAAAGATTTTTTTTTTATGTTATTTGTTTGGCCTTTGCCTTTTTCTGTTGGGACAGCCAAAGAGACACAAGAAATGTGGGGAGGGGGAGAGTGAGGATGATATGTGCAAAATGGCCGCAGGCCCTGAGTCCAACCATTGACGTGTGCATCTAGGAATTGGTCTCTATCGTGGGGCATCTGCCAACTACCAACTGAGCTTAACCAGCCCCTCTCTTGTTATTTTTGTTGACTTTGTTTACTGCTTGTTCATTATTGATTTAGTTTTGTTGTTCTTCTCAATCTTTTCTGTTTGATCGAGTATCATACGGATAAAATTCAACTCCACAACAAGATTGTGAAGTTCAGTGCAACTCAGAATATCTGAGATTTGGGCAGGTAGTCCAAATAAGTGACTTGGCTGCTTTCAAACAAGCATGCCCGTGGTTATGGATGATAACAGTAAGGGTTAGAACGGATTAGAGGGTTTAATGACAAGTAAGAGAGGAAAGGGAAGGAAAAAATATGTTGGGAAAGATGTGAGACGGCAGGTTGGCAGTAGAAACAATTGAAGTCTTCTGCCTCTAAGTTTTGACAGCCTACTGGTGAGAGATATGGAGCGAGAGTCCATTGAGACTGAGACTCAGCCCACAATATGTTTATGTGGGTGTGTGTGTGTGTGTGTGTGTGTGTGTGTGTGTGTGTGTGTGTGTGGGTGTGCGTGTGTGTGTGTGTGTGTGTTTGTGTGCATGTGTGTGTGTGTATGTGTGCATGTGTGTGTGTGTCTGTCTGTCTGTCTCAGGACCGTGCAATGCGCCGGTCAGCGGTACATCATATTTGCTGATGGCCGTCAGACGAACCGAGATTAAATATTGTGGTGCTGCCATGGAAACAGAGAAAAAATAAAATATGGACCTGCATTCTTATTCCCCTCGACCTGCATTCAATCTAAATGAATAATCTTTTTAATGAATAATGTAGTTTAATTTCTAAATATTTAGTAGTAATGGGTTAGTCAGTAAATTTGGGTGAAAACCAGGGCAGGACAACACATCCTTATATGTATATAATATAATTTATATAATGATAAATTGTTAAATGAAGCCTGATAATAATGAATGTAATGCTTAATCCTTTAACTAAGTTTTAATTTTTATTTCCTTGCTGTATTTGCCCTGTTCAATAACAATATAAAAGCTAAAAGGTTATAACTTTGATCTTGGACTGGGAAAGATATCCACTAGTTAGGCATTAGTTTAATTCTTATTTAAAATTTGTGGTAATTCAGATCATTTTATCATAAAAAAGGCTATATGAGTAGGTAATATGAGTTGTAAAGTCCAGTTTTAAAAAATGAAGGATTTAACAGTGTCCTGTAGAAATGTATGACTCTGTGATATTTACGCTCTTCCTGTGTCTGTATTGTGCCAAATACTTGACAGTGAGGTCAAATGTTAAAATAAAAATGTGCAAGTTCATAAACTTCAAGTAGTCATAAAAGGGTTTAAAGATATACATATAATTGTTTGTGATTCTGGCCATGTATAAAGATTACACAAAAAAAAATGGCAATAACTTAAATAGAGAGTGCTCTACTCTTTGAAATTCACTGTAGTTCATTGTTCAATGTCCAATGTGGCCTGTTGTTGTCATCAGTCATAAATGATTTTTTAAAATTTTTCCTTCCTATGCGTCAAACTTAACATCAACTTTTCTAAGCTGATGATTGTTATTGATTTGTTTAAAATTGCAGACAATATTTTATTATGATATCTTTTATGTCCATATTGTTGTGTCTGTTTCTGTCATTTTGAAATTGCAAAAACTTGATGTGCATATTGCAGCATTACTGGTTTCAGCGAATACGTTTGGCTCGTTTGTCTTTGCCAAAGTCACTAGAGGTTACTTCTTAATGTTCAACACAAGGTCTGCTCATCAATACTTCTACTTTTTTCCTTCCCCTACAAGTACACATTGCTGGTTAAAAGAAGTGCTATGACGGTTTGAAAAAAATACCTCACTGTAGATTATCACGTCTGAACACATGTTGCCTGTAGAGTAATCATAAACACTATGAATGGTAAAATACCAAGATGAATTATGACAAATTAAAAATAAAGCAAGCAACAAATAACATACTAAATCGTTCTCATGATGCTAATATTATTCCATTTGTTTCTTGAGACAGCCAGATGTGTGTGATGTCAGGATGAGATGTGTACTGAGACCTCCAAGTCAAAATAAACTCCTAAACACTTAACTTTTTATTTTTATTTTTAAGCCATTGAGGTGAAAGAAACACATCGACACATGCTGTAATGTGATCATTTTCACATGGTGGCTTTTTTACTTTGAAATTGTATTGTCATACTGTTTTATTTTAGGTTGTAAGCCATTTATGAAGACATCATTAGAAAAATTGTGTTTGTTTCGATACTTCCTCGGTTGATTATCAGGAAAATCTGGAGGAACATTTGGCCAAATTAGCTATGGCTATAGAGAGCTAACATTAGCATTGAGTACCACTACCTAGCATATCTTTACTTTGGCAATGAAGTGGCTAAATGCTAGCATTGGCATTGTATAGTGTTATATGAAAGGGAAGTCCAATAATTCCATCTTACAGTGATGGTAACTAGAAAGTGGTGATGGTATATGCCAATGTAAGTGTTGTCAAAAAGAAAGCGCAAGGCTTTTATTGTTGTTTTATCTTGAAACATGGCCTAAAGTGCTTTCAAATAATCCCTCTTCACTGTCAGGATGCAGTCAGGTAATAATGATTTGTATTTTTTCCTTACATTTCTACGATTTGCCCTCTGGAACACAGCAGTTTGACATATTTGAGTTTTTCAGTCTGAGTGTGACATCGCATGAAAATAGTAGCCATGTGACCAGTCAATTGTTTCCCATTTGTTATGCAAGTTTGTAAAAAGATGACGTGTCAAATATTTAAGTGTGACTTTGACACCTGACCTTGGATCGTCTTGACCAGAACTTCATCTTAACTACTAACCATGCCCCTGCCAAAAGCCATTTCCCCATCTTTTTTTGTGATACGTTTCAAAAACCTTGAAGTGGGACAAAAAAGGCAGCTAAGACGAAGTGCCGATTAGATGTAGAAGTAATAGAAGAGACAGGTAAATACAGGCAGGAGAGGAATGAGAACGCAGAGTTATAGACGAACAGTAATAGAGCGAGAATGTTCCCCTGTGGGTTTTTAACAGCAGTGTGTGACAAACAGCACAGAGACTCAATGTTCAAACATTATTAAACAACTCGGTGTGTCCCTGGTGTCTCACTACTCAGCACAGCTCGGGGTTTGTGTAACTGGACCTCCAAACATACTGCTCATTCCTAATGGACTGAAACAAAGTAAAAGTATCGATTAGTAAAAGGGTTTTAGTAGAAACATTTACATTTAATAGTTTCAGTGTGGAAATTGTGATGATTTGCTGCTGTTTTTGTGGTTTTATTTGATATCAAATGGATAATGTTTGCATTCTGGATGGCTGGTTGGACAGAACAACTGACGTCAAGAAATTTAATTTAGCTTCAGTAAATTAATAATAGTATTTGTTTTTTTACTGATATTTCATGTGTCTCAATGATTTGAAATATTACCGTTTGTCTTTCAGTTTTATTAAAATGTCATTGTGAAAGTTAACATTTTTTAAAGACATTAAACATGATTCACAGCAGAACAATGGGTTCATAAAACAGTAAAATCTCATACCTTTTTAAAAAACATTTAACCACCATGTTTTAAAGTCTGTACCACTCGACTGGATGTTTAGTGCACAAAATCAGAAATGTCAATATATATCATTCAGGATGCGGATCTTTCAGGTAAAACAAAAAACAAAACACATTGACCTATCAGAGCCTCGTATCTGAAACCAATAAATAGAAACTTAAGGAGTTTTGGTGCTGTTGTGTTCTGATTGTTTTTCAGTTTTTCGGCGGACTTTCCAACATGGGAATATCATCATCTTCGTCCAGGAAATCATCAATAAACTCCACCACCTCTCCCTGCAGAAAAATAAAACAAGTCAGGGAGGGTTTGTTTTGTTTCAGCTACATTTTTCCCCCACAGTGAATTAGTATAAATCCTCCCACTCACAGTTCAATCTGTGATTTCTCTCATACCTAGCATTACTAAAGAGATTACAGTGAAGACCTAAATAGTATTTACCTAAAACAACATGTAATCCTGGCTTAATGTGGGGCTGCCCTTATGGCCAGGGTCTTTGTGCTGCATCATAATAACTCAAAGAAACATAGTGTCATGCTGCCATCTAAAGGCTGTTTTTCATATTGCAGTCTGATAATCAGGGCTGACATTGTACTGCAGGTATCATCATGTGAACAGACCAAAGACTACAGGGTTTTTCTAGAAATCACACAAGGACAGAGCCTTTGAAAGACACAAACAACAATGTGCAAACTCTATCGTGAAGATCTTCTTTTTTTCCCCCAAAGGTGGACTGTATTCCATTCATTTGAACAAAGATAACCCTCTGGCTTGAAACATCCTGTGATGCACCAACACACGGAAATATGTAAAAAAAAAAAAAGAAGAAGAAGCACTCACCTCATCGTCGCTCACCAGGCGCAGTTTGGAAAACTCTAACATCTGTAGCTGCATCGTGGTCTGATTGTAATACCGCACTGCCTCCTGCAGAACACACAAACACGACAAGTACACTTTGTGTTAAAGTTACTCAGTTCACAAACAAGAGGAAAAAGCTGAAGCCAGCTAAGCCTTGTGAAACATACAGAAATTTTAAGCTGAAAAGAACATACAAATATTTACAGGACTTTCATATATTTCTGTTAAATGTAATGCACAAGTTAGCAAAACTTAGAAGAAAACACAGGAAATGTGGTACTATCGAAATTTAGTCTGCATCGTTTGAAGAAATTGGCCCCTAACCCCAATAAAAATACTATAAAAAATACGTAGTGTACTATAAGTATTTGTCTCTACAAGAATAAATGTTTGTTCACTTCCCTGCAGAGCGTTTTGATACCTCGACTTGG
Source organism: Labrus bergylta (assembly GCF_963930695.1). Taxonomy (NCBI): domain Eukaryota; kingdom Metazoa; phylum Chordata; class Actinopteri; order Labriformes; family Labridae; genus Labrus; species Labrus bergylta. The sequence goes on along the minus strand of NC_089213.1, from coordinate 19,990,622 downwards.
AGCCAGCTGTCATTGGCATAGCATAGCAAGCCAGGCTAGCTACTTCTTGCCAAGCAATTGTGTATTTTATTGTAGACTACTAGCAATCACATGACTTTATTTTGTTAAATAGCTACCTAACCTCGGAGCCTACTGCTGCTCGCTCTGATTGGTTACAGAGGCTTTTTGGTCTGTGCTCTGTAATGACGCCACAAGAAAATCTGAAATGAACTGAGAGCAATTCTAGGCTAACCGTCTACACCTCTCATTGTTAAGCATTAAATGCAGCAGCCAGTTAGCTTAGTTTAACATTAAGGCAGGAAACAGGGGGAAACAGCTAGAGCTGCCAAATATAGTTGGATCTGCCTACCAGCCTCTTATCATTACAATGTTATGTATAGTTTTTTTTAATTTGTACTTGAAACCAAGTAAGAAACAAAAACGTATTGTTTTATCTGGGGTTTGTGTCGAGGTTAATCACTCGCCATCAATCCAAAGTGCACAGTTTGAAAGTGGCTTCAGGTCCTTCCTAAAAACAGATTAGGCAAGACTTTCATACTTATTTTTTTCTCTGTGAGTTTGAGCAGAGCAGCAAATACTCCTTCTACAGTTTTTCAAAAGCAGAGGCTTTTGCCAAGCTAAGTTAACAGGCTTCTTGTTGTAGGTAAAAATGTACCACACAGACATGAGAGTGGTTGTGATCTTCCCATTAGACTCCAAATGAGATTAAATAGATGTAACTATTCACAAAAAAGTCCTTTTGCACTTAAGTATTTAAGGCTGGGTATGAGTAATAATTGTCACTGTTTTAGCCTATATTGGATTTAAACTCTGAACTGGAACCACTTGTGCTTCAGTTTGTGTGTAAGGTTTATAATCATTGATATGTCTCACAGGTCTCGGTAAGAAGTCCTCCTCTATCAGCCCCCACTGGCTTTTGTGGAACTTGTAATATGCCACGTTATTCTTCATAACTTCATCACTGGGGTCAAAGAGCATGTAGCTGGCAGCACATGGCACTGCATTCTTCAGGTCATTCACTGAAACACAAACATTACGGCAGAATTTAAGGACGCCATTGATGAAAGTCACATCACAGTAGACCTTAAAAAGCCACAAAGGGACAAGAGTTCTCTAGTTTCATAATAAAACCAGAATGGTGGATAGTTGCAGATAACATGTGTCAGCAAAAAGAAAAATGTGCTCACATTTGTAATAGGCGAACTGAAGATAGTGGTACATAGTGGCTACAAACTTCTCGACGACAAAACCCCCTACGACTGGGGTCAGGTCACTCTCACACCTCACTTTTCTGTCCAGTACCTCGATGTAGTGATCTGTAGAAGGGAAGAAACCAAAGCAAAAGTAAGCAACGTGTCAGGTCAATAACACAGATGCAGAAGCAGCAGTGGATGGAGGAGGAACCAGGTAGGCTATGAACTGACCAGCTATGGAGGGGTAGAAGTCTTTAAAGTCTTTGATATCTCTGGGGCCCTCGGACGCAGCCAGACACTCATCGTACACCTTGAAGAAGTCCCGCAGAGCCAGCTCCATGTCTGACACAGACGTACGGAAGTTTTCTCCATTATACGCCCGGACTGAACGCACAAACAATGTCTGCAAGAACGGACACACAGACAGGAAAATGCCAATCAGTCTTGGAAACATTTTTACAGGGTTGAAAATACAATTCACCCTCAAAGTCATTGATATCCTCACTAGAATGCAAATATTAACATTCGGTATCAATATTGTGAGCTATATCAGCAACATTGAGATTCATTCAAGGTTTTTATTTCAACAGCTTTAACTATTTCAAGTCTATTAGTCGTTTCAGTTTTAAAAGTTTTAAAAAGCTGGAAAAAATACAAATTTTCTCTAAGCCAAGGCTGTAAAAAACTGACATAATCGTCATTTATAATGGGGTTAAAACATAGAATATTTTCCCCTCACGTCTCTTCAGCTCTGATTCGTCTAAAAAAAAAAAAAAAGGTCCACAGACCCCAATTTGGGAACCCCTTGAGACTGTAAATGACTGTTCCCATACTGCCAGCTTGAGCTTGGCCGGTTCACCACAGGCTGCTACCACATCAACAAAACCCAAGGAGCCAATAATAGCTGTGTGTGTGTGTGTGTGTGTGTATTTTCACAATATCCTGTGTATGGGTGGGACTCTTTCATTCAAACTATACATCATGTGAACTCCTCTCTGTGCCTCTAGGTTGAGAACCAAAAAGAATGTGTTCCTGTGTTGGTGTTTGTGTGTGTTTAAGTGTTCGTGTTGTATGTGTGCGTGTGTGTGTGTACCTCATAGGATTTGGTCTCAAGGTCTTTGAGGTGGTCTTCGGCTCCGGGCATACTCTTGTAGTAGGCCATGTTCCTCTGCATCATCTCGTCATCCGGGTGCTTCAGCAGGAAGGTGTGAGCTGCAGACACAGCTTTGGCCAGGTTGTCAGACTGGAAGGAAAGTAACATAATCAGGTGTTGAAACCATGTTTCTTTCTTTTTGCTTTATATTACATGAAATAATGCAGATAACCAAGATAAATCATTCCTGAACAACTAAAGTATGCTTATTTTATCATACCACAAAGCTGCTCCAGTATTATAAGGTACTTGTGCAGATATAATAAAGTCATACCAGAAAAATCAAGCCAACAGGTGCTTGCTGCTGGTTGCTGGAGACCCGTTGTAGTACCCCAAAAGAAGAAAGCGGTCTCTCCCGTGAATGTTTAATTTGGGGACTTCTGATGTATGCAGAGACTTAATTGTGTTGTTTCAAAACTTATTTTCTACATTTTTGGTCTTTATATTATTACACCACTTTGCAATCATGCATGTGTAAATTAACCACAGCAGCTCTAGTTCCTCCCTTTGACCCTAAGTGAACTGTGTTTAACATAACATAAGTGTAAACCAGTTCCTGCAGTCATCCATTAAGAAGCTGATGGTGACCAGCTCTGACACCCTAATGTGTCTGTATAAGTGTTCTCTTGAAAGGAAAAATAAAAAAAAATACGTGGAAATGTTGGACTGTGAGAAACTTCTTTCTGGAAGTCTCTTAGCCCCCTGTGCATCCGTGGCACGTATACGTGACGTCAGGACGTATTTCAAGGTTGTTATTAGTGATGTGAAACAAGAAACTGCGGATGCACTCGTGTCCACATTGACAATTCGGTAAAAAAAACATTACAGCTTATTGATAATCCTTACAAGTAGACAGCTATAGGAGTCATCCTGGTTCTCAAACAATCAACACATTTTGCTTACTTTGAAATATGCGTACTGCAGGTATTTGTACGGCTCTCTCCTTTCAAACTCCTCTATGGTGTCCCTGCTGGGCATGGTTTGCCTGAAAGCGGGCAGTCCCTGCTTGCAGCGCTTCAGGCACTGCGCCCTCTTCATCACGTTCCCAAACGCCCGCAGCTCGGGAAACTCTGCAAACTTTTGCTCGTCGTCCAGCCTCACCGAGCTGCAGTTGAGGTTACAGAAGGCCTCGCTGTCCCGGAGCAGCCTGTAGAGCCGCAGAGACACCTCCATGTAGTCCACTGTCTCTTTCCACTTCTCCCCGGTGTACTGGTCCAGAGCGTATTTGTACGCGGACTCCAGAGGCATCAGCTCGTTCCTCGGGAAGCTCCTGAAGCTGTATTTCTCATACTGGGAGTTCACCACGGAGGCGGAAAACGCGATTAAAAGCGCAGAGAGGAGTTGTGAAGAAGTGGAGGGTGCCATTTTTTAAAAGAAGGTTTGGTATCTGGTGGAGGAGGGCTGTGCTGGTTGGGGATGATCCAGGACCCCGGAGGTGTTTCGTTGGTGTCATAGGACCGCCTCAAGTTCCACCACGTATCCGGACAAAAGTTCCCCTCCCCCGGGCACAGACTCAGCAGCGGGCGTGGGCTGCTGGAGCTGCTCCTCCCACAAAATCACACAAGTAAATCACTGCTTGTTCTTCTGTCTTGTTACAATAGGGCCTAGATGTAACAGAGATAAGACTTTTTACAACCCTTGAACATGACTCGGGGAAATAATCGTTCACTTTGATAGACGTAGTGTAAAATGTAGGCCTAGTTGATTTTTTTTTTTTTGATTTTAAGAATAAAAAAGAGCACGCTGTTTCATGAAATAACTTTAACTTGTTCCCTAACAGCCACTGATTTCTCCGGGCGAGAGTTGAGCGTCCCTCCCCCTCCTCCCACTGCCACGTAGAACATTCCTGCCTGCATGGTGTGCACCCTCTAAAGAAAAGGGCCCGAATCCCCCCCAACCCAACAAGACCACTGCAAAGCGTCATGTTAGAGAAAAACGTGTGTCCTCATGTGACATCATTAAAGTCCGCAGCATTGAGTGCATCATGATGTCTGTTGTGCATTACTCTAGTTTAAATGTATCCAGAGGAGGGGGGGGGGATGTGTCTGCAGCTGTGTGGAGACCCCTATGTTACCACGTTGACACATATCTACAGAGGCTGCACTGCGCAAGAGCAATACGTGGTGCCCAAAACTATCCCATTCAATCCGAAAATGAGTAAAGGCAGCTGGAATGACGCGTCTCAGGTCAAGGAAGCTAGTCTGCTGTTTCAAAATAAAACCACATTTGGCTTCTTAATTTGTCTTTATATTTTATCTGCGTCACATACAGACATTGGAACATGCATCGCAGTTCTTATTCATTTAAGTTGCATAGGTCAAGCTTTTTAATTAAGGGCATTAGCTGAGGTGTCATCTAAAGTTTAACAGGATGTTGTGCTTATTTTGTGTCGCTTGACGTTCCTGCACTGGGACAGGGGGGGCAGGACTTTTATCCAAGTCAGAGGAAACCAAACTAACAGGGAACAGGGAGCCAGCGCGTACATACCCAGAGGCCGAGCCTACAGTTATCAGTATCGTTTTAATCTTTCATCAGGTAGTGAAAATGATCCAGTGCATGCAGTTGATGTTATTTCTCTCTGTTCTGGTGGCGTTTGCCGCCTGCAACGCTCCCCCGGTACCGTTAGACGACATCTTCATTGAGAAAACGTTCGTGCCGGAGCAGTGTGTACGCGCAGTTAAAGTCGGGGATTATGTTAGGTATCACTACAATGGCGTGTTTCCGGACGGCAAGAAGTTCGACTCCAGGTGAGTATCAAGCAACGAATGGTCTATTGTATTACTCTTAGTGTCACCGTGCAGAGCTGATCAGGTTCGAACAGTGCAAACAGCGTGCGTGATGCGTAAAAGTGCGCGTTAAGCGGGGAGCCACGCAGGCACGGCTGAGCTCTGGATCCATTTATCCTTACTCTTAAGTTCTCCAAAACTTTGACATGCTATTATGAATAATAACAACCAAACAAAAAAACACCCATTAAAACAGACTGAGTTTTGTCAACTTTGAATATTTTTTTTTCCCATTTGAAAAATGTTTTGAAAACTCCAGTGGACCAAGTTGTAGTGATTCATTTAGAATCTCTTAAATTCACCTTAAGAGAACCCTTGCCCTAGATTGACCTATAGGCCCAGTGCACCTTGCTTATGGACAACTTCCCATGCACCCATGCTCCCTAGACCCCCAGGGGCCCCAAAAGCCACAGGTCCACTGTGCACTTCTTGATGTTTTGGGTGTATAGTCAAGTGGAAATTTGTAATCAACTTCAATATGCTATATCAATAAGCTTCTAGCAAAGGACTTTAATATACTAAAATGTGTGATTAGCATGACACATCTGAGCAAGATTTTGTGCCTTCCCACAGTCCAGAGCCCTAATCAGTGACTGCTGTATGAGGGTTTTTCTAAATGAGTTGTCAAAGTAACTTGAAAAGTTTAACTGTGGTTTATCTGTTTCAGTTACGACCGTGGCAGCTCCTACAACGTGTTTGTGGGCAAGAAGCAGCTGATCGAAGGGATGGACAAAGCTCTGGTGGGGATGTGTGTCAACGAGAGACGTCTGGTCAAGATCCCACCTCATCTGGCCTACGGATCACGAGGATACGGTGTGTATATAAAAAAATTGTACCCCTTGTTTGTCGTAATTTTACTGATTTGTTGTAAAGAAACAGTCAGGATATAAAACAACAAGTTCTATATTAGATTTGAGGACATGCCGGTGTTTATTCCTCCAGCGAGTGATTATAAACCCACAGACGAGTGAGCACACAGCTGGCACATCTCCACATAACACTCAGAGAATTTGTTTGCACATTGGCTGAAGAACATGCGGCAAAAAGAAGAGAGTCCCACAAGAGTATTGTGTTGTTCTGGAGTCAACCAGAGCAGAGAGGAAGTGGGCTGCACCAAGGCGTCCATGTTGAATGATGTCAGAGGGACATCACAAACCAGGAAGCAAGTCAGAGAAAAACATTCTGGATCAAGGTTTCAGCTTCTATAGTATTATTATGATTATTAGAGCATCAGCTGCAGGATACTCAACCTTTTAAATCTTATTCATACTAGTCTGCGGTCCACTGTAGAGGGTATTTGTGTCATACAGTGTTGACAAAAATGCATTTTATTTTACTGATAAGAAAAAGAATTGTGTTATTGTAAGTATGTGTGCGTGTGTGTGTGTGTGTGTGTTAAATAGTTGGAAAATGGGAGAGAAAGGGGGGAGGGGGCTGCATGTGTGGACAGGTAAAAGTTGAAGCCTGTGCTATCAGAGGGAAAGAAGAAAACACAGAAGAGCAGGACTTTGGGGAATGCAGATTAAAACCAGGAAGAGACCCACCAGCTCATCAGTAGCTAGGACTTAATGGCTGCCACCCATCCATCCAGTCCTGCTTTTCCTCGCCTCTCATCTCCTTTCCTTCACCTTCTCCTCCTTTTCTTTGTTGTCTGAACTCTCGTTGAGCGAACAGGCAACTCCACAGGCATACCAGCAGTGAGAGATCACTGTTTTAACCATTTTATTGACAGAGGTAGTGAGTGAGTAATGAGTGACTCATGCTCATATTTGCAAACATCAGGTTGTTGAGCACTCTAAAATTAGAAGCTTTAGAGATTTAACATTACATGCCGGTCAGAGGAGGCTAGAGCTGGCACTGAGGACACCTCATTCATGTCAGAAGCAGCAAATCTGTCTCTTGTTTTTACATGAAGAGGTGTTCACTTAGTACATTACACACTTATTGCTGTGGCTTTAACTGTTGTTTGTTTTCATAACAGGTTAATTCACAGAAAAAAAAATATTCCAATTATTCACTTGGTAACTAAACATCAGAAAATGTAGAAATGTATCCAATTCAAATATACAATTAAAGAACACAAGCAAATATGATCACATTTCCTCTTCTGTTAGACCAGACCAACAATCCAAAACCAAAAGATATTTTGCTAACAAGTGAGTGCAGAGATTTGTTTTGTTTTTTTAAGTATCAGACACGGGTCTAGCTAAGTATTTTAATCTAGCAATCTGTACGTGATTTAAAGGCCACATATTGTGCAAAAATACACATTACCATCTTTTTTTCAGACACTAATATGTGTCCCTTATCTGTCTACAAACCCCCCAATTACGAGAAAATTCCATCCTCTATTCCATCCTATCTATGTGTGCTCAAACTGGCTGTTAGGAGATTTTCCCTTTATGACATCACAAAGGGCAGTAACCCCTCCCCCATGTTTGTGACACTCCCACAGCTAGGTGTTTGTTCTGCCCTGTGAGTCTGCTCACTGTAAACAATAGGACATGGTGCAAGAAAGCCCAAGCCACTTAAGCCCTTCCGGGGGGGGGGGGGGGGGGGGAGTTGAACACAGCTCACCTACATTGTTGTGAGCAGGATCAGATTGGATTTTTTTGGCAAGAAATGTCACAGACAAGCTTTGGGGAGCTCTGAGACTTATGTAAACACGTTATTTTATTAATGAACTTATTACATCTTTCCAATAACACATTTTAATTAATATAATTACAGTATGAAAAACCCCATTAATCAAAGAACCAATACCTACCAGGAACTCAAAACAGTCAGGAAGAATTTATCAATAGTAAGCAGGCGTACTAATTTACAGGCACTCCATTAAGATTGAATTATTGATTCTCTCTGTTTATATTTCTCTAGACTGCAGGTCAGATGGACTGTTTACAAGAGAGTGATGTTTTTCCTTTCTCTCCTCTTTAGGTGACATCATCCCTCCTGACTCCATCCTCCATTTTGACGTCCTGCTGCTTGACGTGTGGAACCCGGAGGATGGCGTCCAAATCAACACTTACCACACGCCCTCAGTCTGCTCCAGAAAGGTGGAGGTTTCTGACTATGTCCGCTATCACTACAATGGCACCCTGCTGGACGGGACGCTCTTTGATTCCAGGTTTGTGTTTTTGTAAGAATCCCTCATTCACAAACAAAAAATGCCTCCACACACCATCTGTAACCTCCCTCCATCCTTTCCTGCAGCCATACCCGTATGCGTACCTATGACACATATGTCGGGATTGGTTGGCTGATTGCGGGTATGGATCAGGGTCTCCTGGGAATGTGTGTTGGGGAGAAGCGCATCATTACTATGCCACCATCACTTGGATATGGAGAGAATGGAGATGGTGAGTTGTTAATGTTTTTTCACATAAGTTTTCCCTCCATTGGGAATAAAAAACAGATTGAGAAATGCAATGGAAAGCAACAAGTGCTGCAATGCACACTTAGGGCACAGGGTGGCAGTATTTACACTCATGCAGTTTTACTATACATCTCACCTTGTTTTATTCAGACTTGGAACATTGACTTCTTTAAACCCCAACCCTGAACAAATCCTGTGAAGAAACTTTGATGAATATCGTTTTCTTGGTTCCTTGCCGCTGAATATACTTTGGCGTTTCTAGGCTAAATAAAGTGACAGGTAGTTTAGGCAAGGGAAGCGTTTATTTATATAGCACCTTTCAGACACCAGGCAATTCAAAGAGGTTCACCTGGGCACAAAAAGCATTTCAAACATTTCACAAGATAATAACAAATTCTAAAAAGAAGGCAATACAATTTTAGGTTAAAACAGTAGGTAAAAAGTAGAGTCTTCTCTAAATTGCTTCCTAAACACCAGGGACTTAAAAATCCCAGAAATTAAATGTAGAAGAGGCTTTTTAAATGGTTGCATGAATTGTTTAAAACAATAGTTCAAAATGTGGGAAAACATTTGTTCTTGTTCTTGTTTGCAGCATGTTAGCCTGGATTAGCACAAACGTTTGAAACAGAGGGAAACAGCTAGCCTTGCTTTCTTGTTACAAACATGCTAACGCTAATTAAGATGTTTGGTTGCATATGTCAAAGTAGGTGTTCAAACATCCACTATAGGGGGTGCATAAAAGTTGCACAGATCTGTACAAAGCCATAAGTGCAAAAATGGGGATTTTCTGTTTTACTTTGGGACTATTTTTTAAGTTGGGAAGTGACTGTTCGGTATCTGAGCAGTGGTCCTTAACTTCATGCAGATGCAGTTATAACTCTAAATGACCTTCACAGATGCTGGTTGATGTGGTTTGTAACCTTTGGACAATGTCAGGTTAGCTAAATCCAGTGTTTGTGCTAAGCTAACTAATCAAGTTAGGGCAGTAGCATAATTGTTTTGGCTTCATAATACATTATTAGCAATACACCTCTCCTTTAATCTAAACCCATACTTGACTCCTTGTTGACTTCAACATGTCTTCCTTTTCTCTGCTTCAGGTAGCGACATCCCAGGACAGGCGTCTCTGGTGTTCGACGTTGTACTTCTGGACCTCCACAACCCCAGAGATGGGATCACAGTGACGAATCAGAAGGTGCCCGAGTCCTGCACGAGGAAGACGGTCACTGGAGACTTTGTACGCTACCACTACAACGGCAGCCTCCTCGATGGAACCTTCTTTGACTCCAGGTGTGTGACAGTGTTTGATTTTCTTCCTGTTAAACACACAGAAAGACTCAGTACAGCTTTAGATTCATAAGAGGAAGTCTGTTGTTCCTCAAGTGTCCTCCAGGTGGTGGCATCTCTCTTCTGCGCTGAGGACACACCAGAGAGGAATCAAAACTTTAAAACCACAATGAATTTCCTGTTTACATTTTGTAAAAATTTCATTACCTGTATTTGTGCTTTGTGCTTTACTCACAGTGACAGGTAGATAGCGTTTATGGCTTTAAATCTAAGAAGAGGTTCTCAAATCAATCTTTTGAAAATAAGGAAATGGAAAAAGGAAATTGCTCAATATTTAATTACATTCTCAAAGGGAAAAAAGTATTTCTAAGCCTACTTTGACATAAGGATATCTCCTGATCAAAGACCTACAAACTACACAAGTTACAAATTGAAGCTCTGACAGATAACATTCAGATTTGTTTCTTACCTCAAACAAAGAAGGCGGATTGTTTCTGATGAAAAGGCTTTGAGTGTGGGAGTTTCCCTCCAACCAGATGTGTAAACCACAGCTTGCGTTAATGCACTAACTGAAGTTCAGCACATTTCCTGCAGTGGTTGCAGAGATACATACAGCTGCAGCTATGAACCAGCTCTAACTTACAGTCTTCAACTGGTTGTCGATTGTGTAAGAATCAATGTTGGAGATGACTTTAGAGGTAGATTCGTTTGAGGTTTGCCTCAGGTTTGCCTCAGATTGGTTTCGAACCTCAACAATAATAAAGGGAATCTACTTGGTGAAAATAAATAGATTTCTTTGAGTTGAAACTGAACCAAATGAGTAATTTACCAGTTTTCCTGGTGAGCTCTGACAGCAAATATCTCATTAAGACTACACCAAAACAACATCCACCTGCTATTGCACATGCCTTGTAACCTTAAAGAGAGCATCATGACTTCTTTATAAGTCTGGTGAGCGGGTCATGTTGACACCATAGACTATACATGGTGGACACTATGTTCCTATAAAAACATCAAATAGAGATCTTTAATAAACATAATGAATTCAGGGTCTCCCTTTTAAGACAAATATGAAAACTCCTACAACTATCTGAACATTTGCAATCCTGAATTACATTTTTACTCACTGTAACATATTATGCAGTAGAGTCTAGACTTTCATATATAACTTTCCAGGTGGGAACAAATACTGCAAGCAAATACATACATGCAAAGTAGTTGTTTTGCCTTTAATTACAGCTTTAAAATATCTCTGTATTGAAAGTTTCAGTTCACTTTTTAAAAAAGATTTCTGAAGGTGGTGTTCATACACGTTTTACCCTTTAACCAGTCCAGCCTACACAAACTTACCTCTTATGTATTGTAGCCTTGTTCAACTCATTCATTATTCACATTCTGTACTGGACCTCAAGGACTCGACACACACTCTACTTCTTGCTACACAACTCCTGACTAGTGCTTGTACTTTGTAATGTAATCAGTGCATCATACCAAAAAAAAACAAAAAAAAAACTGCTTGCTGCGATTAAATCTGTTGTTTTTTGGGAGGGTACCACTTTATCTGAACCCAATTTTTCTTTTTTTCTTTTCTTGAGAGACTTTTGATACCAGGATAACTGAGAAAAGGTTGTTTGCCTTAGTTCTTTACACAACGGGTTAGGGTGCTCCTCCTGGTCTGGAGTAATGATGTACTGTAGGTCAATGATGAAGAGGCTAATGTGTGGACTGGAATACATTAAAAACAAACACACTGGCACATTAAAAACAAACATTACAAGAGTTTACATGTCTACCATGGTAGTAAGGTGTGTCAGTAGTGTTGTTCAGAGTGAATTCTGTATCTACTCAAAGAAAAACTACATATAAAGTTCCTAGATTAGCCTTGATTTGTTTTTTCTCTATGGCAGTGTAATAACACTTTTGCTTGAATTCATGTACCACAGTTACTCCCGTAATCGTACCTATGACACCTATGTGGGACGAGGCTACGTGATTGCCGGCATGGATGAGGGTCTGATTGGAGTCTGTGTAGGAGAGAAACGCACCATCACCATCCCACCACATCTGGCCTATGGAGAGGAGGGTACAGGTGTGTGACTAATGCTCTGGTACCCTTTCCTCGGTCACAGAATTGTGTCTCATCTTTATTCTGTATAAATACGTTATTTTTGCTTTCCAGGCTCAAAAATCCCTGGTTCAGCTGTGCTTGTGTTCGACATCCACATCATCGACTTTCACAACCCGTCAGACAGCACTGAGGTCGCTGTCACCTACAAACCAGAGGAATGTGACAAGCAAACCAAAAAGGGAGACTTCATCAAATACCACTACAACGCTTCTCTATTGGACGGCACTTCCATCGACTCCACGTGAGTAAACCTGTGTGAGACACTTCAAGGCCTCCTGGGACAGACAAAACTTCTAAAACAAACTGTGCAAGCTAGGAAGAGATTCTACAATTCTACAATTCACTTAGCAGACGCTTTTATCCAAAGCGACGTACATCAGATAATAATATAGTATAATATATACACATAATTCAACCAACAAACCCTAATCTTCAGCACTTTTTCCTTTTTTTTGACAAACACAAGCTCTTAAAATGCAATGATCCATCTATCAGTGTCGGAGCAAATTTGGTTTACAAATGATCCCAAGAACCAGAGAGGATGCAAACAAGGCACCAAAGCTGGAGACCAAGCTGCTAATGTTTGTGACATCATTCCCAGACCAGTGTGAGTGTTTTATGGCACCATTTCTTCCAGTAAAGGCTAAAGTGGAAACAGTAAAGCTTTCAGATGCTCACGTTCCTCATCCAGTGGTGTTAACCTCCAGGGCTCAATTTGTTCTTCTTGCCGTTGTCCACACACTGCATGTAGGCTGAGGCGATGCTGGAGCAGGACAGAGTCTTTCCTGTGTTCTCCTTGTAGCATTTTAAAATCTGACACTGCAGGTCTCCACACACTGGCTGGATGTTAAAAAAGTTAACACAGTTAAAAGAGATAATTCTAAACTGCATGAGCACACTGTGCCAGGTGAAATATTACAAGTCCTGTGTTGTCAGCAGTACAAGAAGGATGGGTGTCGTTTTATCGTTGTTTTAGAATTAGTGTTGTTAACATGCATGTAATCTTCTGCTGAAGAGGTCATGATTGATAGACGTTAATTTATCTGACATTAGTCTCAATTTGTACGTATATAGGAGTGAACTTGGGCCATATTCAACCATTTGAAATAATAGGATATGCATTCTTCTTAAAGCCTTGATGCCATCTGGCATTGAACACAATATTGTGCTGAAAAGACCCATAAGATCCCTTCCATAAAGATTTACAAGACAATTTTGTCAAACCAAAGAAAGAGTATTTTGTAATTTTATCATTCTTTGTTGTTTTGCTATTTACTTTGGAACATACATTAACCATGTCAACTTATAGCTTTAAGGAGGTAAACATACATCATTTACTACTGTTGTACTATAGTAGTTGTCATGACAACAATACAGTTATTCAAGTCTCTTCCTGACTGTATTTAAAAAAAAAAAAAATGTAGGCCTCTATTTTGTTGGAATAAGTAAACTCTCATTTTCAGTTTTTGAATGTGCGTGCATACTTTTAGCATAGTATGAGTATGATATACTGTAGATTATCATCATACAGATGTGTTTCAAAATCAAAGAGAATAGATATGTTTTCTTACACGTGTTATACCAGCACAGGTGGGCGATATGGGAAAAATATCATATCACGATTTTTTTTTTTGGCAAGATCATGATGTGGATTTCCTTGTTGTTGATATGTTTGATGATGAAGAAATTCGCCGTTGAGACTGACTTGCTTTCAAAGAGTATAATTTTATTTAAGCAAGAAACAGAGTCACTGGTCACGTCTGACCAGGAGGATCAAGAAGCCAATAATGATCTCTCCCGAACACACAGAGACAATCGCCTATATGCATCTAAACATCTGCTTTTCGTCATGGGTCATAAAAACATCAAGTAACACATCCATATATGGCAATACTCCTACACAACACCTCAATGTAAACATTCCACTTGAGGGGACTCCTAAATCTCCTTCAGATACTATCTCCAGATGTGCATGTTATAAACTTAAAGGAGCAGTATATTATCTCTGTCCTAGTTACGTCAGACACTTCAATCACGATCATGATTTTATCACGATTTTTTTCATACTGTTCTTTAGACAAATTTGTAAGTTACTGACCAGTTCAACCAAACTTATTTCCCTGTATAATGTTTTTAAATGCACAAAAACTGCACTGACAAGTTTAATCTATTTGAAAAACATCTTTGTAGGAGGTCTGGAGGTCTCTCACCCAGAACATCTTTAGCAACAGAAATGTCTTTCACTCAATTTGATCAATATTTATGAACAATTTGAAGGTTTTCCTCACCACTTTGAAATTATGATTTAGTTATGTGTCCTCTTTTTATGTTCATCAGGAACATTTTCACGCAGTGATGCATTCATTTAAAAACATGTAGACTTCGAGTTCTTGTGTTTCTGTTCTATTTTAGCCCTGTAGAGTTTCTACAGCTGTAGCTTCATACAGGCTCTGCAGCCTTTGTTGTTTTTATGACATCATTTAGTTTTGTTTATATATAATCAAACATGATACAGGATGTGTTCATTCTGCGACACATGATCAAAGTAAGTTTTACTGACAGAAGAGTTTAATTCATAGAGGGGGCGGGACATTGACAGTCACCATGGTTACTCACTCTCACTATTTGGGGCCCTATTGTATACATTCCACTGTGGGGGATCTTGTCTTAGATTTAGGAATTTTCCGGGCAACTCAAGGAACAACACATCAGGGCAAACATTCAACTGGAGGGGACTCCTATATCACCTCAGATACAAATTCTTTCCAGATGTGTGCGTTATACAACTTAAAGGAGTAGTATATTATCTCTGTCCTAGATATTTAAGACACTTCAAGATTTGTTTTCACCACTGCGGAGCAAAAAAGGAAAGGGGGGGAGAGACGCATCTGTGTCGGAGCATAAACTGCAGCATGATAGATGAAACACATTAGCTCGGTTCTACGGTTCTAAGGTCATCAGCACGTTAAAATCCTTCACGATCTAAGATCGTTATATCGCCCACCACTATAAGACGGCATAAAATGGTTCGTTATAGATGACTGTACTTTGGCAACAAATGCATGTAGAGCCATTAGATACTCAACGTTGACTCTATTTGTTTCAGGTACAATTATGGGAAAACATACAACATTGTACTGGGAGCCAACCAGGTGGTCCCTGGGATGGAGGATGGGCTGATGGAGATGTGTGTGGGAGAGAAGAGGCACCTAGTAATTCCTCCCCATTTGGGCTATGGGGAGAGAGGAGTCAGTAAGTGACACGCAAACACACACACACAAAAAGTTGTGCCGTAATAATGAGGTAAACTTAATGTAGTGGAGGTTGAAAAAGCCAGACACTAGGACAGTATATTTTGAGGAATGCTCTGCAGAGCCTCCCCAATGTAAGACATGTTTAGTGTCTGTAAAGGCATAACACATAAAAAATGCAACTGGTTAAGTTTACAGTGTAATCATTCTACAATAAGCATTTAAATAAGGGTGTCACGCCGGGCACCTTTCGCTTGGTCGAAAATACTAAGTAGAAAAAACGTCTGATAACTTGTAAACATTGTAGAGAAGGTCAGAGAGATCAGGAATGTGGTTTAGAGGAACACAAACTCATCTACATGGTGAAAGAGAACATTCATGTAAAATATGCATTACACTAGTTTGCGGCTACTTCTAAAGCTGTGTGTGTGTGTGTGTGTGTGATTTGTAGCTGACGAAGTTCCAGGCAGTGCTGTGATGGTGTTCGACATCGAGCTTGTAGACATGGAGGAAGGACTTCCTGAAGGCTACATGTTCATCTGGAACGACGACGTGTCACCTGACCTCTTTGCTGAGATGGACATGGACGAGAACAAGCTGGTGGAGCCCTCTGAGGTATGTGATAATAACCCTTATGTCAGGGGCGGATTTAGACTTTTTTTTGATTGGGGTGGCCCAACTGAGGCACTGACTAATGCAGGGGTGGGATGACGTTTGTGTAAAGACACACACAAATTAATATAAATTATTAACCATTTCTATCTCCATTAACTAAAAGTGATTTATTCTGTGTTTATTTTTTATTTTTTTTACTAACAAATACCACAGCAGAGTTGCAACATAAGAATATTCTAAGCGTCAAGGACTCAAAAGAAGAATCCTTTAGGAGTTTAAAGCACTAACGAAAGGAAATGGGCCACATGGAAATGCAAGAACTAGCAGTCTGAAACACAGCTGAAGTACTGGCTTTGACAATGCAAAGAGCCAATCACAGATTAGGATTTTTGGGTGGCCAATGAGATTTAAAGGGTTGCTAGGATATGTACCCCTGGTCATCCTCTTGATCCATCCCTGCTAAATGTACATGTTTGATACCCAGTCCTTTTGTTTCCACAGTTTACTGACTACATCATGCGACAGGTGAATGAGGGAAAAGGCCGCCTGGCTCCTGGCTTTGACCCTTATCGCATCATTGACAACATGTTCTCCAATCAGGATCGAAACGGTGACGGAAAGATCACAGAGGCAGAGTTCAAGCTTAAAGCAGATGAATCCACCCATGACGAGCTATGACGGGACTGAGTGAAACATTCAGATCATGGTGTAGGCCGCAGGTTCAATGGTGGGGTGGGGGGTGGGGGGGGGGGGGTAGAGCAGAAAAGGATATTAAATGTGTAAAGTAAGTGTGGAGTGAGAAATGTGCCAAGAGATTTTTTTTTTAACTCCAAGACTTAGATGATGGTGAAAGGATGCTCTGTCCAAAAAAAAGCCAAGAAAGAGAAAATAGGATTATTTTTTTGGGCAAAAAATTGGAAAAGTGAACACCTCGTTTAAGGACTTACATGACAGTGAATGACTTAAAATGTTTGTATCTCCTGTCCTTTAAAGTTCATGTCTTGTTTTATGTGGTTTTTTTTTTAAAATATTGTTATTTTTTGAAGGGTACAGAAGCACCACTCCTGTGAGAGAAAACAAAAAAGGCCTCACTCTCTCCAAACACTCTTTTATGAATTTGTTTTTGTTAAGATTTTTATAGCTGTACATGTTTTTGTTTTTATGAAGTGTGTGTCAGCTTCCATTGACAGTCTCCCAGGAGCAACACGTCGGTCATCCTACACTGTTATACACTGTGGTGGAGGTCATAGCTACCCAGAGTTACATCACATGTAGTGATGAAAAATTGTTACAAAGGAAGTAAGAACAGGATTTCAGCACATAGTTGCTAGTTTACTTTACACCATTCACTGTTTTACTTTTAAACATTAGGATTCCTTCTGTGTTTCCTGCTGTTCAAGTCATCCATAACAACACTGAGAGGTCAAAAGTCCTAACATTTTTTGGGGGATTTCAATTCTTGTATTTTTCTGTTGGTCAACAAGGTATTCAACGGGTTGTTTTTGTCCTCATCCAAATGTCCGCACATGATAGCAGTCTAAGACAGAGTGTGTGCGTGTGTGCGTGTATGCATGCATGTGTGTGTGTGTGTGTGTGTGTTTGTGTTTTTATGTGCGAGAAAAAGAGAGTAAAAGAGCGTGTGAATATGTTTTTTCATTCAGGAGAATACTGGGGCTTATTGATTATAAAAATCTGATTAAATGACCTGACCTTAAGATACGACCTTTGCCTTTTTTGTACGTGAATTTGTTAATTGTCTCTATTTGTTTTTAGAAACTTTACCTTTATTGCATCAACTAAATTTAGTCAAACTCAGAACTTTCTGTTTTTGTTTTGGTGATAAACTCCTGATTTTTCAACTTGATATAAAGTGTAAAGTCCTGACCATAGCTTCCTACTTTTCAAAACTTTTTCAATTTCACACAACAACATGAGAACATCTGATTCTTGTTTTTCCATATATGGCAATTCTCTGAAGACAGGGCCCTAATTCCTGCATTCCACTGTGGGGGCTCCAATAGCCTACAGGTCTCAGATACAAACACTCCCCAGATCTTGTCTCACACATTGTAGCCTAAAGGGTGCAGCGCTGATCTTTGTCCCAGATATTTCAGACACCTCACATTTACTAAACCTGAAAACAAATGTAAAAAAGGTAAAGTAACTAACAACACATTTGGCTAACTTGACTTCAGATACCCACTGATACCTTCAAACACCCGCCCTGCATGTGTGGTGTTGTTATAGTGAAGACCCCAGTCCTTCTTAGAGGGGGGCGGAGTACACGCCAACTTTCTCCTCCTTTCGAAACCTGTCGACACAGAGCAGGAGTATCGGTGGATCTACTTTTGCGAGGTCACTTTGAATTTTGGTCTGAGCTCGATGTGAACGACCAGCACTTCATTTCTGGTCGTGTTTCCCCAGCTGCCATGCTTGGAGCGCCAATGTCTTACTTTGTAAGATCCTACAGTCTTTACCCCGCTGAGAAGAAGAAGAAGCGGTCGTAGTTGTGTTTTTTTGTTTCTCCACGCGGACATAAAGTTTGAGGATGGAGAAGATGAGCTTGGGCTGCCAGGTGAGTGAATGTGTCTATAATTTAACTTGTGTAGCAATGACAGAAGTGTGTGTAGAAACAACAAAATCAACGAAAAGTTCTACAGTGATACGTTTTTTTTTTTTTTGCGACCAGTCCAAAGCTGTCATGTGTGTTTTCGATTTCTCGTGATGCTGTATGTTGTGTTTTCATTTGTAGTGTGATACCTTTTGAATGTTTTAAACTGACTTACTTTTTCTTTGTAATTAGAAAATGTTTCCACCGTAACATGTGCCTAATTAGCTTCACCTGTGGCAGCACAAATTAACCGGAAATCACAAAGAAACATGGTGACTACTTTACAACTCAGGGGAGAGTGAAGGCACAGATGACCTGATGCATTGTTAGGCTACACTTTCAATGGATGCAATTTTGGAGGGAACAACAAAAACCTTCTGTCATGCCCAATTGTGCTTCCATAGACATTGTCACGTCATGTAAGCTGACTTAAGCAACCAGCTTTTAGTTTTTAGTTCTTAGTTAAAAGGCTATTCGAGCTGAACAGAAGCAGACAATGAAGGCAGTCATTATAATTTGATAGATATTTTATGATAGATGCAACATGAACTGTGACCAAATGGAGCTAGATACAAAAACCAAGAGGAGAATTAACATTAGCCTGCAATATTGAATGGAAATCCAAATAGCTCTGGAAACATTAGAGTGGGGCCAAAGAGGTCAATAGATGAACATTTCTGTCCCATATCAGTGCTGACAGCATGGCTACAAACACCATGAAGTGCTTTTGAGATGTAATGGTGGAAACATCTGTTGTTGCTAATATTCTTGATATGTGATTACTTTGTGCATCAGCTTTACCTTTCTTAAATTGATTTTGCTCTTCACCTGCATGTATGAATCTATATTTACCACTTTGTTTGGGAATTGTATTTGTCGATCAAGTGATGAGTTTATTAATCTGTTTGTAAATACAAGAAAATATATTGCTTACAATTTTGAAACTGTAAAAAAAAAAAATTGCTTAAAGTGAAATTTCATTTTGTTTCCATTAATTGGTTCCAGAGTTAAGATTTGACTCTTTCCTTTGTCATGCACTGTAGTAAATAAAGAGTTTGGGGGGTTTTAGACTACTGGTTAAACAAAATAACAAATCTGAGGATAGCAGCTAGGGCCCTTGGAACATGTAAGCAGCATTTATTCACCAAGTTTTGCCATTTAAAGGGTTATCAATTACTTTTGTAGACATTAGCTGATTGATTTTATCTGATTGCTATTATAATTATTCGAAATTCTGTTTCTGGGACAAGATGGGGCTAATTAATGTTCCCTAAAGGGAGTAGTGAATGCTGTGATAGCCCACGGCCAACATTTAATCCACATCTGTTTTGAGGTGGAGGAAGAAATCTCAGATATGAACCCCTGAGAAATAAATAAAATAACTACCTGAGCTGCCAGATGCAATACGAGGGTAGTCAAAATGATGTCCCTGGTGTGTTGAAGCTCCAAAACATTGAATCTAACTTGTAACATATTGGCAAGTTTTAAGCACATTTCAGAAACAAGGCAATTCAAAAAGTGCTTCAGACAAGACACTGGTACTCAAAAGTGTCCCAGTTTTATCCCAGGCTATAGGTAAGACTGCTTATGACAACTGAACTGAATTTAATTTTGACATCTACTGACATTTAAAGTTGATGGTGTGGCCTGTTTTAAAAAAAATATATATTTTTTTAAGATTTATTTTTGGGCTTTTAATTGAGAGATTGGATAGAGCTGGAAATCAAGGAGAGTAGGGAAAGGCGCCACAGGCTAGACTTGAACATGGGCCGCCCGCTTTGAGGACTATAGCCTCCGTACATGGGGCGCACGCACTGATCACTGCGCCACCAGCGCCCCATGTTGTGGCCTGTTTTAAATTACTTGCTTGCTCTCTGCAACTGTTTTAGATATTTTGATTTACTTTTTCATTTTCTTTGAAATGTGTTTCCTTTTTTTTTTTTTTTTCACTGGTGTCATTCATAGCATATTGATGCCTGTAAAAAACCTCTTATTAGACCATAGATTGTACTGCAAACAAGAATGTGCTTCAACAGGAAATCAAATCTACAATGAGTCAGTGTTACCAGGAACTCTCATGATAACACCGCAGTGAAGACACCAGAAGACAGCTGGCAGCAACTGCGTCAAATATCCAACCCACCCTGCAGACGGTTTCACTCCCATCAGAGAGCATTCAGAAAAAGACCAAGCTAAAGAGAAGTTACAATTGCAAGATGTCCGCTCCATCTCCCTGACCTACATGCTGGTTCTTACAGAAAATTGTGCACATTTTGTTTTTTAATTTTAATTATTTTATTTTTGGGGGTTTTGTGCCTCCACCATGGAGATAGGATAATGGATAGAGTCGGAAACCAGGTTGAGAGAGTGTGGAATGATATATGGGAAAGGAGCCACAGGTTGGACTGGACCCAGGCTGCCCGCTTGGAGGACCACAGACTCTGCACATGGGAGTGCACACACCAACCACCACACCACTGGCACCCCAGGACATGTTTTTGATCAACTTTTGCAGTAATTGGTTCACTGAATTTGAGTACACTTCCATCTTGTCAAGACAGATTGAACATTTTGTGTTAAATTATTTTTCTCTTAGTTTACAGCCCTGGCGTTGGGAGTGTTTTTTTGG
Organism: Labrus bergylta; assembly: GCF_963930695.1. Classification (NCBI taxonomy): domain Eukaryota; kingdom Metazoa; phylum Chordata; class Actinopteri; order Labriformes; family Labridae; genus Labrus; species Labrus bergylta. The sequence continues at coordinate 19,969,593 of NC_089213.1, read as the reverse complement.
TATTCCATTCTTAGCAAGTGTTGCCTAAAAACACTCCTATGTTAAAGTAATAATAATAATAATACATTTAATTTGTAATGCACTTTACATTTTTGCAAAAAAAAATGCTACAGGGAAAAAGAAATAGAAATAAAAACAAATTTCATCAACTAAGCAAATAACAAAACTAAAAGCACAAGCAGAAGGCTTTGTTAAAAAGGTGGGTTTTTAGGGCCCTTTTAAAAGCGTCAGCAGACTGTGGAGCCCTCAGCTGCTCAGGGAGAGCGTTCCACAGACTGGGAGCAGAGGAGCAGAAGGCCCGGTCACCCATGGTGTGGAGTTTAGTCCTGGGGGATGGAGGAGGTTGGTGTTTCCAGAGTGGAGGATTGTGGGGTGAGGAGTTCTTTGAGATAGAGGGGGGCATTTCCATGGGTGAACTGGTAGGTGAGAAGGGTGACTTTGTATTGAATCCTGAATGAACTAGGGAGCCAGTGTAGTGTCTGAAGGATGGGTGTGATGTGTTCATATTTACGCACTCTCATCAGGATTCTAGCAGCGCTGTTCTGGACATGTTGGAGCTTCTGGAGGCTCTTGCTAGGGATCCCGATGAGCAGTGCGTTGCAGTAGTCCAGCCTGGAGGAGACAAAGGCGTGGACGAGTTTCTCAGCATCTGGCAGGGAGAGTGTAGGACGGAGTTTGGCAATGTTTCTGAGGTGGTAGAATGAGTTTTTGGACAGATGTTTAATGTGCGCTTCAAAGTTCAGTTGAGGGTCCATTTTGATGCCGAGATTTGTGACGGTAGGAGAGAGGTGGATGACTTGGCCAGAAAAAGGTGATGGTGGTTATGGGGGATGACCTGATCTGGTGTGGGGTGCCAAGTAGATTCGCTTCTGTTTTGGAGCGTAATGTGTGAAAACTTACAAGTGTTGTCAGCTTCCCCCAAAATTGCTTCGTTGTGATTTGATATTAGCATGCAGGGAGGAGTTTCCTCATCCCAGCGTGTGGACCTGCAGGCATTATCAAACAGAGCAGTGTGGATTGAACTGTGGATACCATACCAAAGGGTTACATTTTATATTATGAATCATTGAATCCATTATACTGTATATCATTTTAACGTGGAACGGCTAAAAATCCATAAACGATCAAAAAATACAAACAAGGAAAAAAAATGCAAAAGAAAAATGCTGAATATTTGGTCATCACAACGGAAGTGCTCTATAGGCCTGTGGGGTGCTTGGTACAACAGGTTTATTGCTCAGGGGAGAGAGAGATGAGGTAGTGAATTATTTGATCAGCGCACCATATAACAATAGACACCAACAGAGTGGAGTCACTGTTGAGGGTGGCTGTGGCTCAATTGGTAGAGTCGATCCCCAGCTGGCCAAATGTCCGATGTGTCCTTGGGCAAGACACTTGACCCCAAATTGCTCCTGCTGTTTCGGTGGTGGCATGGCATTAGTTACTTCTGATGGATGATACTACATAGCGATCATCACTACCATCAGTGGGTGTGACATGTGATGTAAAAGCGCTTTGAGTAGTTGGAAGACTAGAAAAGCGCTATATAAGCTCAAGTCCATTTACCATTTACCATGCACTGTTGACTACGGAGCTAAAACTCAAACTTTATAACATGAAACAAAAACAATCCCACTTAAGTTGAAACGTGTTTGCTGATGTGCAGATCGATTTGCTTAAGCTTCTCTTAAGGAAGGGTTTGGTCCTGTTAGCAACTTAGTTAGCCTTGCTGCTTGGGGTACGGACAACTGGTCTCTTAGCAGGAAAGAGCGGGTGGGTATTTGTGTACGTGTATTAAAACATGACCTTATGACTTGGCCAAATTCAGAGGTTAGATAACCATTGATTTGTGCCTGTTGCTGTCCAGATTGTGTGTTTCTGTTATGCTTCAACCTTTCAAACTACAACAATCACTGGTATATGTTGAGTAAAATTTGAGACATAATTGGCTGTAATTGTTTTTGTATTCTACAATTTGGCCCTCTGGCCGTGAGAATTAAATGAATGTGGCCCTTGCTGTGACCAAAGTTGCCCATCCCTGCCCTAGACAGACAGAAAGAGGTGAGCTGCAGGTGAGCTGAAACTTGGAGAGGGGAGAGTTCACTTTTACCTGATTGTTGTGCCACAATTCACTGTCATTGTCAACACTGACACCTGTTCTGAGAGGAGGCAGGGCCATTTGAGCATCAGAGGCCTCATGCAAGATTTTGGCAGGACACTAAGGTCTGGTTGACCCAGCTACCCTATAAACAGACAGTAATCAGACAGGTGTTGTGAGTTATTTTAGGAAATGGATATTGGCAAGGCATGGCAAGTTTATTCATACAAACAAGGAGAAAAATAAAATGTGCGCACATGCAAACATGAAAATACACATGAACATAATATTAAAACAGTGAGGTATAAAGGGTAGGTAAAAAGATTTAAATAAAAGTTTAATAAATTGTCACTAATTAAAAGTAAACAGTTAGGCAACTTGTCTCTAATAACAGAAATGGTAGTTTACTCAAACCACTGAGGTGCATGTTTTCCTGTGTCCAGATATTGGAGTATTAAAGTAAGAAAGAAATACATTAACTTACAAATAGATATTGCATTTACAATGTGTATTTTGGATCATATGAGAACATGTGAGATCTGATGTTGAGTTTACTTGTCCTCAGTACACTGAAGTTTTCTTTTCGAAGAGGGGCAATAATAAAGTCATTGAGTTGTCATGTGTGGGATTAGGCTTTCACTCTAAAGCTCAACAGAGTGGACTACTGCATCAGGTTTACCAGAGAGGATGTCAGAAGAAACAGCTTGGCCTTCTTGGACTATGATGTGTTCGTTGAAGAGGACAGAAGCCTCAACATTAAATGTAACCCACACAGGGCAGTATTTAGTTTCCACCATCCACTACAACATAAACTAGCTATAGGGCTCTGAGTGTACCTACAAGGGCAGAAGGAACAAACACCTCAGGGATGCACATAAGACACATGGTTACCCAAACTGGGCCTTCGTCAAGACTTCCAAGAAACACAGCAGTTGCCAATATGGTTTAGCTATGGTATTGTGGCATAAGATAAGATAAGATTAACTTTTATTGATCCCGCAAGGGGAAATTCTGTTTTTACACTCTGCAAGTCATGCAACACACACATGCAGAAACAGGATCCTATGGACATGCACTAATGGAGAGATGTCAGAGTGACGGAGCGGCCCCCGGCAGGCGCTCCTGAGCTGGTGGTGGGTAGGGGGTTTGGTGCCTTGCTCAAGGGCACCTCGGTTCCCAACCCAAGTCCCTACAGAATGAGCTACTGCCGCCCCATAAACTTCTCAGAAGACAGTGTTTCTTCTGGAATTGTCCAATGATTTATTCAGGAGACGAACTGTAGATTATGTTAGATTTATTCGGCCGAGGTCAGACAACAGCAACGGAACACAAATGGCTGACAAACATATCATGCTAACAGTCTTGATTATATTCTCTTAGCAGGTACAGTCCATGAATTCCTCTTTATTTGGGTACACCTCTAAAAGTAAAATTAGGACCCTCATTCGCCTCCACAGGCTCCCGATCAAGTCCCGCATTCAATATAAACTCATCCTGCTCACCTACAAATCTCTCCATGCTTTAGCCCCACCGTACCTCAGCAACCTCCTCCAACCCTACACCCCATCCCGACAGCTGCGGTCCTCAACCACAGGCCTGCTCTCCACCCCCCAAACTGCGATGACAGAGAACCTTTGGTGACATAGCATTCAGTGCCTCAGCCCCCACCCTCTGGTACACTCTCCCTGCTGAAATCTGCACTGCTGCATCCCTGGACATCTTCTCAAACACCCTGTTCTCCAAGGCCTTCGGCTTTAGTTAACACTATTATATCTGGCCAAACCAACCAATCAGATATTAGTAAAACATATTATTTGGATCGACAAAGGAAAAATTAAATAAATTAAATACTTTTTATTTTTGCTTAGAACCGGCCTTGATGGTAGAGTGGTTAGACCGCAGAAAGGTTTCAAGACCGATGTCGAGCTGGCTAAACACTGAGGATTCTGTGTACATGTCTTGGCAACCCGTGTGCGCATCAACTCTATGGAGGAGGGATTGGGGGGAAAAGCTCCATTTTATTATCCAATGGCAGAATTACATCTGCTTCTAACGAAACTGATTCATTAGTGTTCTGCTTTGTCTGCGTTTTGTGTAAACAGATTTTTTAACCACAATGAAAACAAATTTAGTAACTTGAATAGCTTTGTTTTCTCCAGTAAGCTAGGTCAGAGCCCCCAAAAGTAAACAGCTGGACATTCTTGGCAAGTCACTGTTCTATGGTTTCATTTCTGTTGTATAACCATTTCCAATGACCATGTCCTCACATGAACTTAGCACTACTCATATGATTATCATACTGGTAAATATAGTAGACTAGCACTGATCATTGAATGACAGAAAATCTACGGATTGACTTGGTGTTGTTACTTGTATTTGTTGATCTATCAGATCTATCAGTTCTGCCTGTTCATCCATTTGCCTGTTGATTCTCTATGTGGCATTGAAACCCACCACATAGGCTGACACTCAGACTTAATTTCATTGTCGGTGTTTATTCTTGAGTTCTGATGCAAGATAAGGCTCAGGTCTCTGAAACTGCCCTTTTAAACTAGTCATGTGTGCCATGTGGTAGTGTTAGAAACCCCAAACCTCACTTTGTCTTAATCTGTGGTGGAACATCCGCTGCTAAGTACAGTCGGATTGTATGTTGATGTTAACTTACTATTACTCTAGGTCAAGGTGTGTCCAACTTGCAATTACTGAAATGGGTCTGACATTGACAATCTCCCGACAATTTGTTTAGGCGCATTTGTCCAGAGATCTTGGTCAGATTGAGTCCAGACTACTCTGCTCTAAATCTACAGTATAATTTGAGGTTTTGTTTAATGACATGGGATTAATCCAAAAGAAGAATCCTATTGATTTTGATGATCCCTGTGACAGCTCTGGCCTTTTGACTAAACTATCTCAACAACTATTGAATGAATTGCCATGCCATTTTGTACCAATTCCTATGTTCAAAGAGAATTATTCTGTAATTCTACTTTTTTTCTTTTGACATAATTTGTCCAATACTAAACCCAAGTTAGCATTCTATATGCTAAACTAAAGTGGTAAACAATCTATACACCTGTTTGGTATCAGTATATATCCTGTCATCCTTATTTTCTCTGAACACTTTACACTGATACTGCTGTAAGCGGATGAATACTACACACAATCTCTCTTTGTTAATAATGGTGTCAGCTTTTTCTATTTCTGTTTTTCTGATGCATCTTTTTATTTTCTTGTAGGTCTGCTGCGCCAAATTTCAGAAGATGTTTGAAATCAAGAAACATATGTGCTCAAAGATGCATCAAACGGTGGGAATGATCTGATGAAATATACACTATATAAGGTTACTCTGAGTGTTTTTGGAGGAGGCAAAAAAGCAATAATCAGGATAAACAATATAAAAAGGGTTAAATCATTTAAGCAATTAACCCCATTGTGAACACTTAATACAGAATATGTACAGATCCTTAAGAGTAAACTGTAACTTAAGGGCATGCTTTTCACCAAGTGTAGTGTTGTTGAGCGAAAGCTCTTGGACAATGAAAAACAGACGCCTGGTTTGAGAATCGAGGATCTGTTTTATTTCACTTAGAGAAGTTCTTATATACCATCTTCAACATCCTTTTTTTGGCATTTTTTAGATAATTGAACACTTACATAACAGACAACTTGTTGTTTCACAAAATGTTCTTATGTTTCAAATACTTGGGTGAGACATGGCGGTCTGGCACTGTGTAGTTCCTAGAACTTATTGTTTCACAGGATGGACACGCTTGATTTGGTTTTCTCGCTTATGAAGAGGATCAAATCTGTGTTATGGTGTTGAATTAGAACTTTAAGCCCTCGACCAATTGAAGTGGTAATTCTAGATCTGTATTTGACTGTCAAGTTTTCTAATTGACTGTTATCATGTAACATAACACTGTCCCCATATTTGAGAATATGTAAACATTTGCTTTTGTCCTCTTTTTTTTAAACTGAAACAGAAAATGAAAGAAATCTTCAAGAAAGGTATTGCTTTTCTTATTAACATTTTGTGTAAATTAAAATTATGTAGTGTTTCATGCATGAGGAAGATGCAGAAGATTGGATGTCCCATTAATTTATCCGTGTTATTTTCTTATCTTGTTTCCCTTTTTGTAGAAAAGTTCAATAACTTAGGTAAGTTGATTTCTTCTTCTTGATTGTTTGGTATTTAAAAACAATACTCCTGGTTGCATTAATTTGACAACTAGTTGTCTGCATTATCCGTGCCTATAATTTTTTTTTTTTTGCACATTGTGGGACCTGTATTGTTTAAATCAATGTGTGCTTGCTCAATGCCTCCTTCTTCTATTCCATTGTTATTCCTCATCTATTTTGGATTCTGTTCCCATTGTCATCATTTTCTGGATTTAAGTTCTGACTTAAACAAATTTCATATCAACCTTTTATAGTTTATGTTTTCCTAATAAAGCCTGGTATTTGAAAAGATAAAGATGAACTTTATTGATCCCCCATTTGGGAAATTTTTTCATTACAGCAGCTCAAAAAAACAGGAAAAAAAAAGAATAAAATTATTAAGAATAGAAATCAAACATATGTACATAAGTTAAGTAAAGGCAGAAAAAATAGAATAATACCAGGTATGTGCACTTCCACTTGTGGAAAGACTTAAAACACACACAGTGTGTAGTGTAGTGTCTGACATATCTGGAAATTAGGTCAGCCCTGTTTCTTACTAAGAATGTGCAAAACGACAGCTTGTAGTAATTATATCTGAGACTGGTAATGTTCTTTGAGTTACCTGGAAATCCTTAATCTAAGACAGGGGCCCCTGTGTCCAGAGAGATGCCCAAGAACAGGAAACAGATGTCCTCATGTGTCCTGTGACATTATGTATATAGCGCTCTCGTTGTATGTTCGCGTGGGATCATTATTGGCTTTATGATTCTCCTAGGCAGACGTGCCTAGTATAGCTGAATTTTGCTTAATGAATAATACTCTTTGAAAGCAAGTCAGTCTCAACGGCGAATTTCTTCATCATCAAACATATCAACAACTGAGGAAACCACATCAGTAGCATTATTGATATGAGTGGTGATGCTGTTAAAGAGTTCGATTAAACAGTCTGACGGCAGATGGGATGAACGACCTGCGGTAGCGCTCTGTCTTGCAGGGTGGGTGTCTCAGTCTGCTGCTGAAGGAGCTGCTCAGAGCCCCCACATTGTCATGTAGGGGGTGAGAGGGGTTATCCATGATGGATGTCAGCTTCACTAACATCCTCCTCTCACCCACCTCCTCTACAGAGTCCAGAGGACAGTCCAAGACAGAACTGGCCCTCCTGACCAGTCTGTTCAGTCTCTTCCTGTCTCTCTCTGTGCTCCCTCCTCTCCAGCAGACCACTGCATAGAAAAGTGCAGACGCCACCACAGTGTCATAAAATGTCCGTAGCAGAGTCCTGCACACTCCAAAGGACCTCAGTCGCCTCAGCAGTTGTAGTCGACATTGGCCCTTCTTGTACAGGACGTCAGTGTTGTGTGATCAGTCCAGTTTATTGTTGACGTGAACACCCAGGTATTTGTAAGTTCTCCACCATCTCAATGTCCAAGCCCTGGATGTTCACCGGTGAGGAAGTCAATCACCATCTCCTTTATCTTGCTGGCGTTGAGTTGAAGGTGGTTGAGCTCACTCCAGTCAACAAAGTCCATGATGACCTGCCTGTACTCCTGTTCGCTCCCCTTAGACACACACCCCACGATGACTGTGTCATCGGAGAACTTCTGCAGGTGGCAGCTCCCAGAGTTGTAACAGAAGTCCGAGGTGTACAGGGTGACGAGAAAAGGGGAGAGAACTGTCCCCTGAGGGGCCCCTGTACTGCAGACCACCATGTCAGACTCACAGTCCTCATGTACTGTGGTCTGTTGGTGAGGTAGTCCGTTGTCCATGCAGCCAGGTCAGAGTCCACTCCCGCCCTCTCTAGCTTCCCCCTGAGCAGTGCAGGCTGGATGATGTTGAAGGCACTGGAGAAGTCAAAGAACATGACCCTCACAGTGCTGCTCCAGGTGAGTCCAGGATCACTGCAGCAGGTAGATGACGGCTTCATCCACCCCGATGTTTGGCTGTTAGGCAAACTGCAGAGGATTCAGATTTGAAGTCACCAGGGAGCGGAGGTTGTTGAGGACGATCCTCTCCATGGTCTTCATCAGGTGAGAGGTGAGGGCCACAGGTCTGAAGTGGTTAGGCTCCCTGGGGTGAGATGTCTTTGGGACTGGCACCATGCAGGAAGTCTTCCACAGAGTCAGGACCCTCTCCAGTCTCAGGCTCAGGTTGAAGATGTGCAGAAGAACCTCACAGAGCTGGTCTGCACAGTCCTTCAGGAGTCTGGAGCTGATGCTGTCGGGACCTGTGGCCTTCCTCGCCTTGATCTTCCTCAGCTGACTTCTCATCTGATCAGCTGTTATGGAGAGGCCGTCGGTGGAGGAGAAGAGGGTTGTTGAGGGGGATGGCAGGTTACTCGGATGGAGTGTCTGAGAAGCGGGCTGGTCTGCGCTCTGGTGGGTGGGGTTGGGAGCAGAATCAAATCTATTGAAGAACAGATTCAGTTAATTTGCCCGCTCCCTGTCTCCTGCTTCAGGGCCCCTCTCACGACTTCTGCTGTGCCCTGAGATGTTATTCAGGCCCCTCCAGACTTCTCTTGCATTTTTATGTTGTAAATGCTCCTCCATCTTTGCCCGGTAGCTGGCTTTCCCCTCCTTGATATTTTTCTTGAGCTCTTTCTGCACCCTCCTCAGCTCCTCTCTATCTCCAGATCTAAAAACCCTCTCCTTTTCTTTGAGCAGGGTTTTCAGCTCAGGGGTCACCCAGGGTTTGTTGTTGGAGAAACACTGTATTTTTTGGTGGGTACAGTGTTCTCAACGCAGAAGTTTATTTAATCTGTGATACAGTGAGTTAAGCCGTCAATGTCCTCTCCATGTGGGCTGCACAGCACCTCCCAGTCAGTGGTGTCGAAGCAGTCCTGCAGCGCCTCAGTGGCCTCCTTATCTTCACATACCTGGCACAACCAGGGGGTTGTTTTTTCACCATAGGTCTGTAAATGGGCTGCAGTCTCACCAGGTTGTGGTCTGAGCGCCCCAGTCGGGGGAGGGGTGATGATCTGTATGCATCCTTGGTGTTTGCATACTGTAAGTCCAAAGTTTTATTGTCCCTGGTATGGCAGTCAACATACTGAGTGAAAGTAGGGAGAGTGGCAGACAGGGAAGCGTGGTTAAAGTCTCCTGAGATGAGAATAAGAGACTGGGGGTGTGATGTCTGTAGCTGAGACACTACACTATGGATGAGTTCACAGGCTGCAGCAGCGTCTGCCGAGGGGGGGATGTAAACAGTCAATATGGCTCAGTGTTTACAACCAGCAGCTCCAGATCCTTAGTGCAGCTCTGTTCTTTAACGGTGATGTGTCCAGAGTTACACCACCTCTCTTTCACATACATTGCTATTCCCCCGCCTTTCTTCTTACCGCTCTCCCTCGCGCTCCGGTCCGCTCTGACGAGGTGGAAGCCGCCCAGAGTTACGAGCGCATCCGGAGTGAGTTCATTCAGCCATGTCTCTGTGAACTGCATGATGCTACACTCTCGGTACTCCCTCTGAAGCCGGGTGAGCGCCGTCAGCTCCTCCATCTTATTAGGGAGAGATCTTGCGTTCCTCATAATTAAAGACGGCACGGATGGTTTGTACCGTCTTTTCTTTTCCCGACACTTCACTCCGGCTCTGCATCCCCTTCTCCTCCTCCGTAGTTCTGCGGGGATGTCCGGTCTTTCGACTGGATGTATCCGAGGTTAGCACAGCGCAACCAGCTGTTCGCGGGTGTAAACAATGGAGCCATGACTGAATGGGTCTCCCGAGGAAGTTTTAAAAAGTCCACAGAAAGGGGGGAAAAACGCACCAATACTCCAAAAAGATGAATGTCCATGTTTGTTGTTTGGAGTTGGAGTTACTCGCAAAGTTACAGCAACAAAAAGTCAATATTAACAAAATAAACTATAAAACAATAATGAGGGGGGTTGGAGCTGCTGGAACAAGCAGCCACCCAGAGAGTCGCCGGATACGACTGTCCAAATCATGTATAATCAGACTTCTCACTTATAGGTGACTTTTTGGTGGCCAATTGTACAGAAAAAGAGGACACTGAGGCTAGTCTGCATTTCTCTTAGACATTATTAGTTAGAGAAGAGCAATTGAAGATTCTTTAGTGTTTACCTTTGCAAGGTGTCACCTTCTTATTTGGTTCTTTCTCTCATGTAATCAACTGCAGCCTGATGTTTGCAGAAACTATCCTTTGACAAACCTCATCCTGTACAGAGTTGCTTGCCAGCAGCACTTCATCGTCACTATCATATTGATAAAGTTTTCTAATATTTTGTTTGAGCTTTTCATGGGTCAGTGTCTCAACATTAGCCTACAGTTATGCAGCTATTGCACACTATATGTATGTTCACACTGTCTGAATAATAAAGAATCATTGACTTCATAGATAATGAAAAATTGCATATATTAAATAGAAGATTCAATACATGGTTGAAACTTTTGTTTTCTTTACAGGCTTTCCCTTCATTGTCATGATGAACCCACAAACCCAAATAGAAATGAAACATCCCATTGTGGGTAAGTGTCAGCAAGCGCAGCTAACATCTTCTGCAGATTTACATGGAAAACTAAGAAGTTAAAGCCCTGATGCACCGTGGAGATCGTCGGCCATCGCTCCTAGTTGGCTCCTAGCAGGTCCTAGTTTTTGCTGTGTGTCCGGCTCTGTCGCTACCCGTCGGCCCCCGTCTGCGTTTAGTTGATTTGGCATGTTGAATCGGCTTCGGCGGTTGATGAGATGGATCTCTCTGACTGGCTGTTTGGAGGTTTAATTTCTTTCCAGCTCTCCACACAGGTTTGGGAAAGCCCCTTGAGCGTCCCGCTGTAGTATCCATACTTTCCCCCATTAGTGCTGTTTCTCCTTATTTGTCGCCTCCGCCTCTTCTTTTCTTTGTCACTAAAAGACCAAGGGCTGATAATGCCAGCGCCGTTTTCAACTTTTTATCAAACATTATTCTCCATTAGTAGGCTACCTATAACACGACTGGTGCGCGACAGCGGTGTGAAAATGGTCAGAACAACGAGCCATCACCGCCCCTCACGCATACGTCGGCTGTAGTGTTTGCGGTGTGTTCTAGTGCAACTTTCTAGCCAAGAGGCGACGCCACAGACGGCCTTCATCGCCACTAGTTCTTTGCCGTCTGCTTGGTGTGTCAGGGCCTAAACTAAAACATCCAAGTGGATTCTGGATAATACTTTTCAATTTAAAAAAAGCAAAGATTTTTTTAAGTCTACCTATCAGCTTTACTGTCGATTTTAAGCTGTAATCTTCAGGACTTGTGTCATGATAGTTAAAAGCTCTTAGAAAAACCTTTTGAAAACGACAGTCAGTTGGGTTTGAGTTCCATCATATACCGACCTGTAGCAAACTTTTCTGGTTGTTGATTTTGTGAGAACTATCCTGACACAGGAATGTGTCTGGAGCAATTCTATTTTAAACTGAATTCTATGATCAGATATTTTACTGGTCATTAATAGTTTGTAACTTGTTGCTAAAATATGTGTTTTAAGTATCTGGTGATCATTTGCATTTTTTGACATTATTCTCATTGAAACAAATGTGTGACCTATCTGTAAAATCAAACATTTAAACACAATCTATGATATGTAATGTACTGTTAGGATTTCAAAGATGGTATTTGAATTGATAACTGTGTTTTATATTCTTCCTCTCACAGGCTTGTCTCTGCTGACTCTATGCTTCAGTCCAGAGTCGAAGATTTTTTTTTACCTGTGCCACGTCTGTGAGGAAAAATGTTTCCCAAAGAACATTGTAGCCCATCTCTCTTCTAGCGACCATTGCAGCAACTACTTTGTAAGAGCACACAACAATAAAAAAGAATCAAACTTCAAAAAATCGGAGAATAACAACAACTTCATAACTGTTTTTTATTTTAGAACTACACAGACCCCGATGTACTGAGTTTTTCCTGGATACCGGGTTTGGATATGAGAGACATTTTGAGGCATGAGATCACAAAGGTTACCAACAAACCAGAGACAAGACGGATGCAGGTTTGTAAATACAATCTTGAAACCTATAGACTATATTTCAGCCTCTGGGGTTTATGGGATATTTTTGGGTGGATCAAGGCTGTAGCGTAATTAAATTATTAAGATGTTATATCTTTATTTAACCTCGGATTTAAGAAGGGGCACCACTTCCTGTTAATGGAAGAAAATAATTTTAATGTTATAAGTTAATTAATTAATCAGTCAGTTTCATATCTTGAAAGAAGTAAGTTCTGGAAATGTTAAACAAGAAAACACACAGACAAAGTCCTGAATTTTATGTGTAAAATTTAATATAAAAAGGGTAAACAATAATGTATAGATGAAACAGATAAAGAATATGATTATTATGATCAGGATACTGCAATTATAATGTATGGTGACATTATATATTTAGTAACGAGATAAGATACGCGATATTGTTTGAATGACTTAATCAGAAAATGGTCAAAAGGAAAAAGTTGATAAAGGAATTTTGGGAATCTATTTGGATTTAAAGGAGGCTCTGAATAGACACGACTCAAGACTCAATCTTCCAACACCCCTTGCCACCAGCAGTCTTAATGTGAGATGTGTTCAATTGAACTCCGCCGGCTGGTCCCGCGTTTCAGTCTCTGGCAAGCGGTTCTTTTCAGGCCCAGAGAGGTCCACGGGCCAGATTAGATGCCTTAACAACTTGGTCGGAGTGTGCAGCTGGGATGGAGATTGTACGTCGGTTCAGCTGTCGTCTCAGAAGCTCCAAGAGGATCCAACAGGAAAAAATATTAATGAGTCTTTTGATACGTCGATTTCCAATTCAGATTAATCAGATGGCCATCTCGATGAATCCAAATTAAGGAATTGGCGTTCAAAATTGAAGAGCAAAGACTTTGGAGAAGAAAGTTCAAAAACCTTGCTTGAGCCAGAAAGAATTGATGTTCCAAAAATTGTACGTGAAAAAGAAAGTTCGGCAGAGACTCGTCTCTATGGCACAAACTTAAAAGAAGTGATTCGGACTGAAGTCCGAAGAGAAGCGAGCAAGAGCTGAAGCTCTAAACTTCAAGAAACCAAAACTAAGAAGAACAAAACAAAACTGAGCTCAGTGTGAACTCTTATCACCTGGATGGGAGGAGGGGGGTCTGCAGGCAAAGAGGGGTGCCGCCCACAGGTGGCTCCCATTCTGACTGGAGGACAATTGTTTAAACTAAACCGAGTTTACTCAATAAGATTAAGAATAAGAATCTAAACATATATACGTCACCATACATTCATTTCGATATTATTTCTATCGGATCCACGTTGATGTAGGTTCAGGGTTAGTGAGAGTTAAAAAGATGATTATAATACATTCAATGTGACAATTACAAATATCTAGATGAAGAAAGACATAAATGTTCGTTTGATGCAGAATTGAACGCTGTGGTTTAATTCAGTTCTTCAGCAGTCCTTCAACAGATGGTCAATTTTATGACTTTGCAGAGACTGGTTTCGGTCACAGTTCATGTCTTTGGGGTCAATTCGTAGATAGCAGAGTGTGCTGTTTCCACTCGATTGTTTATTCCAGGTGTTGTAGAAGTTAATAACATCCTGTCTGAGAGGGAGACGTAAATCATAGATCAGTTCCTTTGTTCCTTGGTAAAAGTAATCAACATGTTAATCCACAGTCCTGAGTCCTGCAGGAAGAGAGGTTGTAAACGTGACTGCTGATAACGGCTACAAGGCCAAGTAGATCTACTCTACAGTGACTAGAAACTTAGATCACATGAACTGAGATGATGGGGAGAGACAAAACAACCATATTGTTGTCGGCACTGATTCATCTTTAGTTTAACTTACTAGTTTATTTGACAGGGGCTTTTGCTGTGGGTGTCAATACAACTAAGAGAGACAAGAGGCCCACACAGTTTCATTTTGCCTGCATTTATTATCTAGTTGCACATAATCTAGTCGGATTAACAATCATTGTGTTGTTTCTCAGTCATCGATGATGTGCAAATGATGAAGGAATCTCCGCAGACACTGAATTACTTATAAAATAATAAGTTTATTGACAAACAAGAACAGCATCCCTCAGGCTCGCCATGGATCGGCCTGGGAGAGACATAAAGCCCATAATGATCTCTCTAGATCTTAGAAGAACAGTGATATTTATACAGAAATTTCACACACCAACATTTAAAGACGTTTTTGGGGCCCAGAACAGCACTTCTCCAAACAGCTTCCACATATGGCAATTCTCTGAAGACAGGGACCCCAATGCATACCTTCCACTGTGGGTGCTCCTATCTTTTTGATTTATGCATCCCCTTAACCTAGCTCAAAGAACAACACCGGTCTCAGATACAAACACTAACCAGATGTTGTTTTGCACATAGTAAGGGATGCAGCGCTGACCTTTGTCCCAAATATGTCAGACTCTTCACCAGCATGATGTTGCAAAAATATTTCCACCATAAAAATATATCTACCATACCTATATCTACCCCCCCCCCTTACAATTTACGACACCAGAATAATTTCAGTCATTAACATAGAACATGATCTGTGATTCCTGTGTCAATCGATGATAGAGCAAGATGCTCTATTCCAGATGACACAAACACTAACGGATGACCACATGACGTGGATATCATCCAGAGGGAACCCTAGAACCTAAGTGTTATGGCCAGCAAATTTCTCTTCCATATCCTTGTGTCTATCTAGAAAGTAACGAGTAAAACCCAAACTACACCTACTTAAAATGAGTATTTAAGAACAACTGAAAGATAAATATATATAACTGCTGTACCATGTAGTTTCTTAAAACATAAACACGATTCTTTCATGAGTCCAAATTTGTCCACATTTGAGGAGGCTGTGTTGTATTTATTGTCCTGATGAACATCAATGTTGTGTTTTTATCTCATGTTCTCTCTGCAGATGCTGGATTTGCCTGCAGATCTGTTAAAAAAGCTTGACTCACGTACCTACTCTGAAGGTATGTTACTCTAAGATTTCTCTGAAATGTTGTATTTATTTATTTATTTTCACAATGTGTTATTCTGATCCTTCTCCCCAGTGATACGATCTCTGAGTGACAATGACAAGCTCGTGAAACTATTCAAAGGTGCGACACATTTCTCTCAGGATCATGTTTGTAAAGGTTCAAATATCACAATATCTCAGACATCAATTTCATTCTGTCGCAGTTTAAAGTTCATTATTGACCGTGAAAAAAATCTTACCACAAAATCTAATGTAACTGGTTTGGAGCTGTTGTTTTATTTTTCATACTGCTCAACGTCCATGCTTCATAGATGCAATGTTTTTTTTTCCCCTCTGCAGCGGTGAGGCCAAAGAGGACAATGATACAAAAATACCAAACAGACAGCAACAGGAAGCATCCACTTCTTGGTGAGTCAATGTTGGGAAAAATCCATAATATAACAGAATGACTTCCAGAATGAAGTAGCAAAGACATTTTTTTAATGCAAGATGTGTCCTGTATGCAGAAGGGGGAGGGCATCCAAAAAAATCCAATATTTAGAAAGATCATTTTTCAGACTTTTTTAAATATCCAGAACATAATCAGCCAGAATGTTTATGATTTAAGTAATGACATACTGATGCTGGAAAGTTTCCTACAGTCTTTGCCTTCCTCATGTTACTCCTCCTCTTTCCTTCCCTCATCATCGTCTTGAAGGCATGCAGCACATTGTGGAATGCATTAGTGTGGGACCCACTGAGAGGGGACACTACCTCTGCACGCTCTGCAAACTTACCTTGGCCCCCCACGTGATCATCAAACATGTACTGAGCTTCGACCACATCTATTGTTACTTTGTAAGTAGCTGACACTAAAGCAAGCATAAAGCGAGCAGATTTCTCACTTTTCCTGTAACGAGGAGTCAACTCTAAAATGTTACATGTGATATAATTCTAATCTACGGCACAAAAACACTATAAAAAAGCAGCAACAGGTAATCGATTGTGCTTCTAAATGTCAGAATAAAAGTTATACAAACTTCAGTCTTCCCAGAAATGATTGTTAACTACATGTGTCCCTCTGTGTAACTGTTTTATCAGAAACATTTTGTATCTTTGTGTAAAGTTTCACAGAAATTAGTTATTTACTGCAGAAGATGTAACATATGACAGCCATAGTCTGTTCAGTCGTGTATTTAAATAACTCTCTCCCAGGTGGGGAAAAGGGTTAAAAGACTATTTATGCTAGGTATCCTTACATACAGAATTTTCCTGTCTTGTATTGAATCGTCAGCATTTTTGTCAGACACTTTCAGTCTCATTCTTTCTGCCTTATTCCCTTTCTTTGTTCCCTAGTTGTCCTTTGTTCTTAATTGGATACCAAACTGAGTTCTCTACAGGATCTTATTAACCTGTTTGGTGTAGGTTTGATTCATTTCTGTTTTGTTTTTTTTAACTGTGCAGAGAGAGTGGCACCCCTCAACTTTGCTGTCCAAGGAGAGCTACACTGCTCACACCACTTTAACCATCATGAGCCTCGACTTAGCAAAGCAGACGCTGGAGATTCATGCTACTACAAACACTGATATGAAGGTAAAGAAGTTTCAATGTTACAGATGTGAACAAATGAATGCTTTTTTTTTTTTTTATTGCACAAATAAACATAATAGATTAATGGAAAAACAGACAGTACATAATGATAAGTTAATTAACAAAATTTACATTTTGAAAGAAATGTGCTGGAGGAGCCAAATAAACCCAGAGGGGCTCGTCGAGCGGCCCTCCTAAAGAGAAACATGTAACACAGAGACATATTATTAATGTAGTCCAAGCAAAAACAATAAAGCTAACAAGAACACATACTCAATAAGGTGTAAAAGAAAGCAAAACAAGAAAGAGACAGATTAAAGAAGAGGGGGAAAAAGGAAAACAAGCTCTTATGGTAGCTTGCTTTCATCTGCATTAATATAAATCTGTTTGACTCTCTGTTGCAGCAAGTGAGACTGGAGCCTGATGAATTCACGTCAGTCAACTTCACTTGTTACAGTGATGGTAGGTATTCATATTTCATGCCTCAGTTTATTACAAATTCCTCTGAATGAAATGAACTGTTACTCATGAGCTAATTTTGTTGCTTTCAGCTTTGGATAAACTGGAATCCATCAGACAGAAAAAGAAGGAGAGCAGCTTGATTACTGTCCCTACACCAGGGAAGAAGCTGGGTATGTATTGGTCTACAATAGTTTGGTGAATAGCAAATATGTTTGAGGAGTTGTGAGATGCCCTTTTTTGTTTGTACAACATGTTTGCAATGCTGTTATCCCCCCTTTCAGTCTGATCATAGCCCTAGGATTAACTGCCTAATAAGTTATTTCTATAATTATTAGCTTCAAGTATAATCTTTAACTTAGGACCCTGTTAGCCCCTGGAGGCTCAGACCCCCGGAGAGGGTGTAGTGTAACCCTCCTCACTCGGGTGCTAGGTGTGTATGAGGTGTGAAATAAGTCAGTAGGTGTGTGACGTGGTGTGTGTGCTCATGCTTAACTCCCGAGGTCTACGCCGCGTCCTTAAGAGAGGCTCAGGCCTTTGTGGTGCCGGTGGCTTTTTCAGAGAAAAGTTGCCTTAAGTGGACAACTAATCTCTATTAAAGAGTCAGTCAAAAAGTGTTTCAAAAAATTTTCAGAAAATTCAAATACAAATCAGTAAAAGTAAAAATATAAAAATAAAAGTAAACAAAAAAAATGTGGGGCACTCTCCCTGACCTCATAGCTGCAAAGGGGCCTAACAAATGATTAATAGTATATGTAAAAGCAAGGAAAGCAGTCATGATTATATGATATATGGATTAAATGATAACAAAAGAAACAAACACAGATGTAGTAAAAACAAATTCAACAATTGCATAATTCGTTCTGATCTTTCAACATACTACAGCACTACCTTGGATCAAAGATGGTAAGACAATGTGGTTACTTTATACGTTTTTCTTTTCCCTCTCAGAGTCTCATTATGGATTGTCGTTGTTGTCCGTCCGAATTTACTGTCAGGTAATTATTTACACAACAGGCTTCACGCTTTGACCTGATCAAATACGGTTTCTGTTTTGGAGAATACCAAGAACATGATATCATTTAGTTTCCTTGTGTCTCCCTTGGGGCAGGACTGTGGTTCCATCTTTAATCATGTTTCTCCATTTTCAAGTCATTTGAAATCTTGGCATCACCAGCAGGTATGTCAATGTTTTCTACACAAACTTTTAAAGAAAGAGAGTTGTCATTTTTCATCATTACACAACACAAATAATATGACTTAACATAAAGTCTGCTTTGTTGTCCTTACCAGACGGTGAAGAATACTTTTGGCAAAGGTACCAATAAGTTTTCATTCATTTATCATGTTATTGCGAACTGTTGAGCACATTTAAATAACATATGATTGATGTCCTCTTTTTTTTTTTACAGATAGCCATTCTGACTGTTATGAACCTATCGGTATGCCTTCCTCCTTCTGTTTGAGCATGATAATAAATTGGTCAAAAGTTTCTGGATCAGCTTTTCAGTCTTTTTTTCGATTAATTTCACACCAATACATTAATTTGATCGCATTCATTTTTTAATTTCTTTATACTTACAATGGTGTCACAAATTCAAGAAAGACTGCAACTTGAATATCTTTTTATTGCGCCCATCTAAACCCTCTTCTCTTTTGCACGTTAGAAAAGACACCTTATCTGAAGTTATACTCCCACCTCAGAGACAAGAGGAAGCAGAGGCAACAAGCTGTTGGTGAGCTGACCCACTTGTTGTCCCTTTTAGTTTTTTCTTTGTTCATATCAACAGTGTACTTATTCACCAAATGAACTCGTGCGATCTTTCAGGTGTTTCTCTGGTGGTGACGTTCATCAGCTCAGAGGTTCAGGTGGAACCTATCTGTGTGTGCTTTGCTTGTTCAGACTGCTTTATGGAGTCCTCGGTCATACAACACTTGAACTCTCAAAAACACATCATTCACACATTGGTGAGCTTCTGCTCTCTGTTTTTTTGTATGTTCTGGGCATGGGAACTACTTTCTTCTATTAAACCTTTTATAAAAACTACCATTATTCTATTAAAATGATTTTGTGTGTCTGATGTAAGCTGAGTAGAGTAGATATTTAGGTATAAAGACATGTAGGGTTAATTTCACGCATTTTTATGCTTAAGAAACCTGAGGAGTGTCAGGGACCTTCACAATTTGCATATTTAATGAGGAGATTCAGACTGTCTGATAAATTAACTTAAGACTCTGAGATTTCCCATCATTATGATAAGCACAGATGAGCACTGGTCTTAGTATGACCTTATAGCTTGATACTCTCAAGGCATATGTGAGAGAAAGTACAATAAAATATAACTGTAGTTGAAGACTCTAAATTCCTCTCTGATACCGGATGTTTTAATAAAAGAAATGTATATGTCTGCTGGACAACTTAGATCTGTTCTACTCATATATATAAATGGATATGAATAGATATGAATAAAAATCACACGACAAACTCTTTAAAATAACCAGCTTTGGGTTGAAATTCTTAGCTCTACCTGAATCCTTGGCGGCTCCCTCTTGCATGGAAGAATATTGAGGATGTGAGAGACTTGTGGTCAGCGGCATGGAGTGAGGACAGAGAGAGAGAACCGGATCACATGACCATGAAGGTAAGATGCTGATACAAACGTATCTTTCTGTAACCGTTCTGTAGAGTTTACAAATTTCTGTAGTCGTTACTGATTGAATGTTCTCTTACTCGCAGATACTTGACCTTCCTTACTGGATGTTTCAGGAACTCTTCCCACCAAGCTACTCAAAAGGTGGGATTGTCTATCATCATATTCATGTCTTTCCTCCGATCACTTAAACGCTTGTTTCAGATGGATTAATAGCCTGGTTTGTGTAGTTCTTCTAATTGATGCACAACGTCCCGTTTCCCTCTTTTAACTAATATATTCTCTTTTGTCTGCAGTTACGATGACCCTTACAAATTACAACACTTTCTTGAAGCGTGAAGGTTAGTAATATCCTTAATAAAGATAAAAGAAATCCTGCCTTTTTTAACTTTCATCTCATTAGTACATGTTTGTCTCTTTCTAATGTACAGTCCCAAAGTGTGAAACATTTAGCAAACTCAAAGAAAACGAGAGTTTTCCTCTGCTGGGTGAGTATCCAGAGAGAGGAAAAAAGTCTTTCTGGGAATCTTCAGTTTTTTTGTGGCTATTTTTTTTTTTCTCACCTCTTTTAATTCATCAATGCAGGGAGACAGTTCATAGCCATGCACTATCTGTATGACCGATTGCATCAGCCCACAGAAGTGGCATTTTTGTGCATGCTTTGCCGGAGGAGGCTTTCAGACCAGGAATGTCATGCTCATGTCTTCAGTCGAGAACATATTACATTATTTATAGTGAGTACTTTTTTATAAGATATATCCTTTATCACCCATTTGGGAAAATTGTTATAACTTTTATAAATTGTTATAAATTGTTGATATGTTTTTCAAAACATCTGTGCACATTGTTCAAAGAGAATCGAGCTGGTTAGACATTTGTCTGAAAACAAAAAGAGCTCAACATTTTCATTTTGAAAGCATCTGGTCAATAAAAGAACAATAGGCTTTAGATATAAACTACACATATAAGATGATACATTCATAAATGATAACAGTATGGTATGAATATTAGAAGCAAGATCCATGTGTGTCCAGCTGATATCTGGTTTTAATAACCACTTTATGTTTATGTTATGCTTATGTTTATGGGATGGTAGGTCAGTCAAGAAGATTTAAAGCAGATTGATTTAATATGCAGTCTATAGAAAATGCACATTTAAAGTTACAGTTAATTCAAATTAATGACAGGAATATAGTAAGCATGACATGACATCTTGTCAGTGTTATGAGTCCCTCTATCATCGTCGGGAACGGTATGAAACTGAATTTAAAAACATGAAAGGGTCAGCTTAACCTTACTTGAAAATGGAAATAATGACATACAATTCTACCTTGCGGAAGCCTAAATAGAAATCGATCTTGAAAGGTATTATCCAATTTTCAAAGCGGTTTGCCAACAAAATTAAATGGTACCAGTTCTTATCCTCGTTTTCAGTCAAAGCTTAAAGTTTTAACTAGTAGCCTAGTTAAAACTTTACTTAAACTTTACATACATCATCTCCAGGCTCGCCATGGTTCGGCCTGGCGAGCCAAAAGTGATGTCCCCCGAACATAGCATGAGAGTCTTATTTATGCAGCCCAGAACAACATGTGAACATCTGTTTGTCGTTATGGGGCTTCAGAAACATCATGTAACACCTCCATATTTGGCAATTGTCTTACACAAAGCCTTAACGTAAACATTCAACTGGAGGGGCTCCTATACCGTTCTCGGATACAAATTCTTTCCAGGCGTGTGTTCCGCAACATTAAAGGGGCAGTATATGACTGCTGTCCTAGATATTTCAGACACCTCAAGATATTGCCAGCCTCTCTTTAATTAACCTTTCTCCTGCAAGACTTAAAGACTGTGGATTAACACCTTGGATACTTTTTGCCAAGAACAAAGGAACTGATTAACGCCTTGAATAAACAACCAAGAAAAAACAGAACACTCTGCTATCTACTAACTGACCTCAAAAGACATGAACTGTGATCGAAACCACAGACATCACGTCTCTGCAAGTCATAAAATTGACCATCTGTTGAGTCAATGCTCAAAAACTCCTGTCAAAAAAGGAGCAAGTCCTGACACTTATTAATGGCCTATTTTAGATTTTTATTCTCAAACATTTCTATCCACATCAATTCAGCTATCCACAGCGTCCTTCTTCCTATGACAAATAACATTGCTTTAGCCTCTCACTTGTATTGGCCTTTCAATTTCAGTTATTCACAACATCATTCTTCATATCCAGAACCGAAGGCTATACTGTATTTGCTGTTGGCCGACGGTCTTCCTAGGAAAAAGTTCAATTTCAGATATCGGCAAATTTCCAGTACAACTTTGTCCTGTTCCTATCGCTACTGATACATGGCTAGTGCATTTATACAAAAGGTGAATGGACAGTTTCACCTGTACTACTTCAAATATGTCCAATTCCCAATCATGAATTGACACCCTGCAGCCAATGAGAATGTAGTATTCACCATAGACTGTATACAAAATATTCATCCATTATGGTTAATAATAAACATGTGTCTGTCAGTCAAAAGTGTTGAATATTAAATATAAGCAAAGAAATTTCAAGAAATAGCCTTTGAATACTGTGTACATTATGGCAAACTACAGAGAGGAAAAACTAACATTAACAATACTGAATATTTGTGTTTTTGTAGAATCATTTCCACCCAGGATCGATGACTTCAAAGACTGATTTAGAGACCGTATTGGACTTGGCAAAACAGGCAGAAAGACATCACTCCACAATGAATGTGCAGGTATTAAATGTTTCAAAAAAATATAATTTTGTATCATCTCAATGAAGCATCCCCTCTTGCAATGTGCTCATGTTTCAATATTCTCTGCAATGGAAGGAAATACAGTTGGACAGGTCCATCAGGGAGCCATGTTCATACAAAACAGGTGAGTATTTGTGTGCTGCAACTGAATGTAACCCATCATCATCTGTTACTAGGAATTTGTTTTTGACTTGAGTTCTTCAATTGATTTGTTACAGCATATTCTATCCTTGCAAATGCAAAATTGAGGAAAAGTCAAGGAAAACTCCTACCCAACATATTTCCTAAACAGAAGCTGGGTATGCTACGCCAAGTTTATTTACTTGTTTGTTTATGCTGGGGGGGTGGACACTAGTAAGTATGGCTGAGGTTTTTGATCTACTGGTGCCAGATTCTCTTTAACTCAAGGACAATTTGTTTCAATTTGAATACACAGTTGAGTTGTTGCTTTTCTTACAATAACAATACCATACCATACAATACAAGACCTAATGCATTTTTAATTTTCATGTATTTTTCTCAGTCCCTAGAGCAACTTTAAAGGACAAAGACGTTGTGAGAGACAACAGCCTATCAAACAGTGGCATGTTGCCAGGATCTAAGAGAAAGTCCTGCCAGAAGTCTCCAGACAATTGTAAGAAGACAAGAGTTGGAGCTGAAATCACAGATGAGAAATGTGCAGAGAGGGGAGGAAATGAAGAAGAGGAAGTGGACATGAAGCGTCTAAAGAGTGAACAACACGCAGTTGAAACTTGTACAGAAGATACAAAGAGTCCTGTCAGTGAGACACTCCAGGCTATAAAGGAGGAGGAGATAGAAGAGCTTATTGTGTGCAAACCAAGTGAGGGAAAAACAGAAAGTTGCAAGTACAGAGACATGGATTTGAAAAGTGAGATTACAGAACAAAGCAACAAAAATACCCAGACACACTCAATGAATAACGCATGCAAAGAAGAAACAACTAGACATATCAGCATGTGCAAAGAATCCCAGGGTGCATTTTGCTATGAGGATATGGAGGAAAACACAAGCTGTAAAAAAGGGCTACCAGCCCCAAAACAAGACGCATCTTGTGAAGTAGAACAAAGACTGCCAATTAGCATACAGAAGAAGGAAACTGCAGCAGAAGTGACAGGAAGAGAAACCAAACCAAGTCAGCAGAGCGTAAAGCATGAAGGTATGTACATACTGTAGTTAAAGCCCTTTTAATAAATGCACACCTAAAAAAATGTGTTGAAAATTTCAAACCGCCTACCGCTGGCTGACATCTACCATAGTTTCGTGGTCACACATGAAACACACAGCGGTGATGATTTGGCTGTTATTGTTCAAGCGGTCTGTGCATGTGTGAACAGGGCTGACGTTTGTGAAAGATGTATGGGTTAGAAAAAACACATGACTATGTTTTATGCTTTGCTTATGATTGTTTACTTGATGTCATGTACTACTTGTTGAGATCGCCACTTGAATCAGAGATAACCATGTGACATCATAACCCAGTGTAAAGCATGAAAGAATAGTTGTAATCAGCAAATCATGCACATTGACTTTGGACTTCATTCACTCTGCAGGTAAAAGTGACCCAAGTCTGATTTAAAAAAAAAAAAAAAAAAAAATTATGATTGTTGGAACAGCACGTGTCACATGCAGTCTGATCTGCAGTCCCACTTTTCACTGAGAGTCACCGCACTGGGTGAAAACAAACATGAACGACAGCTGTGATGGAGGGAGACAGTGGAGGGACAGTGAGATGTCAAACCTTATGTGTGCTTTGGGTTACTCTGCTGTACAAGCAAAACCTGAGGGGTAACCAACCTTGAGAGTATATCAATAGAAACAACCGAACATGGTGCACCGACTTGTCCATGATAGTGGAAATCTGGGTCTGCTGAAAACGGTTTTGTCATGTAAGCCCCCCCCCCCCCCCCTCCCATCGTGAATGCCTGCAGTGTGAACGCAGCCTAAGAAGCAAATGTTCTCATTCATAAAGCACTGTCTTTAAAACAATGGTAAACACTTCTAGATAAAATATGCATGCTGAAGAACATGAGATAAGAACCTACAAGCCTCAGTGTCATGATATCCATCAGTGCATCACCATCACAAGATGTATGAATCAATGGAATCATCTTATTGAAAAAGGGACTTCTTTATGTGTATAAAGATAGACAAATCTTGGTCTGATTGATATGGGACACTGGTTTAATGAAATTCCATTGCCTTAAATACACTGCAAAAAAGTGTTCCTTGCCTTTGTCTCGTTGGTTGAATGAAACCTTGGTTTGCCTTTGTCTAGACTTTGTCTAGTGACTCTCAGAGGATCCATGTGTTTCTGTGATGAAGCTCAGTCTGTGGTGGTTACATCTGGTTGTTTTACAGCATCGACGCACCAACAACCTGATCGACTGTGGCAATATCTGTGCAGGACAAGCAGAGAGACTGTGATTGGTCAGTTTTTTCTCTTTTTAACTTCTTTTTAAACCTTCATTATTATTATTTTCTTGGTTTGAAGATCTCAACATCAGTTTTTGTCATCTTTTGTGAAGAAAACATTAAAATTGTTGACCATCCCATGTCTATATTTGCTGTTGGTTTAAAATTATATAAAGACGGAGCAAATTAAATGTCAGATGGGAAAAGGACATTTTTCCTCAACATAATCTGTTTTGTTTGACATTTTGCAGGCCTTTGCAAATTTTCAACTCAAATACAGATCTGAGGAGAAATTGATAATGCAATTTTTAATGGTGACCAATATGTCTTCCAGGCTTAAGTGCACTTCTTGAATGCCATTGTGATCAGCGTGACCTCATCTACCTCTGTGAGTGCTGCTCTATGAAGATCCCGGAGAAGGACATCATCAGCCATGTAACTGGATATGACCACCAGAAGATGTATTTGTCGGTGGGTAAATGTGAAACATAAGGCTGGATTTTTCTTTGACAATTCATGTATGTTGTAAGGCCCTCCTCCCTGTGTTTAAGGGGAAGGGGAAAAAGAAACAACACTGTTTTTAAACTGCAGGTTTGAATGATTATATTGACGTGTGTCTGTTAGTAATGTTTTCTATTTAGTGAAATAAAATGTTTGAGAGGCATAAGTATACCACTTGGCTTCAATTTACCTCCGAGTGTGCACAGGGGTCAGAGGTCGATCAGATTGGTCAGATTGATTAATGCATGCTGTGACACTCGTAATGCTCTCTATTTGTAGTTTTACTCTTCTACCACTGGATTCTGTGCATAGATTAAGTTATTATTATAAGCATGGTCAGAGTAAAAGTACAGGTTGAATATGGAACTGTTAGTGGGGATGTTGATAAATGAGGGCCCTGGTCTGTTAAGAAAAATATGTTTGGAAGTTAGATTGTTTCTATAGAATTGTTTTTGCTGCTTGGCTCTTTTCTTATATTGAATAACTTCAACTCTGCAGAGCTTTTATTTCGCCACACCACCAGTAACTTTGAGTTGTGTGGCTGAAGATGGCGAAGGCTTAATTTTTTCTGTACCTGTAGAAGCTTTGTGGATTCTTCTTAGCTATATTTTATTAATGGTGTAATATCTAGTGTAGCGTAATTAATTTATATTTCTATATATAAGATATTATATTCTAATTATTCCTCGGGGCACCACTTCCTGTTAAAGGAAGATATTAACTTTAACTGTATAAGTTAATTAATTATTCAGTCTCATATCAGAATGTCAGTAAGTTCTCTAGGATCACTTGAATCATTAAATAAACACAGACAAAGTTCTAAATGATTACGTGTGATTTTATTACAGGAATCGTGAACAATAATGCAGATTAATAAAGTAAATATCAAAGATTATAGTTTGTATGACTTTAATAACAAAATTATGGAAACCAAATCGTTTGATACTAATTTACCTATTATGGTATCGTCATAATGGTGAAAGTAACAAATAAAATGATAAATGGTTTTGTAAGGATTTAAAGAAAAATGTGATTTGGGAATTATGTTTTGAGATAATGATAACCTGGAGCTACTGATGTGTTGACACTACCCTTCCTCGTATCTCTCGAGGACTAAACAATGTGGAATATTATTCTTTTCAAAGCTGTAAATTAAGGCAAAAAGATATTAAACAGTCCCCAGAAAGAAATCACATCATAGATCAATGTAATATGAAAACATAGAAAAGATAATATGCTTATCTTACCCTTTATATATGATAACATGTAATATGATTATATATAGTCTAAATATATGTTTAAAAGTCTTATGTGTCTAAGAAGATAAACTAGGTTTTACTTAACTTTAGTTCTGTAGATCGTATGAAAACAAATCGAATCAAACTGTCACTTTTAACCTCAGGAACATGTATATGTAAACCAGAAATTAAATGGACTTTAATTTAATGCACAAAATAAGATCTTCTGATCTGAGAAAACCACAAAGTCTCTTGTCAGTTTTATCATGCTTGGACGATCTTCAGACCTCAGCATGAGGCTCTTTCCCAGGATGCGAGTTATCTGTGGAAGTGTTCGTTGCTTATTCGGAGACGAAATGTCTGAGAACTCAATCGTAATTCACAGTCTAACGTAAACACAAGAGTCATAAGAGGTTCAGAATCAGAATTGGGATTTATTGCCAAGTACATTTACACATACAAGGAATTTGACTTGGTGTGTTGGTGCTAAACAATTAACAAATAAATAAAGCAGAACTAGCAACAACTTAAATAATACAGTATAAGAAGCTATTACAATATATAAAATAGAATTCAAAGATAGAAAATATAAAAAACAGAAAATGTACAAAAGGTGCAATGTAGGATCTGTGCATTGGGCTAAGAGAAAAAATCTTAATGTGTGTAACTACTCACAGAGTCCATGTAAGAAAATATATTTAAAGTCCAGTGGGCGTTAATGTAACACATAAAGAACAGTTTCAACATTCACACTACTTTGATGTTTTTCTGACTGTGGGGGTGATGAGAGTCTGGGTTATGTGGGAGGAGGGGGGGCAGGGACATTGTTCATCAGGCTGACAGTAGAGGGGAAGAAACTGTTCTTCTGTGGCGAGAGGTTTTGGTCTTGATGGACCGCAGCCTCTTAACAGAGGGGAGGGTCTCAAACAGTCCATGTGTGGGGTGAGAGGGGTCGTGGAGAGATGGCAGGTTGCAGCCAATCACCTTCTCAGCAGAGCGGATGATGCGCTGCAGCCTGCACCTGTCCTTTGCTGTGACTGCAGGGTACCAGACTGTGACGGAGGAGGAGAGGAAGTACATCCTCTGCTGTTGTTGTGGGTTTTGTTGTGGGTTTTTCTGTTGGTAATGAAAGATCTGAAGTCAAAGTCTTTTGTCTTTGTGTATTTTATTGCATATAGTAAAAAGTTATTTTGCAAAAGGGGTAATCAGCTACAAAAGTAACATCAGTCACAAGTGCATCAAAGATTCCCGGGGCAGTCCAGGTTGCAGAGCATATTTATACTTTCACAGGGTGTAGGTATTTTGCATATAC
Source organism: Labrus bergylta (assembly GCF_963930695.1). Classification (NCBI taxonomy): domain Eukaryota; kingdom Metazoa; phylum Chordata; class Actinopteri; order Labriformes; family Labridae; genus Labrus; species Labrus bergylta. The sequence continues at coordinate 19,941,460 of NC_089213.1, read as the reverse complement.
ATGAGTGATACATCGTCATTAGTTTCAGCTTGCCCTAGTGACTATGCCTTCTGCTAGTTTGCCTGGTGATTTATCTATGCAAGCTTCTATAAGGCACCTGGTACGGAGGAACATCAACAGAAACTCCTTTGTCAGGAGGGCACACTGATCTAAGGTCATGCTGTACCCAGATCCTGAGGAGTGTACCTGTTGGAGATACAGACCAAGGCCATACAGAGTGTTAGGTGGGGGTTATTTCTGTATGAGATGGACAATTATGAAATCGTGAAACAGACTGTGGATCATCTTAGATTTATTCAGCCATGGTCAGACAACACAGAAACACAACACACATGGCTGACAAAGTGCAGACCATCGCTGACCCATGCTGACCAAGATCTCACAATCATTGGCAAAGTGGCCATCATGGGCAAAATGGCAAAATGGCAAAGTCTTCATCACACAGTGCTGCTTATATTCTGCTAGAAGGTACAGCCCACAAATTCCTTTCCATTTGGGTACATCACTATAAAACAATAAAGATGACATGACACTGATTTGTATACGTAACAGATGTAGACTCTCTGTCTAGCAAACAGTTGCTGACAACATATAGTTGGCTCCTATCCAAACATAGATCTGCTACTACTTAGGTGCTTCACCCATGTAAGGTTACAGCTTCACAGACCCAAAAGTAGAATTACTGTGAGATGGTTGACACAATTTAAAGATATGTCCACAAAATTATCAAGATGAATGAATCCATGAAAATACGTACTAACACAGAGAAACAGTTTCTAATTGCTAAATGACGCACGATCATCCTAATCTTTTAAGGTCAAACGAAGGCAACAGACAGATAGTTTTTTTTTTTCCACTACACTGTCCTTTCTTGATGAGGGAGGTGATTTTCAGCTCCCACTTGAGGTCCTGGGTGATGATGGTCCCCATTAAGTTGAAAGACTCCACAGTAGACACCGTGGATTCATCGATGGTGATGGGGCTGGGGGCGGCTGCATTTTTCCTAAAGTCCACAACCATCTCCACTGTCTTCAGAGCGTTAAGCTCTAGGATGTTTTCGCCGCACCAGGTCACCAGATGGTCAGCCTCCCACCTGTAGGCAGACTCATTTAACCCTAACGCCTAACCCAGCAGAAATGAGGGTGGTGTCGTCTCTTGACAGACTGATGACTGGAGGTACAGCTGTTGGTGTACAGGGAGAAGAGCAGAGGAGAAAGAACGCAGCTTTGAGTGGAGCCAGTGCTGATAGTCCTGCTGTCCAAGACATTCTTCCCCAGCTTCACCAGCTGTCTCCTGTCAGACAGGAAGTCTGAAGAGAAATCCACAAACATGGGGCGCGCTGGTAGCGCAATGGTTAGGGCGCGCGTCCCATGTGTTGAAGCTCTCGTCTTGAGCGGTAGGCCCGGGTTCGCTTCCACCCGTGGCCTCTTTCTGCATGTCATTCCCCACTTTCTCCCTGGTTTCCGACTCTATCCACTGTCCTATCTCTCCATTAAAGGCACAAAAAGCCCCCCCCCCAAAAAAGAAATCCACAAACAGGATGAGCTGCAATGATAATAATGGTGTTAATAATGTCTGTAAAAACAGCTGATCAGCACAGTGCTTGAGGGTGGAGGGAGAGACAGAGTCTGGTCCAGCTGCTTTGCAGGGGTTCTGTCTCCTAAAGGTCTTATTAAGAGTCTCTTATTAGACTTAAACAGAGGGCTGTTGGGGCAGATGGTCGTTGAGGGTCAGTGTTTACCTACAGGATGTTGTTGAGCTCTTAGCAGTTCTTTGTTCCAGGGTTGAATTCAAAATGGGTGAGTTCTGTCAGTTTGTTCTGCATCTTGTTCCTTTACACTTGTCATACTTCCTCCGTTCAAATTGGACATTGTTCCAGCTGCTCTATTTCACTTTGAAAATCAATTCTTTACAAATTCAATGATTACTAAAATGTTGCTACTAAAATGTCTCATGTCCCATTAAAGCTCACCAAAGTGATTGTAATAAGAAGTGTATAGTAACTTCATGAAAAAAAAAGGCCCATTTAAAGAAAGCAGTACTGCACCACATTGACTTCATATTCTATTGTGTTGACTTAATGACTTTTCCTGTCTTTGTTTCTGACATCAGGGGTTAAAGCCGCTCCCAAGCCCACCAGGGACACATCAGGGGATGAAATTTTGTCACTTTGCAGCTTTGCTTGAGAAACATAGCGGATATGGAGAGGCTCAGGTTTGCTCTTTGAATTCTCATATTCATTGTGACTGGATTAGTAAAAATGACAGTTAACTATTGTTGAAGAATTTTATGACAACTGTAACTAAAGTATACTTGTCTATAACAAGTTAGACTGTTGTGTGTTATGCCAAAGGATCTATCATCAACTATATAGCGTGTGAGAAAGCAGACATGATCTCTATGAATTTAAATCATAACTGTGTGATGACAACATATACAGTAGACCTTATACGATTTTAAACACAGTGGCGATTCTAGACCACTTTTACTGAGGGGGCCAAACTGGGGCCAGTTGTTACGTCACAGGGGAACGTGAAACCCAGGTGAAAAATAGACAAAGATGATCATTTAAAAATATATATATTTATGCCTAATAATAGTGCACATCATTAAATACCACAACATAAAATACCATGATTCATAATTGTTTCAGTAACAGTAATTAATACTCGATTGTGAGTCTGGTTGTTGAGTCAAATACTGTGTATGTGTTATGAGGGGGGCTCTTTCTTTTGAAGGGGTGGCCACAGGGGGGCCCAAGCTCACTGTTACAGGGGCACTGGCTCCTGTTGGCCCCTGCCTAGAACTGGCCATGTTTAAACATATGCATGCTCATTCAATTACAGATCATCAGTGTCATGTATGTCCTATAGGTGATGACATCACGTTGAATGCCTAATTCAAATAGTTATGTTAAATATAGCAATAGCAGTTTTATTTCTACAGCACATTTCATTACAGATAAGCTCAATGTGCTTTACATTGAGGTTAAAAACAAAATCAAAACACAGCATACCAAAATAAAATCTAATCAATGAAGTCATGCACACCACATATACACGACACAGAAATAACTGAGTCAGACAAAGGTTGACAGTTTGTATTTTCATGTATTCATTCATCTTGGTGATTTTTGTGGGTATATTTTGAAAATCTGTCTACCCTCTAGTAGAAGTCTTCTGTGAGGTCAGTATAGATGTAACCTGATATTTTTAAGACCATCGTAGCAGAGGATCTATATTTGGACAGGAGCCAAGCATTTGGTCAATGAGGCAACCCTCCCCCAACCTCACTGACATTTAAAGCCATTTGAATTGCTCCCCGGGGACAAATGAAGTTGTGTTGAGTTGAATTGAATTGAATGTGAGAGATGTTTGACGTGACATCATCAAGTTTCGACCAACTACAGGTTGAATTTTAAAAGGTGGGCATGTACCTCAGCTCAGTAGGAGGTCTCTTAAAATAAATGGGACTACTTGAAGACTGATAATCTGTCATCGGACTCTGATGGACTCTGTTGTTTGACTTCAAGACTTCAACTGCAAATCAGAGTAGGGTTTGAATATAGGGTTTGAATATTTGCAGTCTATGTTTTGAGCTAAGAGTGATCAGGACGTCTGAGACCGTATTGGGATTTTTTTTTACATTTCTCGTGGAATCGGGACATCCACTGTCCTCATCTTAAATGTACTTTGCATGCTTTGTGCTTGTCCTTGATCCCGTATGTCATTATGGGATCTGAGTTGTTTTATTTTTTCAGTTAGTAGCATATATCCCCCGGGGGCTTTGCATTTTTCCATATGCCCTTTGGCATCTTGTTTGGGCTTTTTTTTTTTTATATAATAGAAATAGAAGTACATGTGCAAGGATTAATGTTTTCCGTCAATTTCAAAATTGTAATATTTTTCGTCAATATCAATCAGACAAAAAAAGAAAAAAAGTCGAGCAGACTGCTGTTTTTAATGTCTGGCATTTATCTGAATCCTGAAGTCTGTTTGGCATTTCAGTATAACTTACAGTCAGAACTTTCATCTGTGTAAGAGGCTTTTATAATGAGGCTTTTATCATGAGGCTTTTATCATGAGGCTTTTATCATGTGTTCTGGTGTTCAGATTGACTCGGGGTCGTGACCCTGTTAGTCACAATATGATCAGAGTTTATAGTTTTCGCTGTTTTGTGGGTCTTTGAGCAGAACAGTGACTGCTCACTGACGATAGGACATTTAATTCGGCTCCAAAACAGCATTAAAAACCGGAAAAAAGACAAAGGTAGACAAAGGTAAGACTGTATACATGATTTCGTTGTTATAGTTTTTATACCGTAATACAAGTGTTGTACTATCTTGTAGTTTGTATTGTGGAAAATATAAACTACATTGACTGCGGCATGACAAGGTTATTAGGCTGCTACATTTCGTGTTAGCTAACTAACTAACCAGCCTGCTAGCGGGACTTATAGCGCCAGCTGTAACCATGACAATAAAATGAGGAACACATCAATGCATTAAAATATATATATAATTCATATTCTGTAAAAGGTATATTTTTGCAAAGTAACTATTTTTAATGTGTTACTCCAGACTAAAGTCTGATGTGTTTGCACTGTGACTTCAGTAACTTGTTGGAGGGTCTGTCTGTGTTATAACTTTAGGCAGAATGGGCTTCTTATTCCACTGTCCTAATTAGTATAAAAAAACAAGGTCCTTATTTATCATTATCTAATCTCAAAATGCTCCAAAAAGCTTCATTTGAATGTTAGAATAGCTAGAGAGTCCCCCCACACCCCCCTGACTTCATTAACCTTTCATTCTTTCAACTTGTTCAAAGTTTTATATTAAACCCCTGTTGCACCTGTTGATCTATATAGGCATAAAATTCACTTGACTGTAGGTCAAATCTGTTTATATCTGTCAGCCTAGATCTTTAGCTTCAAAAAACTAAAACGTGTCAGTTTTATTCCTAAAATAGAAAACACCTCTGTTTTATACGTCGAGAATTTTCAGTCAAAAAGTATGTTTTTGCTTTAATCCCTGCAGCTCTGTGAGTACTTAAAGGTAGTTTGGGCATTCTTCTTGTGACCTACAAAAAAAGGTTTTTAAAAATAAGTTTTCTTGTGATAAGTTTGCTCCTTAACTTTGTTCTGGATGAACTGAGATATATGTATATTGATGTCCATTAACTTGTTTATGTAGAAGAGAGGTTGACCACTGATATTCAATTCTTAGACAGTGGTCTCCATTTTTATCTACCTTCGGAGTGTCAGACAGCATATCCTTAGATTTATGTCTGGATTTTCTTTTGGAGATCATTTTTTGTTAAGATTTCTATATATTTTTATATATGTTTTACTGTGTCCTTGTTATTACATTTATGTATTGGTATTGAGTGGTCCATTTTGAAAAATATTGTTAAAAACTTCATTGTACTTCCTGTATGTAAGGGGCTTTTCAGCTAACTGTCTGTAACGCTGATTGATGAAGTCTCTTTAGTTTAAAAGCCTCTGTTGCTGATCTAGCAGATTAAAAGAGGTTATAAAACATCTACCTTATTGTAAGTTTTTATTTACACAACATGACATACTAATTTCTGTTTACGTCTGGACTTCAGGTTATGGATCTGGAAAAAGAGATATATGATAATGTCTTGGAACAAAACTTTAAATCAGGTAAGTGTAAATCTCTCCTTAGACCGATTTTTAGATTAATCAAGTCGATTTTCAAGTCTAACTGGAAGTTTTCCGTTGTATTTTCCATCACATCTTCATAGCCATGCAGACCGTGCAGGCACTACAGGCTCAGCAGGGAAGGGTTTCTGAACCCTCCTCAACCTCTGCTCTGTCTAATTCTCAACCTGTGGACACCTCCTTCTCCCCTCAGGCTCATAATGAAGCCAGTAATGTTCTGGATAACTATGAGGTTAGTCAATAGCTGTTTTTGGACCAAACGGTTCTGGGGACTTTTTGAAGACTATCCACTATTTTTTCTGTCTGCATTTGCTGGCAGTGATTTATTTTATTTAGTCTTGTTTCGTTTTGATGAGTCAAACTCATCAAAACTTTTGTGGGTCATGGAGGAAGAGGAACTCAGACCAGACTACCTTGCCTGTGCTTTACTAATGGACCGAGCATTGACATTGGAGCAAGGACCCTATTGAAATGCAAGGACTTTTTTTAATTATTGGTTGAAAAGAATTGCCGTTTTGGAGGCTTCAATTTTGTGTTTATTGACCCGATAGGTCCTTAAACTGGTATCATAGTGCTCAGGAAAGTGGGATGATGTTTGTTGGGATCTGTGCATCCCTCCTATTGGATGCACAATGGGAAGGTGTCGCTGAACCCAACTTGAACATTTTATAAGTTCTATGCGCGCGTGCATGGGTGGCATGCATAACCTTGCACTCAGCGCAGATACATAGACAATGAGCGCCCACCGTATCCTATCTGAACGGCCCCTAAGAAACAGACTGAAGTGTTGTAACACTCATAAAGGGCAACATTTTAAAAGCTCAAATTTGGGAAAAGAGAGACTATCTCGAAAGATAACCAGATTATCATGGGATTGCACCTCATGAAACTTAAGTTTTGGGAAGTTTATATGGTAAAACATTTGATGTGCAATGGAAATTTAGTTGTGTAGCTCCTCTGCAGCTAAAAATGAGTGGTCCAATTATGTCTTTGTTTTATTTAAAGGTGGTGGCTATGGAGTTTGATGGTGAAGCCAATAACAGTACAACAACCACCACATCTGTAGCTCCTGACTACAGCTGTACTACAACCAATTCCAACATTGGAGAAAGTGGCTACAAATGTGTAACATCTACATCCAGTTCTAATGCAAAAAAAACTAAATTAACTGCAGTTAATTTTAACACCGGTATGACAACCAACACCACTGCAGCTCCAAGCAAAAGTGGTACTGCAACCAGTATCAAGAGGAGAGAAACTGCACACACATCTATGTCCAGTACCAGTGCAATGACCACCAAATCGACTGCAGCCAATTTCAATACCAGTATAACAACCAGCACATCTGCGGCTTCCATCAACAGTGCCATTACAACCAACAACAGTAAAACATCAAACACATCCAGTGTTGGTGCAAATACCACCAAATCCAATAGAGCCAACCCGTATACTAGTACAACTGTCTCCCCATCAGCAGCTCTAACCAACAGTGGTACTACAACCACTACCAATAGAAGAGAAAATGACTTCAAATATACATCAAACAAATCCATCAACAATACAGAGACCCCAAAATCTGCATCAGACTTTCTCAAGCATGGAACAATCTCCACATCTAATTCAACTACCTCAGGTGAATCTGAAACCACTACATCTGGGGAAGTTTCCAAACCATTACAAAGCAGAACTTCTTCAACCAAAGGCAAGCATAAAGCTAACATAGCATCTATAGTGAAAGAAACCCCATTGCATACAAAGGTGAATTCTCAGCCCACTGCTACAACTTCAGTCAAGTGTGGAAATATGGAGGCCTCGGACAAGACTGCACTCGTGAAGAAATCAGGGGGGTCAAATGCTGATGTTGCACCAGACAAGCACAACAGGCCTGCATCTAAAACCACTAAAATTGGTGAGAATTATTTTAAGTACAAGAACAATTACTCAAAAAGTGTTTTTTTCCCATTCATCCATTGTTTATATTTGTATTTTCTTTTCATATTTATTGTTGTCTGTACTCTTCAGGCGTGGACCAAATGATTGTGGTGTTTAGTGGAAAAAGAAGGCAACTTTACTGTCAGCTGTGTGCAGCCAGGCTGACATGTTCAGATCACCCAAGCACCCACAGACACCAGCTCAACTATGTGGTGCGTGCTTGATTACTATTGTAATTATTATAGCTTCAAATATCGGAAGCTTGTAAAGCAGGGCAGTATTAAACATGAAAATGTTATTCTCTTAATAGAAAATGAAGTTACCTCATTGGACTGCTGAGCCATCTGAGTTGAAAAGCAAACTAGCCAACACAGTGGCCCTCTATGTTGAACTTGAACAATGTGCTGGAGCTCCAAAAATTCAGGTGACCCACATTAGTGACCATCAGCCTGCGTGTTGTTTACTTACGCATGTATTGTATCGCATCAATAAAGGGGATTACAATTATTTAAAGGTAGAGTCAGTAGAAATGTTTGTTGCAGATTGCCCACTGCAGGATTTAGCGTGTGCGTTTCCTGCCTGTAGCTATACTGCAAGCACCCTGAGAATAATAATAAAATGTGTTGTAATGGAAAAGCTGATGATTTAGCAAGCTAGGAACAGCCGGTGTTTGGCACCTACCTGTTCAACAGAAAGCAGGCCAATTCTGCGTGTATGGGGGAAAGCCAACCCGAGGTTCAACCTAGTTATGGAACAAGCGTTATCTGCTTGCCATTCTGCCTTACTGCTAATATGTTTGTTTCTTCACTGCCACTTCGTCCACGTTAGTCCTATTCACCATTTTTAATCACGTCCAATCTCTGAATTTTGTCCACTCCCAAACTCTACTACGCGCTGTCATTGGCTGGGGGAAACACATCCACTCCCCACTCAGAGATATCCAGAGTCAACAAGAACAGAACACAACATCAAAATCCAGGCAGAGGACAGACACAGTCAACACATCATGTATGGAGGCCCATAAGTGATGACTGAGCAGCATTAAGTCTATATTTTATTTTTAGGAAAAAGCTACTGACTCTATCTTTAAAGAAAAGTGAATGAGTAACCCTTTAAATCACTAACGTTATCACCATGGCACAGACACTGAACTTGACTATGAAACAATGGGAATGATTTTGGTTTTCATGGGTGGGATCAGTTAAAATATTGAAGTAGTGGTTAATGATGAGCTCTCTTCGATTGACTTTGTGGGCATATCTATATTTCTCTTGCTTAAGTATACAAAGTCATTAATTGAGAATTTGAGAGTATTTAAATGCATCTTAGTGAAGTCCTGTGCATTGGTGATATTGTTTGCAAAAAACTAATTAACAATGAATAACTAACTAAAATAACACTGGACACACTTGTGTTAACAGAGGAAAAAATGTGAAAAGGAAAATGTGTTCAACCAAGCACTTTTGTGTTTTTCTTAATGGCCCTTGTTTTTCTTTCTTTAATCTAGAAATTGGAAGTTACTATGGATGTATACGATGAGCTGAAAAACCTTGACAATGACAAAGGTACCTTATAAGGTGTAGCTGAGTTACACCTCATAAATCTTGATTTTGCTTGACTTGCACTTGAAAACCTGAAGCAGGCTCCCAGCTATTGGTTGAACAGTAAGGGTACTGTAATGGAGAAACGTATTGTGCTGATGTATTAAAATATGACCATCACATATCCTGTTGACCAGAGGCCTGTGCATGAACTTCTGCTTTTCTTTGAATTTAGATACAGAAACTGTCTAGACTATGTTTAGCTCTAAACTCTAAATCTGCCCTACAACAGAGTTTGTCTATACCCACCCCTCCCCTTTGATACAATATATAAAAGTGTGTTTCCCCTTTGCCCCCTTTGAGCTTCTCTGCAGACTGATTGATTGATTGATTCCCGGTCTTTATTCTTTATTCTCATCGAAATATCCCGATAACAGTACAGAGAGAGCTAGCTGGAAAATGTTCCCGACAAAGGAATCCCCTTTAAGAAAGCTTGTTTCCTATGCATTTAAATCAGAGAACTGAATCCAAATAATTTAAGAAGTACAACCGTGCCTCAGAATACCCCAGGAGGAACTAAATGTTGCTGGGGAGAAGAATATTTTGGTTAACTTGCTTAGCCGGCTGCCAACCCAACCTGGCCCCGGACAAGCGATGGGATGGGAATAAATTAAAATTATAATTTGATCTTTGCTTTTTAGCTATTATAAGTAGCTATTGTGTTTATTTTACTGACAATGTTTACAGAATGAACAAATACACATTTTCATTTGTAGTTGTATTGTTGTAAAAGACTTAAAGTGAAATCATTCTAAAGTAAGGGTTTTTATCACTAGTATACTGAGTGAAGTGTACTCTTGTTGTACCAAGTTGCGACTTTCTTAGATTCATTGACCCAAATACGGCTATTTTTAGTTTCATGACCTGGCACTAATACGTGTCTTTATATCTTATATTATTGCTATTTGAAGTATACATTTTGCAACATTTAATTAAATTATGAACTCATGTCTTTTGTATTCAAGTTAACTCTGAATAATATATGATGAAAGAAACAGTGAAATCACAGACAAGATGTTGATAAATGATCACAGCAGTAGACAGTTTCACAGTTTAAATTTATTTCTTTACTTGCAGCTTTAGCAAGAGTGACAGAAATGAAAAGAGAGAGAGACTCGGGGGTCTCATCCACCACAGCCGACCCTGGGCAGGTGTCAACACCGGATGCTCACTTGTCCAGTCCGTTTGACTACAGCCCAGATGACGGTAAATTTAAGCTTCATCTGCGTATGTTTTTCATCCACCTGCATATTCATCAAAACCTTCGTACTCTTTGGACATGTTGTTGCTGAAGTATGTTCTGGGTCTTTAATTTGTAATTCTGCACATAAATATGTAAACCTTTCAGTGCGTATATCATTTACTGTTGTTTTTGTTTCTTAGAGACGGACTTGTGGCAGAATGAAACTGCAGGACTTTCTCCTGAAATCCAATCTGTGCAGGAGAGCAAACATGAGCTCCAGACATCACTTGTAAAGATCACTGGTAAGAATCAACACGCTTAAAATCATCTATTAACTTACAGCTCTTATTATTTGAGATAATGAATCAATTTCAAAAGAGAAAAATGAACTGGCTGCAATTCTACTATTTATAATGTACATTGCTATTTATTGTCCTTTCTGTTTTGCCTTTAAGCTATCAAAAAAACTCCTGGTAACTCAACTCTTACCTGTGAGTTTGAATCAGCAAGTCCACTTGCTGAAGCCTCTTCCTGCCCCGAGACTCGAGAGCAGAGAAACCATCAGGAGAAAAGTGATCCTGAGTTACTGGTCACACAGAAGGTGCTCGAAGGCTCTGAGAATACGTCACCTGTAAATTGCTCAAACCCGGACGAGCTCTCCTCTGCTCCGTCAGTGAACGCAGAACAGCACGACCAACCGAGACCCCGTCAGAAAGCAGAAGAAGCATCAGAACAGTCCAGATGTGGTTCCAGACCTGATCACCACAGTGTGTTGCAGCCACTTCCAAATACTTCAATCATTTTTAGCGTGTATTTCTCTTCTTTTTCATATAATGTGTTGATATTATATTTTACATGGCTGTCACAGGGGTAGCATCTCTGGGCTGCAGTAATCTATCCACATACTTGGCTGTGAAGAATTTGGACTCTGAACTAATCATAGGTGGGTGTCTCCATCCTCGCACAGCACATGCTTTTTCACATTCTTTACCAGGGATGTCGTATTAACCTAGAGTTCTGGGTTTTTTTTCTGACCTTAAGAGGAGAAGAGGGCTTTGTAAAGAAAGGGGGCAACCAGCTTTGAGTTCTTCAAAGTGTGGGCCTTGGAAATGATTTCCTTCTTTATAAAATCAGAGCTATTTTTCTGATTTTTTGTTCATGCTGTTTAGAATAATTTCAGTCAGCAGCCGCACAGCATCATTGTCTCGCACAGCATCATTTTCTTATATTGGCAAACAGGAATTAGTTACTATGGTTACAGAGATGCTCTGTGTCCGAAACTTTCTCGCAACACCCTTACATTCAAAAATTCAAGATCCAGTTTGAACAAAATTAAGGTCACGTCATCGCTGCTTGGATGAGACAGAGCTACAGCATGTATCAGGAATAAATCACATTATTGATGATGCTTGAATCTGCATGTTTATTGTCATGTACCTGCCAGTGAATAGAATGAAACCACGGTTATTCTAGTATGTATTTCAATCCTATGAATCGGCTATACAAATGCTACTTGTGCACAGCAATAGCTGTAAAAATTTAGTGCTGAAATGTTCAAATTCAAGGATGTGAAAAAATGTTTAAAAAAATGCCACTGATTTCTCCTCCAGTACAAAGTTTGATCCTCCATATATTCCTCAGGTCGCGGCTCAGTATGGGAGTGTAGAGGGATATCTCAAAAAACATTCTTCTTGTGTGAGAGCTGCAGTGAGCGGCTCTTCCTCAGTGACATCTGTCAACACATGATCAGTGTGGAGCACTGGCTCAATCACCTGGTGAGGGGCGTCTCACTGACTTATTGAAGTTCTCTAAACTCAACACTATTTTCCTCCACATTTTTTAATTTACTTGCCCGCCTTTCAGATGAGCAAGCACCCTAACATTATGACGTTCTGGTCGTTGGAGGATGTGACGCAAGAGGAAAAACTCGTTATTTTAAAGGCCATTGTAAAGAGGACCTCAGAGATGGAGCGCTTCCCCGAGATAGATGCCACGGTAGCCTTTAAATAACAATTATGCCTATTATTTCAAATAACATTTAGCTAATCAGTTTAATCACCATCTTATGGAAGAAGTCGATGTACGAAGCACTAATGCACCTCTGTTTTACTGATTGTCACTGTGTGTTCTTTCATAGAGTAAACTGCTGCCACCAAAAGAATTTGAATACGTTAAGACAGCTCCGTTCAGTGAAGGTAGCAGTAAACATACAATACAATGTTGATCGTCAAAAAGAGAATATTGCTATTACTTTAAAATGTTCTGTTTGATTTTCATAGCTTTAAAATTCCTACAAGACTCAGAGAAAGAACAGGACCCGACCTTCATCTATCCTCCAATAAGTACTCCACAACAAAAGGGTGAGCACAGTAATGTTTTTAAGTCTAGCCAATTGAGGCTGAAACTGAGTGCAAATGATGAGCTTTAGTTTCTGTTGAACAGAACAGCCGCCAGAGAAACAGCAGGATCAAGCGGAATCTGTGCCCACAGAGATGAAGTCAGCACAGGTTTCAGAGACGGACGAGAGACAAGACTATGGTATAGTACTAGTTTAATTTGACTTAGAATATTGAAATGGGTCTTTTTCCTCTGAGCTGTAACCATCTTAAAGTTTCTTTTTTTTTTCTAATTTCTTCTCCACTAAATCTCTCAGACATGAGGCAGGAAACAGAAAACCAGCATGTGGATGGTGTCAAGAAAACAAGGGTATCGAGCCCTCTGGATGAGACCAGTGTCTACTCAAGAGCTGATTCTGTTGTTGTTCCATTCCCTGAAGCCGGTACATGTCAGAGCCCCCAAGAGAATTCAAAGTGCAAACAAGAAGTCAGACCCCTGGTTGATGGTCAGCACCAGAGGGCTATCGCAGAGTTGCAAATGAAACAGACAGAGGTGCAATCAGGATCCTCGTCCTCCTCTGTTATTGGTGCAGAAACTAGTCCAGCTCTGCCAGAATCTTCAGGAGATAAATGCCCTCTAGCCAGGAAAAGACCCGCTGATACATCTGTAGAAACCCTGGCCAGATCTTGCAACAGTAACACCCAATTAGAGGACCCTTTCCCAGATAAAAGCACCAACAGCTCACTACAGCACAAAACTAAATCGGCTTCTGAGTCCACTCCTGTTCACCCTCCTGCAAGCCCCACTCCCCTCTCTGCTGAGGACAAAAAGTCAGGACCTGTATCTAAAGAACCCAACTCATCCATAGTTGGCATAACCCTCGATGACCTCATAGCTCTGGTGAAAGAGACAAGGTCAGGGAAGTCATTGTCCCCTTGTGTGGTTAAGTCTGAGACTTTGTCACCTTGCCCTTACAATCCATCAGCAGGTGTGAAAATCAAACGGGAGCTAGAGTTTGAGCATATTACATCCGCAATGCCAGAAAAAAAGAAAAGATTGGATTCAAAGGTTGAGTTGGATAAATCTACAGACAAAACAATGTTACCTTCTGGCACCTTTGATTGCCCCATTGAGCCACAAAGTCAGGAAAGCATGAGCCCATCCAAACCTGGTCCCAACGATGAAGCCGCCAATCATCACCCAGAGCCACGAGCAAACCCAGAGCCTGACTCTCAGTTGCCCATTAGCTCCGTCATAACTGCAAGGCTCGACCCCTTTAAGCCGCAGTTAACAGGCCACTATTTTGCAAGGGGCTACACCAAGAACAGTCAGGACGTTCACAGCTTTCCAACAGTCGCAAACGCAAGCCAAAGTGACACTCGGGCAGCTTCATCGGGGTACGCTCAAACAAGCCAAATGCCTTACACCACAAATGGTTGTTCATTTCTTCCTCCTTCTGGAGCTGTGGGTGGCTTCACAACACCAGCCTATCCCTCTGCATACAATCAGAGTTCATACCAAGGTAATGGGTATGGTACAACAGGGAACTACCAAAGCCATTTTAAAACAGAGCAGGGAGCAAACAGCATCTATCTGCCCACATTTGAACCCTGTTCAGCAACTTCAACACCACTAGGATGGGCGAGTCATCAAATGCCACAGTTAATGCAGCAGCAACAGCCACAGCAGCAGCAGATGATGATACAGCCACAGCAGCAGCAGATGGTGATACTGCCACAGCAGCAGCAGATGATGATACCGCCACAGCAGCAGCAGCAGCAGCAGCAGATGATACCGCAACAACAACAACAACAGCAGCAGCAGCAGCAGTTAATACAGCAGCAGCAGATGGTGATACCGCCACAGCAGCAGCACATGATGATACCGCAACAACAGCAGCAGCAGCAGATGATACTGCAACAACAGCAGCAGCAGCAGCAGCAGATGATACTGCAACAACAGCAGCAGCAGCAGCAGCAGATGATACTGCAACAACAGCAGCAGCAGCAGCAGCAGCAGCAGCAGCAGCAGATGATACTGCAACAACAGCAGCAGCAGCAGCAGCAGCAGCAGCAGCAGCAGATGATACTGCAACAACAGCAGCAGCAGCAGCAGCAGCAGATGATACTGCAACAACAGCAGCAGCAGCAGCAGCAGCAGCAGCAGATGATACCGCCGCAGCAGCAGCAGCAGCAGCAGATGATACCGCAACAACAACAGCAGCAGCAGCAGCAGTTAATACAGCAGCAGCAGCGAATGCATCAGCAGTTAATACAGCAGCAGTACTGGAAAATGGGTCCTCCACCCTCCAATCCTCCTACAGCCAACAGTCAGATCCTGACCCAGGCCTCTGCAAACTCCTCCTCCTGGTTTTTCCCAGGAGGTTCCGCCATTGTTGTTGATATACCTCCAGTCGCTCAGGGAACTTTCTCTTCAACCAAGTAGAAAGCAATAGCAAACTTGACCATTGAATGTCCCGAAATTTCCAGCATACATCTGTAAAGTGTACTTTATTATATCTTCTACTATACATATTACATTTTAGATATGTGGCTACCATGTTATATTTATGCATCTGAAGAACAGCTTATTTTTCGGACATGTTTTTACATATCAGGATTTTTTTTTTGTTGCCTCAAATAGTGTTCTGTCAATTAGACAGTTTTTATTTCACGTTTGTCTGTGAAAGAAAAAGTTCTGCTCTTGTGGGATTGACTTCTCTTCTCTGGTTCTTTGTGCTCTGTTCTCTTGGACTGGATAGAGACTACAGTTCTGATTGTTAGTTAAAAAAAAAAAAACAGAACATTCCTTTTTTTAATGCAGGTTATCTGATTTTTCTTTTCAACTTGTCCGTTTGGTTCATATGTTTATACATGTTTGCTTTAAAAATGAAGGAGTTTATAACCTGCTTGAGAATCTTCATATTAAGTGACTGTCGTTCTTTTCCGTTTTTTAAAATGTACAACGTAACATTTCAGCAGTTATCTACTGTGAGTTTTGTACTTTTTATATTTTATATTCATAGAGAGCGAGTAATTCAGTTTGTGTTATCAAACTGAAGGAAGCCCTGTTAACTAACACCACACTTGTTACTCTTTTAATAAAAATGTTCTTTTAAACCATTTCCTCTCTTTTTGGCTTGTTTTCTTTTCCTTTCCTGGATGCTGAAATACTGAAGAGCAACCTTCGGATAAGAGATTTCAGTCATGTTTTTTTTCTTCAATGTCATCATGCTAAAACAAAATTAAGATTAGAATACACAAGAACATGGAATGGAGTTTTGTCATGATACAAAAAACACTAGCCATGTCAGAATCAGAAGCACTTTATTAATCAGGGTGAAATGAGTTCTTTACAGTTGCTCTTGCACACAAGTAGTAGAAGGGAAGTACAATAAAGAGTGTTGAAGAGACCGCTGTGGAAGTATACACTGTCTATGAAGTATACGATGTGTGTAAAGGGCAGATTATTGAGGAACTTTGTTCTGTACAAAGTGCAGAGTTGAAGAAAATAAGCAACATATACAAAGCACAGTAT
The DNA here is from genome assembly GCF_963930695.1 of Labrus bergylta. Lineage (NCBI taxonomy): Eukaryota > Metazoa > Chordata > Actinopteri > Labriformes > Labridae > Labrus > Labrus bergylta. Next base: position 19,925,188 of record NC_089213.1, on the reverse strand, counting down.
TAACAGCAAGATACAGCTGTAGTGCACGGTAGATTCAGTATTGGACATTGTGTTATGGACAGAATATTTACTGGTTAACATTCAGGATATTTCTACAGTTTAAATAAATAATGAATAAAGCACCTAAACACTAAGTTTGCAATCAACCAGCCAACATGTTTCAAGACTTCTAAAGAGCTTTTTAAATACATTTCCACAGCTTCTCACCAACACCACAGTCTGCAGGGAGTATTTTCTGGTGACAATAAAGAATAGACACTAAGGTTGTTTGCTGTCACCAGGGGTGTGTCCAGACTTTTAGGACTGGGGTGGCCCAACTAGGGCACTGACTTGTGCAGGGGTGGCCTGAAGTTTGTGTTCACACATGAATGAAAAGCATTTATTTACCCCTTCTGTCTGCACTCATCACATGGACTTTTAACTAACACAAGATAATGGCAGCATATCTTGTGTTAATCTTAATTCTTCAAGGACTTAAAACAATATGTATGTCCACAGTCACAATTGTAAGTATTTAAAAAATTGCAAACACACATCTGCACAATGAAAACGATAAGCTGCCTGTTGCAACACAGCAGCCTGAATAGTGGGTTTCAACATAAGTCCCACGTCTGGCAAGGCAAACCGCCAATAATAGTTAAGGATTTTTGAGTGGCACCTGGGATGGCCTGTAAGATTTTCATGCCACCCCTCTGGACACGCCCCTGCCCTGGTTGTCGCTAAAGCTCTTTGGTTAAAATGATTTATTTTGATTCTTGTAAAATAGGATATTTCTTCAACACTCCTTTTTGTCTTTGAGACAAACGTACACGTATCCTGAGGGGAATATAAAAAGTGATTTAGAAGTGGAAGAGGGGAGGATGTCTGAGTTTTTGTTTCAAGGCCAGTTTATCATAATCCTCCTCTGCAGGGGTGGAATTTACGTCAAAGCCAGACCTGTATTTTACTTTAATGGTTGTAAGTTTTTATTGTGTATTTTCATGTATTCATCCATATCATTGGTTTATTAATTTAAAAATGTCTACCATCTAGTGGAATTCTTCTTATAGGCCTGTATAGATGTAACAGTATGTGTAACACCCTCATAGCAGCAGATCTATATTTGGATAGGAGCTGTTAGTACTAATTTTCATGAAATTCATTCATTTTGGTAACTTTGTGAAATGTATTATTCAAATCTGTCTACCACCTGTTAACACTCCTACCTTTAGGTGTCTGAAGCTGTAACCTTATATGGGTGAAGCACCTAAGTAGTAGCAGTAGTAGATCTATGTTTGGATAGGAGCCAAATATATGTTGTCAGCAACTGTTTGCTAGACAGAGAGTCTACATCTGTTACGTATACAAATCAGTGTCATGTCATCTTTATTGTTTTATAGTGATGTACCCAAATGGAAAGGAATTTGTGGGCTGTACCTTTTTGACAGAATATAAGCAGCACTGTGAACACTGCTACTTTGTCAGCACTTTGTCAGTCAAGTGATTTGGAAGCATGCTTGTTTGATGAAGTTGTCTGACCTCGGCCGATTAAATGGTGTTATAATCTCCAGTCTGTTTCACGATTTCTTCATTGGATTTATACAAACAGAAACAACCCCCACCTAACAGGAGCCAAGCATATGTTGCGAGCTTAAAAGGAAACAGGGTTTGCTGAGTAAGGGTAAAGTCATCTATCTAGCCTTTTAGAAGTATACCCAAATAGAGAGGCATTTGTAGGTTGTACATGCTAACATAATATAAGCAGGACTGTTAACATCATAAGTCTGTCAGTGTGGGTGAAAAAGTAACATCACACTCACAATGAGGACCTTGAAGTCAGTGTCTCTCTATTCAAGCAGTATCTTTATTCAAGGAGTTATCTCTTCTCTGGTATGTGAGAGGCCCTCAGTTGTAACATCTCCCCACCATCCCCAAGACCACCGGCCTATACTCCCACTGATCTGTAAAACTTTCGACAAAACGAGAAAACTTAATCATGATATGAGCACAACTCTCAGTTACAATACCCAGTATTTTTCCATCAGTCAGACATTACTGCTCTATTTCTTTCCTGTCTGACTTTGGCCAAATAAATCCTGAAATAATCCACTGTCCGTCTCATGAATTCATCATACGATTCCAGAAGATACAACCCCACCTAACAATGTTATGAGCTTACTTATTTCTTAATTGCTTGTTTATTATACGAGGTAAAAAGGCTCACAGTTAAGAATTCTCCTCTCAGTAGATTCCATTTTTTGTTACAAGGATTACCCGCCTCACAGCAAATTTAACCAAATGAATTATAGGTTTCTTCTTGTGTGAACTGGTTAGGAACACATTTCTGGAGCTATATTTGATTACAAGATGTGTTTTTACAGTCCTCCAGGGATCTGAACAGGGCTAACAGACCCACACTCCAGCTGGTCGTTCACTGTTTAGACGTCAACATGTGCAGCTTCAGTGCAATCACTCTCGGTCTTTGATTGAAATACAACATTTACTCAAAAGTTTTAAGTGGAGGACATTCAAGACCCATTAACAAGTGAAGTCGGGGTCCAAACATGAGAAAAGCCAACCAATTATTAACAATATAGATGCTATAAGTTTAAAAAGGGCTTCTTTATATCTTTTTCATTATATCTTTGCTTTAATACAGTGTATAACTTCTGTACAGTTTATTTTAAATCACTTAGCTGTTACTACAACTTATTTATTTTTACTTTTATTTTTTTTGTATCTTTTTTTCTCTATTCTATTTTATATATAACTTAAACTTTTTTTTGTAGAAGCTGACTCAGGGAGAAACGCACAAGAATTCCAATGTACCTGTACTGTCCTGTACCTGTGCAAATGGCAATAAACATCTATTCTATTCTATTCTAAGGGCAGTTTTGATATCTTCCTTGAAAGTTTTCTTTGGAAAGGATTTGATGACATATAGTTTATGTTTTTGGAAAAAAAATGTAGGAAGGAATAATTATGGCACAATATCCTGATAGAGAATGGATACCTGGAATGATGGAACCAACAGCTTCGTCTTGAACAAACTAAAAGTTAAAAACTACAGTAAAATGTTTTAATGTGTCAATGGTTGTGCACTACTTTTTATCAGTCTGCCATCTGTTGTATGTGTTTGTATGAGTGAGGGGAGTTAATTATCTAAACAAGTGACAATTGAGTGTGATAAATCCAATCTTTTTAATGCATGCAGCGTGGAGAGAAAAGAAAACCCAAGTGTTCTCCATAAACCCTTTGAAGATGTTGTAGCCCACAACCCCTACACACATCCAGCAGCTGCACTCATAAAACATTAAAGTTGCTGATTAGTTCAGACAGGATGTTGGGCCTATGTGTGTTTGGGGCTGGGGGCTTCACATCAAGAAATTTACTAAATAGAGAGAACGTAAAAACACATGGTTAAGTCACTGTCTGGTTTGGAGTAGGCTAATTAAAGTTAATAGAGCGACTGATACATTTCTGGAACTGGTATTGATTTATATTTAAAGACCTCATATTGACCGTGGTTCTACCTCACCTAACCCTCCTGTAGGTAGCCGAACACATTTTAAATCTGAATGGTCATTTTTCCAATCCTTTGTTGGGTCGATTTTACAACTTACAGCAGTGTCTACTAGAACTTTTACTATTGTTTTGTGTTTAATTACTTTTAATTTTTGCTTTTACGTGTCTTTATGATGTTTTGGATGTAATGTATTTTGCCTAATTTACTGTACAGCACTTTGGTCCGCCTCGGCTGTTATAAATGTGCTATATAAATGAAGTTGACTTTACTTGACTTGATTTACGTGGATGATCAGCATGGGTTGAAATATAAATAATCTGATAAATATGGCATCAAAATGCAGATAAAGAAATATCCTGACAATGATAATTAAAACTGAATTTGTCCTCAAAGAAAAGCAAAGGGTACACTCAATAGACTGTATATTAAGGTCCACCAATGTCTATCCAGTACAGGTGTCCCGTTGATTTGATTGGTTAAGAGCTGGCTTCGCTCCGCCCCCTGCTCCTCTGGAACAGCTTGACCGCAAGCAGGAGTAAACTTCAGTTTTCTTCTCGGTGTTTATGGTCTCCTCACGGGTTTCCGAGTCACACATTCATAAAACGGTGAAAACCAACGAAGGCTCTTAAGGTAAGTTCGTCTTCTGTAGGAAATCATTGTCTTTGTGTTGTTTACAAACTTTTAAATTTGATTTCACATGAAACTTGTTTGTTATGTTTTTATTTTCTCTCTCGCTTCAACGTGAAGTCGAAGAACAAGTGATTTGATACTTTTAGCTAACATAACGTCATCGTGTTATTTATCAGTCAACATGTTGTCAGCTTGTTTATCTAATGTTTCATGTTTGTTACCCTGAATTGACTCTTGACGGCTACTAAACATGCAAACTGTTTGTTTCCGTTTTGTGTAAACAAAGGTGATAAAGATAAATACTAATACTCTGTATGTGGTTGGTACACTTCAGTTTTTGTTGATTTACCATGGCATAATACAAACGCTTAAACTTAAACCCGCAGGCTGTGGCATTAGTTTGGGTACTTTTGAGATAAATAAATAAAGATTTAAAAAGTAGTCTTGTTTTAGTATTGCACCATACAGTCGTTTATTTATTGTGGTGTCTAAGAGCCACCTGCTGGTTACTCTTATTAAAGCTCCAGTCTCGGTTTAGGCTTCATCATTGATACCTGTGGTCTTTACATTTTCATCATTGACTATATATTGTTTGTTGTTATTGTGAATGTCAGTAATTTTGTGCTAAACTTAAGTGACGATTATGAGAACTACTTTATAAAATGATTGATGGAGGTTTATGGGTATTAATGAGAACATTTTGAATCTGTCTGTCATCGGAGTGTAATTCATACTGTAGGTCTGTGTAACTGCATTTGTGTGAGAGGCCTTACAGCAGCAGATCTATAGTTTAGATTGGAGTAAGTTGCGTGTCAGCAGCTAAAAAGAAAATATGCTTTGCTGATGCTGAAGAAATCTATATGGCTGACATTTTCAAGAAAAGCTAATGGCCTCTGTCCTGCCTATTAGAAATGTACCTAAGAGGAAAGGGATGTGTAGACGTGTGTCTGCTGTCGTGGATTTTTCTGTATTTAACAAAAGATCTCAAGTCAAACCATTTCTTGTCTTTGTCTTTTATTCTCAAAGTATCAGGGTTTCTTTTGCAAAAGGAGGAAACTTATACAGAGGTGACTATCGTCACAAGTGCATAGCAGAATCCCGCTCGGGAGCGGTTACATCGAGACATTTATACCAGACTTTGCAAAGCAAGGCACTCTCATTGGTTGACTCATGTTGATGTGTTTTAATCTGCATAGAGACTCGCCTATAATTATCTCTCAGTTTCATGACAGTTATGTTCATGTGTTGTGTTGTTTGTGTTGTTATTTCAGACAGGGTTTCGTACAAATGTCATCGCACCCAGATGTGGTTTGGCATGTGTTGTTTGTGTACATGTTAATTGTGCGTCAGTATTTTTCCACTGTGCAACCAGAAATTTGTGTGTTAAATGCATAAACAAGAACATATTTTTCCATTACACTGCTTACAGAACATAATGAAGAGTTTAGATTTTTTTGGCATCAGCTTTACTAAAATTGTTACTATGTGCAGGCGGTGAATCTACAACTTCAGCATGCAGCCAACTGAGGCAAAAAAAGGTACGTCTTTCCCTCTCTTCATGTGGGCTTCCTTTGCAAAACCACTTTTCATTAATAATGTTGGTCTGATGCATTCCATGATTTCTAGGATATCTTACCCAAAGCCCGCTGTTGGATTCTCTGAGGGTGTATCTAAACAACAAGAAAAGACTACAACCCATTATTGGTCTGTAGAAAAGAAATGCTAATGTTTTAGGTTTTCACTCTGTGTTGAAATAACTTTTCACTTTTGATCATTCAGGTCTAGGCAGTATCATAGAATGTGTCAAAGCAGGCACACAAAACAGAGAAGTATTGTACCTGTGTGAGGTGTGTGTGTGTCGACTTTGTAAAGCTGACGTACGGAACCACATAATGGGAAGTCTCCACAGATACAACTACATTGTGAGTACAAATGAAAGGATGGCAAGTTTTATATTTTCTTTCAGCCATAGATTGTAGTTTACAAACAGGTGGTTCTTTGCTCTACAGAAAGTCTGGCACCCGGACTTAGTTTCTAAATGGAAGGAAAACTTGGACCTGTCTCAGCTGGCCTGGCCACTGATGGAGATAGCAAAGACCCTTGAGGAAAAAGAGGGTCCTGGAGATGTGCAGGTAGGTGATATAGCCTGTGTGAGCCAGGCTTTCCCAACGTTGGGGTCCCAATTTTAAAAGGGGTCACATGGAATTTCCATTTATTGATTATTACAAAAAATAATGTACGTTAAAATATATTGAACCCAGGCTACTGTGGTCCATAGCCAATGCCAAAAAAAAAAGTTTGCAGAGACTCTGTCTGTTTCTGTCTGTATGTCCACAATAATATACATGAAAAAGCCTAAATATGTTCTAAAATGAATGTTTACCTGCAAAACAATAGAATAACTATGACATGATTGAAAACAAATAATCTGAGCAAAAAGCGGTATTTGGTGTGGTGTGTGGGGTCGCCAGAGTTTTCTGAGGTCAAAGTAGGGTCCCAGGCCAAAAAAGGTTGGGAACCACTTTGATTGTTGTGGAGTTTTTTTGATATTGTAGAAGAGTAAATGCTCTTGAACAATCACACAGAGACTATGGCTTGTGAATCGAGGATCTGTTTATTTCTGTCCGAGTCATTCTTTTATAGCATCCCAATCCTCCTTTTATGGGCAATCAACACACTGAGCAATTACAACATGTGTGCTATATAAAGACCATTTCCTAGAAGTTTCCTGGACAGACAACTGGTCTCCTAACAGGAAAGAGTGTGTGGGTATGTGTGTATGTGTGTCTTGTGTATCAGAACATGATCTTATGACCTGGCTAAATTCAGAGATAACCATTGGTTTGTGCCTGTTGCTGTCCAGATTGTGTGTTTCTGTTATGATTCAACTTTTCAAACTACAACATAATCCCCCCTTTGGGGGTTTACAAACCCACAATTAATAACAGATCGACACATCATTATTACAATAGTCATCAATAACCATCAATCAATATAAGTAAGGGGCGAAAAACCTGGACCTGCTCATTTACCAGGAAAATTCCCCTATGACCCCCCAAAAAAGAAATATTTATCTTTAGGGCGATCACTCAAGGTTTCTGTTTATTTACACAGATATATGTATTTAACATGATTAACCACTTTACTAAAATGCATATAATGAATCAAACCATTTTTAAGTTTTTGTCAGCATCAGCTTAGCAGAATGTCAAAGTCAGCACTTGCTTGATATTGAAGATTCTCTAAGAATCACCACTTAAATATATGTGTTATTGAAGAAGTTCTTACTCAAGATGTTTACCTTTAAGTCTTCACACATAAAGTGCACACTTTTTCTAAACACTATAATGTGAGTATTATGTGAAATGGGTACATTTGAATAATGAAACTGTTGAAATGTGTATTTTGATAACTCAAAACAAAAACAAATGTTGGTTATATGCTGTTCCTTGTTCGTTAATGTCCATTATGTCCACTACTCACATCTTTTTGCATATTTATGTGAAGTTATTAGCGGTTGAAGATTCGGTGTACCAGACGATGGCAGCATTCAATGACAATGACGGTCAGTGACTATTTCAAACTCCTTTAATCCCATTTTCCTTTGTCAGATGCTTTTTTCATGTTTTCTTTTGCCCTTGTTTCCATGTGTTACGTGCCTCACCTTTAAAAATATATATATATTTATCCCTTTCTCTCTCTTACACCCCAGCAGTAGCTCTCCTACATGTCTTAAGAAATGGCCGTGTACAGGTTGAACCCCAGAGCCATTCAGAGGCTTCACCGGGGCAACTGGAGCCCATCCAACCACAGAGGACTGTATTGCTTCCTCCCCAAAATACAGTTCCATCTTTTATACAGTCAACTCTTGCAAACTCAGAAGGCAGCTTCAACAATACTTCAACTTCACTGATGGACAACACTCAGATGTACCCTGATCACTTCGTGCCATCAGAGGACAGCAGCAGCTTTCTTGATGGCTACACAGGAACCGAGCCTCTTATTGGTGAGCACAGATTAGGACAAATAACAATGAGTGCTAGAACATAACAGGAATGTAAAACTGACTTCAACATGATTGAAAGCTAGACATTTACAGAAATTGTTACAGTGATTCTTAAGGTCACATTCTGGCCCAAGAGCAAAGGGTCATACAGAGCGGTCTCTTTTAGTTCAGCGATCTGTCCCCTAAGGAATACTGATCCGAGTACAACTACTCTGACAAATGTGAGCTTTTCTCTGCCCCCTGGGAGACCAAGGTCATGTGAGAGATATGCTGCAATCCCTGACAGAACCTTCATATCTTCTTACTAGCCCTGATGGCAGTCCCCATATTACGCCTCCGGGACATTCATATTGAAGGAGAGATGTCCCAGGGACGTAAATATTACACTTTGAACGGGTAGTGAATAGGGATACTCAAGGCCAGATGTTACTGGGACGTTAGCCTAGCATGTCTTTGTTGAGCTAAGACCAGAATTCTCCTAAAGCAAGGGTCTCTGGTTGAACATAATCATTTCCTGACCAAGGTTTTCCCTTAGAATAGTGAAAAACAGTGAGATAAGATTTGATTTAAGACGGTGTTGGTAGCGGGAGTTTTATTAGCATCAGAGCCATGCTAGCTGTTTCCCTTTTTTTCCCTCTCTTTGAGTGAACTGTACAGACTTGAGAATTGTGTAAATCGCCGCAAAGACATTCAGAGTTTTTTTTCACCTCAATGTCAAGGTATTGCTTTAAAAGAAGCCTCTCGTGTAAATGTTTGCAACAGGTCTTTCCCAAGTGGTTGAGGTTAGAAGTGAAGATGGCGGCACATACTCTTTTTTATGTCACTGCTGCCGCATCAGATCCAACAACCAGGACTTCATTGATCATCTTACCAGCTCATCCCATCTCATGAACTACTTGGTCAGTTTGTCTTGGATCAATAGTTAAAATGAACTGCTCCACCAATGCTTTACCATTACTCACTCAGACAGTTGGGGAGAAGATGCTGGGTTAAAATTCACTAAAGATGTATGTGTGTAGATGGAAACTCGTCCTGAGCAGGTGGAGGTAATGACAGCAGAGGTTAACAATGACTATCAGCTTCTTCAGTCACTGGCCAAAAGAGTAGAGCTGGAGGAGGGCGGAGGAGAACTGAAGGTATCACAATTGACTATATTTAAAGATTGTCCTTCAGTGCTTATGCTAGTTGTAAACTTTTAATCTTAACCTAAAATATTTGAAGTGCAACTATCCAAATTCACATTTTCCAGGTGGTAAGTGCACCAGAATCCCTCTGTGTCCATGTGGCTGGCAAAAGTTACCACTGGTGTAAGTACAAGTACAAATATCCACTGTCCTGTTGTTTGTATCTTATTTACCTCTATAGCTTGAGCTCTGTTTTTGAAGATGAATTCATGATGTACCGGTATGTATCCTACTGGATTAACTCTTTTTTTTTTTAAACCTTCTTCCTACCTTCTCTCTAATGCATAAAACGTATTTATGCATGTCCGTGTGTTTGTATGTAGGGACTTACGAGCATAAGCCTGTGTAGCGTATATAAGTATAAAAGCGCTTTGAGTAGTCAGAAGACTAGAAAAGTGTTATACAAGCTTTTCCTCTGTATTTTCTTGTTTGTTTGTTTCTGTTTTTCAGGTATAAAGATGCTGTGTGATAGATGGACACATACTAACATCTTAAAGAGGAAATTAGCTGTCAAAGGTGTGTCTATTGGAAGCAAATGTTCCTTTAAGGGGGTCCAAATCCAAATATTTCTCCTCCGGTCATTTAAGTTTGTATTTGAAAAAAAAAAAAAACACCATTCGGGTCAAATTTGTCGTTTTTTTTATTTTTATCTAAGGGCCCAATGTGAACAGGGAAACTACAGAGAGAGATGTCACAGTGCCACCAGAATACGACAAAAGGAGGAAGATGCAGAAAAAAAAGATCAGTACTGTGTTCAAGGTAAGCCTGCCTCTCACAGAAGGTCCGATGCTGCTGAAGAGGACGTCTTTCAGCAGCGACACCATCCCTGTGTCACCCACGGACTTGCCTGCATTGGACTTGGATCCCATGGCCTCTCCAGAGTCTCAGTCAGAGGTCTATGAGTTGGACAATGACACCACCCTCGAAAAAGAAAAAAACATCCCAGTCTGTCTTTATCAAGGGGGAGAGAGTTGTCCCAGTGACTATGAGTACTTAAACCAGTTTGAACATGTAAATGAGAGAACAGAACAAAACTTATATGGGGGAAATAATTCCAACAGACAGCTTCACGCTTCTCAAGAAGAATCAAGTGAGATGAATGACAAAGGATGGCAAAATGAAGTCCCACCAACACAGAACAAGTGGCTGCTGCCTCCTGGTTGCCACGCTCAGGACTGGGAGTCTTGTTATGCTTTCTATGGGTGTGAAGAGTGGACCCAATCATCCTCACAGAGTAATGTTGGTGGAACATATGAAATGCCAAGAAAAAATACACAAGGAGAGTGGAGCTCAGATTATCCTCCCACCAGTCTTGTACCTATGCCCTATCAAGGTATTCCAGGAGGCCACTGGGTGATGTCTAACCCCGACTACAGAACTGAGGCTTGGACATACCCTTACCAAACCAGCAACCAACTCCCTCCTCCGAGTTACGAAACCTACTCTGAACTTAGTCAGACTTACAGCTCCTGATTAACTGGTTTGACTGTTTTAGTGTTTAGAAATGGAAAAACTAATTTCATGCTTGCATATCCAAGGTTAAATTCTGCAGACTTTAGTTTTCACTCAGACCTGCTGTTACCATTGAATTGAGTGATTCTTTACATGGTCCAGCATGCCTCATAACAGTATTTAATGAAATAAAAGTATTTTCTTTTTGTCAAGAACCCTAATGAAGGGTTGTTATGGTTGCACTGATCCAAACTACGTCTCTGAAGAAGCTCTTCTATGTGTGTTATTTGACTGTCACTTTCAACATTATTCTGTATGACAGCAGACCATTTGTCCTGATATTGATGGGGAATAAGCAATAAGCAACCTAAATCCTAAAAAAACTTAAGACATTTGGTTCTGATTAACTGAAATATGTCTTGATCCTGTGGCATATATGTGCTATGATTGAAAATGTACCTGTATATGTGTTCCATCTGGTTACAGAAAACATAGACAGTTTTTTTCAGAAATAGGGAATTAATTGTACCCTATGTTTTCTGCTATTTTAGTCTGAAGCTTTGAAAGCAATTTTGTAGATAAGATCATTTAAAATGAAAGTCCAGGACTAAGTCCTGAGTGTCAATAATATCATTACTTTATATAAAATGTGAAAATCTCATTTTGATCAGCTCAGAGCAGCCAGGCCTATATTTCTGTCTTTTTTCTTTATTTTTTTTTTACCATTATGTTAAGGTGACTATTTTTTGGGTTCATACGATGTTAGAAAACGGCTCAACGTTTGAAATAAAATGTGAATGTCACATGAGTTGGCCTGAGGTCACTTGTATTTCATGTTATTATTATGGTCTTGTGTAAGTTGTATCCTAATTATCTTTTGAGCAGTATAAAATATAGAACTAGTCCTTGGGTGCCTAATGAATCGTTTTTGTAAACGCAATTTGATTTCTTTCAAGTGTGTAAAAACCTTTAAAAAAAACAGAACAACAATTACATTAGTAATCACACTGATCAGCATTGAGAATGTAATTAAATCATTGACAGTCTATGCAATAAACACACAAATACACTGTAACTTTTTTATTTTACAACAAAGTTGGTTGGGTCAATTACATCAGTTTGACCGTGATGTTAAATAGTTGTGAAATAGCTGTCCTAACAACATCTGTAAATTCCCCCTGACTTGAACGCAACATATCTGCCGTACGGAAGCTCATCTCTCAAGCTGCTGTGTGTGTGTGTTTGTTTGTTTGTTTGTTTGTTTGTTGGTTGCCCCCCCCCCCCCCCGCCCCCCTGAGCTAAACCAGCAAGGCAGCCGCCCTTTAGCAAGTTAGCATAAACGACCTATCCTTTCTGAAGAAGACGTGGATGGATTCATTACCTGTCCTGACTGGCTGACAAGCTGTGAGGGAGCTTTGGAGGACCCATCTGGGTGGGAAATTGTTTGAAAGCTGCCTCTCCCGGAGACCACACTCTTCCTAGTCTCGTCAAAATGTCAGCTTTTTCTGAGGCGGCTTTAGAAAAGAAACTATCAGAGCTGAGCAACTCACAGCAGAGTGTGCAGACTTTGTCATTGTGGCTCATTCATCATAGAAAACACTCGAAGACCATTGTCAATGTTTGGTTCAACGAACTAAAAAAAGGTAAGGTCGATACGCTAGCTAGTTTCTCTTAATTCACGATTGCTAACATGCCCCTACAGTTCACAAACTACTGAAGCTGGCTAATCGATTTATTATAATTAAACACGTATGTACTCGTCAAACTACATTTGCCTTTAGAAGAAGTCAACAACTTCTGCAGCTTGTCGTTGCACAAAAACTGCTAACGCTAACCAACTTTCGTGCTGTGCCACTTCTACAGGCTCTCCAGCATTAGCTAACAATACTGTTAGCATTCACCAGGTTACAAGGCTACCTCTGTTACAGTGTTCATGAGGACTAAAGAAGCCACTGTGTCTCAAAATGTTTAACATGCTGATGTTAGCTTTTGGTCGTAGAATAATGTTAATGTCTTAATATGGAGCTATGGACACAAGGCCATGCTGTGTATCATCACCCCCTCAATGCAATTATTACTGAGCATATTTATATTAGGTTGAAGTCTTTAGAGGTGCACAAATAAAAAACAGTTCTGCTGTTTAAAACAGACATGTTATAGATGTAGCCCCTTGTGATGAAAAAGCAGAGCGGCATTATCATTTTACCCATGGTTAAAGTTGAGTATCTTTGAACTCAGCTTTCTTGTTTCAAGCTGGCACCATTTACAGTCATTTCTATGGCTGGTTCACATCAGCAGGCTTCCTATTGTTCCCTCAGCTGTTGGTGAAGAGAATAACTCAGCAGACCAGATTCATGAATGCTACTGTGGCTATACATCTGTGAAATCTGCAAGAGGGCAAAAGACAGGTGGAACCCTGTCTTAACAGTCTGTGGTGTCAACATATTGAATAGGTGATTACATGTTGTTTATACTTACAGCCTCATTTGGTCAGAAAATATATTAAAAAAATAAACAGCTTTGAAGTGGCTATGACTGACATATTTCTCTTTCTGCAGAGCTGTAGACAATCGTATGTGTTACAGATAAAATGTAACTCATTAACCATCACTTATGATTATTTTGTTCCCTGGCAAATAGACTAACCTCCATCAAGCAGTTAATACAGAATCATAAAACCATAAACTGTTTATAGTTTGTTTAAAATACATTGTGACATGTGATTTGGTCTGTTATTCAGTGACTTCATTTGTTCTTGGTTACATTTTGTTTGTGATGTGAAAATGGGTCGTTCACTGAAGAAGAAGACGAAAAGCTTAATATTTTGAATATTGCCGTGTAAGCAAAAATAAATAAATGGCCCACTGATGCTGTATGTAACTACTTAGGCTTTTTTTTTTTAAAGTTTGGCAAATGAACTGTAGGAATGAAACAGCAGCATGCTGCCTCTAAATTGAGTGGATGCAGTTTAGGTACAGGAACATGAATGACATGTTGCTGTATTTGTGGTTAATGCTGCCTCACTTCAGGGTCCTCAGGGTGCTAGTCAACAAGCTAATGAAATCTCGAGGGGTTGTTGTATTTTTGGAGGGTGTCTGAGGACTGAAAAGAGTGTGCAGTTTTAATAACAAACACTAATTCCTCTGGAGCATCACGCTCAACTCAGTGTTTACCGTGACCTTTTCAAACACACAAAAATACATTATACATCATTGAAAGTAGTATAGTGGAGAATAACCTCTGTGAATTAATGTTTGTTGCAAGTTCTATGAATTAGTGAAAAAACATGGTATCACTTCTGCAATTCTGTATTTTTACCTTGTAATTATTCCTCAGATCAAAATGAAATCAAAGATACTTATGTGAACTAAAAGATACATTCTCAGCTAAGAAGGTGTTTTCCTGTTGTGCTGAGCACCACTGTTCTTTCACTGTGTGTAATGTAGAATGTGTGATTGTGTACATTTGAATGCCTCCAGCTCAGGTATCCCGCAAGCTGACCTTCCTTTATTTGGCCAATGACGTCATTCAGAACAGCAAGAAGAAAGGACCAGAGTTCACCCAGGACTTTGCACCCATCATCGTTGATGCATTCAAACATGTATACAGGTCTGACTTTATGTTACACATCATTAGTTTATCAACATTGTTTGAATTTCTGTGAATGATGAATTACCCTATTTAGATCTGAGTAAAGGTCTGTTTAACTCAGACCATTTTATAAAGTCACTGATTCACAAGTTTGATTTAGAATTTATGATACAAGAAATCGTAGTAAAGGATTTTGGTAAACTTGCAGCTGAGAGAGTGATTTAAACTTCCAGCCTGCCAGACTGGACACAAGATGCGTTCTTATTTATTCAAATTGTGTTTAAGTTCTTCCCAAGAATCTCATTTTCCTCCTCATGTTTTCCTGTCTAGAGACGGTGAGGAGGGATGTAAGAAACAGTTGGGTCGGGTTTTGTCCATCTGGCAGGAGAGAGCGGTGTACGAGAACAACCTGCTGGATCGACTCTCACAAGTCCTGGGTAGGTTTACAGACCTGTACCCGCACATGCCCACAAGAAGAGCTCAACACTCACCCTAACCCTACCCAACAAGATAATGTCACTGCAGACTCTGCCCACCTGACAGGTTTTAACTGCTGGAGCTTTGTGTTGAAACACTTTGCAGCACTTTATCAGAATACATGGAGCTTGTTTTAAGTTACAGGACAGGATGATTTTTGATTAACAATTCAGTTGTAAATATATCTCCACACAGCAGTCGATTGGGATTTATGAGAAGCCAGTTAGTGTGAGGATGTGCAATTTTAATAAAAGATATCCGCTTCATGTGATTCAAGCTACAAAAACAGACCTTATTTTGAAAATGTTTTGTTTTCTGTCTTTGTAAATCCTAGATGGAGAAAAGAAGTCAAGAAAAAGATCATACGAGGCGATCCAACCAGATGATGAGGACTTCGCTACCCAGAGCTCCCCAGCTGAGCCCCCACAGGTGCCAGCTTAGACAATCAGCAGCCATTCATAAAGATGCTAATTAAACAAATGCTCTTCACAAAATAATTGAATGATACTTCATACGGTTGATACAGCTGCCTCCTGATGCTTAGTACCCCTCTCTATTGCCTCCAATATTTAGATTAGACACTTATTTCTGGAAACTGCTCATTCACTATTCCCCATTCCCCACCCCCTCTCACTCCTCTTCCCCCTCCCCTCCCTGCTTATCTTTCTCTCTACGTCAGACGGCAGATTTAATCCGAGCCCTGCAGGAGCTGGAAAATGCAGCCTCTGGAGATTCAGTCCTACGTCAGCGCATCTCCTCCCTTCCTGCTGAGGTGCAAGACACGTCACTGCTTCAAAGGATTGCAGGTAGAAGGATGCACCACTGTTACATATTGTACATGTGCACTGTACTGCAAACATTCACACCTGATGAAAAACCAAGTCTGTCGGAATAAACTGCGAAAACAATTAAAGGAACACATAATCGTCACAGTATGACATCGAGTATCAACCTTTACATTTAGGAAGCGAGTGGTTGTGAATCAATTTTATCTTCTTTGGTGCAAAATGAAAGTGACAACAGATACATTGGAGAAGCAAAAGCAAGACAACCCCCCCAAAAGGGAATGGTTTTGCATGTGGTGGCCACAGACAATTTCTCTCTCCTTAGCTTTCCTGACTAATTCTTCTCTAGTTTTCTGCCAGTCTCCTTGTCACTACTGGTAGCATGAGGCGTAACCTGCAGCTCAATCAGGTTGCACGAGTGTCATGCAGTTTCAAGAAGGTTTTGCCCATGTCCCCCATTACAGTCTCAAGAGCATGAAGGAGATACAAGAAGACTGGCAGTTACAGGAGGAGAGCTGGACAGGGCCATAGAAGGGCATCAGGAGGAGCACTGCTAGAGCCCTACAAAGTGACCTCCAGCAGGCTACTGGTGTGCATGATTCAGACCAATATGTCTCAAACAGACTCCATGAGGGGGGCATGAAGGCCCAACATCCTCTAGTGGTACCTGTGCTCACAGCCCAGCACCGCATCGAGCCCAGCAGCTCGATGAAATTCACCAGAGAACACAGAATTGGCAGGTCGCCATTTACGCCCTGTTCCCTTGACAGATGAGAGCAGGTTCACACTGAGCACATGTCGCAGGTGTGAATGAGTCTGGAGACACCGCAGATAACATCATCTTGATACCTGTAACATCATCCAGCATGACTGGTTTGGTAGTGGGTCAAGGAGGATCTAGGTGGCATATCCTTGGAGGGTTGCACAGACCTCTGTGTCATAGCCTACACAACCCTGACTGCTTTTAGGTATCAGGATAAAATCCTCAGAGCGATTGTAAGACCTTGCACTGGTTCAGTGGACCCTGAGTGGACAATGCTTGGCCTCATGTGGCCAGAGTGTGTAGGCAGTTCATGGATGATGAATGTATTTATACCCATTGATAAGCCCCCTCTTTCCCCTGACCTAAATCCCATGGAGCACCTATGGGACACAATTTATCAGTGCGTGTGATGTCGCCAAGTACCGCCACAGACTGTCCAGGAGTTCACCGATGCCCTTATTCAGGTCTGGGAGGAGATCCCCCAGGACACTATTCACCTTTTTTTCTTTTTTTTTTGAGCAGTGCACATGGGTGTACTGATCAACCATTTGCTGTTCTGTTCTGTTCTGGAAAGACCATATTAAACAAAATATTAAATGTCTGCAACAACACAAAGCATTGAATTATTTTCCTCCACTGACTGAGATCTTTTGGGGCGAGTAGACAAAGTTATTGTTTTGTTTTTCACTTCTAAGCTCCTTATTGCAATGTAACACCACATGATATGTATGTCCCCTTAAAATCTAAATTGCTCCTTTCATTAAAAGGATGAAAAGATAAGTGCCGATGCCACTTCAGCGCAAACTGAAGGGATCTTGAGCAGAAAACTGAAGTAATAAACATAAAAAAAATTCAAAATGCCCACATCACCATCAACCATAGAAAGTTTGATATGCCAGTGATTATCCAACAGTTTCAAACATTGTAGAATTATAAAAAAAAAATTAACTGAATGACCTCCAGATGAACCCTTAATTGGTTTGGTTTAAGCATTGTGTCCTGCTCTCTGTGCTCTCTGTGCTCTAGATAAGGAATCAGGAGAGCGGCTCTCCCGGCTGGTGGAGGAGGCATGCATGCTGCTAGCAGACTACAGTGGACGCCTGGCGGCAGAGATCGATGATCGGAGGCAGCTCACGCGCACACTGACGGTGTTCCTGCAGAGCCAGAAGGACGGCCTGGTCCAGAACGAGCAGAAACTAGAAGTGCGTAACCCACTTTCCCTTTTTCCTTTACTCTTTGCTTGGTTGTGTGTGCTTTGTCTACCTCACATTTGTGTCTCATCATCGAGTCCTGGTCTGTCTGCGTAGCTGTGCTTACACTTCTTGTCTGTCAACTTCTTAAAGTAACACTTCTTTTCCTGTAATTTAGCATGTGGCATACTCCTGCAGAACGACAGCTTTGTCACTCAATCAGACCTTAGATTTCAATGTGCATGCTAGACCTAACAACATTTGTGTTATTTATCATAATCCCAGCTCAGTGTTTATTTCCCATTGGGTAAGTATCAACCAAAATTCTTCATGAAAATCTTCCCGACAGATTTCCTTGTTGTCTCATAGCTCTCCTTATTTGTGGTACCAATAACTGTCCAGCCTTCATCCACAGGATACCAAGAGGACAAAGTCTTTCACATTTGTATCTTCTATTGCAATGAAAAAAATCTGAAAATAAAAAATGAAACCAATTTTGTGAGTGCTTTTATTGTGCTATAATTTTAAGCTTCTGGTGCATTGTACAAAATTGTCATTACAAATATTATCATTATTAACAGTATTACCAAACAATTACTGCGAGCCTTCACTTGAAGTTAAGGTACATCTAATTAAAGGTTTGGATTGGCTAAGTATATGAATACTCCTTTTATAACCTATAATACCAAAATTATAAGGGAGACAGCATGTTTTAGGAATCTTGGAGAGATCGATTGACTTCAAGTTTTTAGTTCGCAATAAAAAAGGTAATTTGAGATTCACACTGAAGCCTCACGTGGCCTAGGGAGAATGTGTTCTTACACAACATCCCTACATGCATCTCATAGAATAAGCATGTGGAATTAGCAAAAAGCAGAGGAAATATCTGAGTAGCCCTTTTTTCTACATCCTTTTTTCATGGCGTAAAAACTTATTTTTGGTGTTCCTGGGAAATTCCAAATCTTATAATATCTCGTCTAATATAATATAACTCCTGTGAACTTTGTTTGGTCTGCTTTACTTTAAAACATAAAACAAACTCAACACTTAAACCTTATTTGACTTGATACTGTCAAAATGGAAGTTTGAAGTTATTTTAATTTTATTTTCCCTGTGACAAAGTGATAGTAAAACGTTGCAGGTTAAACTAGTGATGCTATTTTTCAGATAAATAATACTAAGCATACAGGGGTTTGAACACCACATGAGTGGAATAGACAAAAAAGAAATACTCCGACATGCTTATACAAGCTTTGTCAAAAATGTGAACAGTCGTTCACAATGAATAAATGTTGTGAATCGAGAGTGAGTAATTCAGTTTGTGTTATCAAACTGAAGGAAGCCCTGTTAACTAACACCACACTCTTTAATGTACAGTAATTCATTGCTCTGCCTTTTTTGTTGTTGCTGTTAAATCCTGATAATCCTTCAGACTATAAGAGATTTGACCTCTCCTGCACCTTTTCTGCTTTTTCAGGAATACAAACGCAAATTGGCGAGGGTGACCCAGGTTCGAAAGGAGCTGCGTTCGCGTCTGAATAATCTTCCAGGAGGAATCTACAACTCTTCAAACTGACTTTGGTTTCCCCTCCTGACCTGACCATCCTGCTACTAAAACATCTCTGCCTAATCAGTGATATCGCCACAGTCCTCTGTTCTTCATTTTGCAAAGTGTCTGCGTCCCCCTGTGTGGTGACCTGTGATTCTTGTCCTGTTTTCAACAGATTATTTATTCACATGCTGTTTTTTTTAACAGGACTCCCTTAAGTTTCTCTCTGATCTGTTTATCCCCAGTATATTATACAAGGATTTCCAATATTCAGACACAGGCCTCTCAAGCTTTGGCCCTCACTCTTCTAACTTTCACATCTTTAAAGTTGTATGGATGATGCTGGTGTGATATTTTTGTATTTATTGGAACTTAAGATAATACACCAGAATGTTTCCCCTTAGTTTGATCATCTATAACACTTTACAGTGTTTTGGGCTGCTACCAAAACTATATTTTACGATTTCTGCATCTGTCTGAGTCTTGATTCTAGATCCTTAGATGGTTAATTTGCTTAAGTTGGATTTATACTTTTGTGCAGCGTGAAGACCTCTGAAGAGAGGTATACTTGTGAAACCATATTCAGAAGCTTGATAGTAAGCCATGACCCTGAGAGCAAATCAAAAAATGTGATTATGACTCTTTGTGAGAGGGGTGTGTAAACGATTGGTCAGTGTACATATTCAAATTTGCATGTAAATATGATGAGAGTTTTACCTTCAAGTGCTCATGATTTGTATCCATGTCATTATGGCTTTCCAGATGGTCATTCAGACAGTTATGGAGGTATATCTGTACATTGATGTCTTGATAATTGTTAAGACCTCCAACAAGCAAAAACTCTGAGTAAAGGAGTCTGTTTTGTTTACTGTATCATACGGCTTCATTCATTTATCTTTTGTCTACTGAATGATGTGCAGATCCATCAAACAGCTTGATATATGCCTCAGCTCAGCATATATCAGTCGGACCAAAGCTGTTTCTTATATAGAGCCATTTATTCTTGGAAGAGATACAATTAGAAGTAACAGTCCTCTCTGCAGTGTTACTGAATCTGAATGTAGTTTAGTTCCTGGCCAACAGAGGGCGTAAATATACGTCAGGGATGGGCAACTTTGGTCACAGCATTTAATTCTCACTGCCAGGGGGCCAATTTGTAAGACACAGAAAATGATTACAGTCAATAATGTCTCAAATTTAACTCAACATATACCAGTGATCAAATATTATTATGGACATATTTGTGGTTTTCATGATTTCATGGCAGATTTTGTCATGTTTTCTTCATGTTTCCAATTAATTGATATGTCAAAATTGACCTGAGGGCCACGTTGAGGGTTGATGGGGGCCGCATGTGGCCCCCGGGCCGCCAGTTGCCCACCCCTGATTGTACGTCCTTCATCATGTCCAGTTTTCTCCAGCATTTGCGCTCGTTTTCAACACCGCGATTCCGGAGGTGGGGCGGCACTATGACACCGCTCACACAGTGACGTCACAAACACACAGGACGTACCCAACACTATCACATCATTTTTTTTTTTACCGATCGTGTAAATTTAACTTATCAGGGGTATAAATACATGCAATTTAAGCCAAAATACACGCATTCCTGAATGTTAACATTATGACACCGAGTGAATAACAAGCTAACCGATAAAGTTACGAAAACTATCGTAACAAAAAAAATGAAGTTAGCTAGAGTGGGTGCTTTCGTTAGCTAACCAGTTAGCGTAAGCTAAGCTACCAGCTGGTTTTAGTAGTTAATTAACGCAAACTCGACGTGAAACACTCACGATGGACTCCTTCGAAACACCATATGAGGAAGAGGCTGAATTCATTCAATGCACGGTAAGCTGGATAATGGTAGAGGTAGGGCAGCATGGCTAACTCATTTTGTGAGTCAGGCTAAATAGATTGGTAACAGACTTGCTGTTTAAGATTACTTTTGTATTGAAGTTGTAGGTTGATAAAATGTCACAACACAACTACAGCTGGTTGATTTACGTCCTGTCTTTGCATCCAGGTGTGTGAGAAATCCATAAGAGGCGAAACCTTGTACAGGATACACCTGACTACACCTGGACATATAAAGGTAAACATCATCACTTACTGCTGAATAAGTCGGTAGTTTGTCACAGTTGTAGCAATAGATAAATGTTGAAGTTAATGAAGATTATTATTTTAACATAACCTGACAATATATTTTAATTCAGTCACTGGTCTCCCACAGGTTCAGGATAAAACACATAAGCAGACACAATGGGAGCTTACATTACCTTGCTCTCTGTGGCTCACGGTACAGTCAGTGGCAAGAATAGAAAAGTTATTTGTTAGTCATTTAGGGTCAGGCTTGAAGCTGAACTTCTTGAGAAGTTGCCAATTTGTTCATATGCATGTCAATCATTGATTGTTGCTACAATTCAGTCAGAATTTGCTTATTTAGCAAAAACAAACAACCAGGAAAAATAAGTGCTTGAATATGTCTTCTCCTCGACCATTGTGAAGACTATACCCTGTTCATTTTTGGGGAGCAACACGTCTATGAAGATTTCACCTTAAAGTAAGTTTATAGAACCACTACACATTAAGGTTACCAACCTCTGCTTCTCGATCTACATTTACCTCTTGTTGTCCCACATCATCATACAACAATGATTGTGATAGACACACCTTGGAAAAAAAATAGCTGTAACAAACTTGCTGTGTACAGTTTTGATTCAATAAATTCTTGTAAAATGGATTGCACGATTGACAGGCAGATTGGTGCAGCATCAGCAGTAATGCGAGCACTACGCCGTACCGTTATGGTGAAGAGAGAGCTCGGTCAGATGGCAAAGCTCTCTATTTACCAGTCAATCTATGTCCCAACTCTCACCTGTGGTCATGAGTTGTGGATAGTGACCTAAAGGAGGAGATTGCGGATACAAGCGGTCGAAATGAGTCTTCTCCGAAAGGGTGGGCTGGGCTCAGTCTGAGAGACAGGATGAGGAGCTTGGACATTCGGCATGAGCTCAGAGTGGAGTCGCTGCTGCTTCGCATCGAAAGGAGCCAGCTGAGGTGGTTCGTGCATCTGATCAGGATACCTCCTGGTCACCTCCCTCTGGAGGTCTTCCAGGCACGTCCAACTGGGAGGAGACCCAGGGGTTGACCCAGAGCACACTTGAGGGATTATATATCCCTTCTGGCCTTGGGGTCCTTTAGGAGGAGCTGTAAAACATTGCTGGGGATAGGGAGGTCTTGGGCAACTTGCTTAGCCTGCTGCCACCACGGCCAGGCCCCCGGATAAGCCGAAGTTAATGGATGGATGGAAGTTCTTCTTTCTATCCAGAAGCAGTCATATGTTTTCATGGACTCAATAGGTGAATTGAATCTTTCTTGGTCCTCGTTGGTCAAGTCGGTGCTGGCGGCGGATATGTCAGAAAAACACATTTGCCGCAAAGCTACAACGACACAGTTTGTGGAAACAGCTCCTTTCACAGCAGAGGATGATTGTTAATGGTTTATATTGGGACTGGGAATCCTGAACACTTGTACTTAAAAACTGGAATGGTTTGAGACTTGATAACCATCTCCAGTGGAGAAAGTGCATGTTGTCCCATGACGTTAATCATTTTGTGAAACAGTATCTCAGGTGTGATATTCTTACTCTGTGAGCAGGTCTCTTTTAATGGCCTGTAGAGGATGTCTGCTGTTTCACATGCACTTTCAAACTTGACTCTGAATAAGTTGTGGGCATTTGCTTTGTCTACTTAATATGTTGAAATAATCCTTTTCAACTCCTTCTGGATATTTGCCAGCTCAGGGCTTTGTAACACTTCTTGAAATCCCCTGCTGTCATTCGGATTTGACCAAAAGCTGCTGCACTAGTTTAAAGGAGTGTAAATGTCAAGTTCTGGCCTTTTGACTGTTTGAGTTGTTTGCCAAGGTGACAACCTCAAGTGACTGGAAAGTTCACGTGATGGTGGGAAGGTTCAACAGCATTTCACACTCGATGCTTTTACCTTTTGTACGGCTGGAAAGTCAGGCCTGCAAAACAAATATTGAAAATACTTGTCAATTTGAGAATTACAGATCCCAACACCTTGCCCAAGCGGTGTCAAAACTTTCCAGCTGCCTTTGTTAGTGTCTAAACTGGATGTGATGAGCCACAGTACTTGTATGTGGTCACTGGAAGATGTAATGGTAACAACCACTGGAGTTATGTGGTTAAGGAAAATTTCTTGAACATTTGTCCATGTGTTTTCGTGAGTTTCAAGAACAGGGGAGTCCTCTTCTCACAGATCCAATTCTAGTTTCAATTTTTACACACAGGCGGACACACTACCTTTTGCTTTACCATATGTGCACTCGAGGTAACATCTGGGAGGATGAGAACCTTTACTAACCGTTATGTTGTTCAAATATGTTTCATTGATAACTCTCTCTCTGTTTGTATCAGTGGTGAACTCTATTCAGTGTCCTATCTACCAAGCACTGATTGTCTTAATTTGTATTACTCTCCTTTCATCCCTGGCAGAAAGAGGATGGCTTTGTTGCTGCGGGTAAGTAGACTTCATCTTCAGCCGTGTCATTCTGTACTTTTCCAGAAATGAGTATATTCGCTTTCGCGTTCAGGCAGGTGATTCAGTCTAAGCTGGGACTATACAATTAATCACAATTTTATCTATATCCTGATATGAGCATTTGTAATAAAGTCTGCCTATATTGTAATAAGTAAAAACTTAAATGTAGTGAAGCAATGCTTTCTCACTCAGCATACATGTACATTTGACCAGTTGTATGGAGGCCTGTGTGTAATGGCCATGCTTTTACATCATTTTGGTGCAGTCAGATGAAGCTAAAGCTAACTATTAGCTACTCTCAGATTCATTAGTGCCAATTTAGTGGCGAGAAAAAAAAACTTTAAAAAAGTTATAGCTAATATGCACTCACTACTTTTGTTTGTTTATCGCAATATTGAACAATGTTATCACATATTTTCTCATATCATACAGGCTGAGTCTATACACAAAGGGATAAGATTATTCAAGTCTGTTTTCCTGGAAGGAATTTCAGACTTTTGGACCATTGACTGATTATCTGACATTGAAAATATCAATTAATCAGTCTGTTTGTTAGTTCAAATGTCAACATGCCATTTGTACCCTGGACGAGCTCAAGTTAGTCAGATCTGAATATTTTTGTTTCCAGACATGTTCTCAACTACTGGAAACACTGTTTGGTTTTGGTGGTAGTAGCTAGCCCTGGTGTAAAGCGTGCAGAAAGATGGGGACGACTAATGTTTTTGTGTTGATATCACTAAAACATATAGATGGACATATCTGCAATATAAACAAAAGAGAGGTTAAGAACATACAGGCAACTGGTAACTGAACAGAGAATGAAGCAGCAAACTCTGCAACGGGAACAGATCAACATTTCACTCACTCGCTGTCAATGCCTCAGACAACTACCTGCTCTTTTCAAACATCAGCTCCCTTGTCAAAGGCAGCACAGAGCGAAGGATGCAGCAAAGCTTCCCTTGCACTAAGATATCTGAAGGAACTTTTTTCGGGTTGAAGATTTTCATGTGGTCAAAGGAGCCATGGCTAAATCCCTGAAGTCAATGAAAGAACAAACCGGTTCCAAATGCTCATAAAAAAACTCACTGATTTCTCACCCGGAGCTGGTTGTTGTTTCAGATTGAGATGTTGAACAGGGTGACATGCGGAGAGTGCGAGGGGAGAATTCTCTCAAGTAGGTGACCTGTGGCAGGCTCAAACACAAATCCTTTGTTTATTGCCTGTTCAAGACCTTACTGTTGCACCCCTGCTCTTTGTTACTCCTCGTCATTAATGTACATGCAGGTGTAATGGCTGGGCCAAGCCATTCCGCTGCCAGGCCGGCATCACAGGTAGTAGTAATGGCATAAAATGGCCTTGGTGTTGACAACAGAGCTAGTTGGATGGAACAGTGTCATGGGTATGTATGTGAGACCTACGCTGTGCGTTTACATGGCGGGCCTCTCTAGCTTGTGCTACTCTTTAACACTGTAAAAATGTATGACACCCGACAATGTTGTCGGGTTCAGTGTAAAAGTACAATGGCCATGGCAGAGCGTCAACGCTGTGTAAAAAGGAGTCTAATTCCCATAAGCTACCAAGAGGACTTCACGCAGCCTCCAATATAATGGAAATCCAGGACTTGGAGAGCAGGTCAATCAAGGTAGGGAGTGCTGTGAGATGAACTGGGGACAGATTTCTTCTCTGTAGCCTTCACTTTAGTTGCGTATCCATGGGCCTTGGAGGCTGGCCTCTTTCTTTTTGGTACTATCTGTGGGAACAAATATTAACAGGCGTTTGTTGCCCCTGGAACAAAACACAGGATGTGTTTGGTAAGTTTTAAATTCACACAAATGGAGACTGCTGTGGACCTGGACTGGACGCGTTGATGGGCAAAGTGTCCCATACCTACTACACACCATATTGGTCTGTCATTCCACATGTGCAATTCACATGCTACACTCCATTCCAGTTTGTGGCATAAGTCCACAATAATGAGGATATCCGAGCTCCAATATAAATCAAGATCAAGAAGACGCCAGCCTCTTTCAACAGTCTGTGTGCTTTTTAGGAATTGGATGAACCAGACCAGTGGATCCAGAAAATGTCAAAGGCTTATGATTTCAACAGAAGTCCTCATGTTGCACGCTCGCCTAAAGTGTGCCCCCTGCTGGTGTCCATTGAGTTGGCAAAATTGTCACTCATTCAAAATCAATTCAGAAGGATGGTGCTGGCGCAAAATTGGCAACAAAGATGCCACAGATACTCGGCTGCCTCGAAATGGACTGTTGCCTCAAAATGTTTTCTATAAACGATGGAACATCAACGCACCAGCCTTTCTGTAGCTCAGTGCGCAGTGAAGGGTGGCTTAGGTTACTGTAGGTCACAAAGGAGACGATGGGCTCAAGAATGTCAGAAAGATGTTTTGTAACCCATCGGATCTAAAAGCTGAATTTTGATATCAAACTTTCTGCCAGGAGCTGAGTTCAAAACGGAGAAGAAAAAATATGATCAGCTTCATCCAACTCACCTTCTTGTTCAGTCTGGTTAACTTCATAGTGTTTTTATCTCTACATGAAAGGGTCGGTAATGACAACGTTGAATGTAGCTTTACATAAAAAAATAAAAAAATAAACTTAGACATTAACTGCACTAGTGTTTTTACTGTACTGATATAATGAGCAGAGAGAGTAAATGCCACATTATACATGATGTAGACACGTTGATCTTAATGATTAATAAACATATCCTTTATGATTTTTCTTTGTGCTAATTTCAGATTATTTTTTTTCCCAGGGCTTGCTGTCAGACAGCAAACGGTCCCAATATTTGAGGACATCATACATTATCTGGATTACATGAAGCTTGATGAGCCCATCATTGGTGAATGACTTAACACAAACATTTGTAACATAAAAAAAAATCTAGATCCCCTTTTAAACTTTTTATTTCTGTTTTCATAATTTAGGTCTGAACTATTTAGAGGAATTTCCAAGTAATGACATACTAGCAGGCCCAAGATACACGTGTTCGCTCTGTCATCAGACTGCGAACCTCCAAGAGACGGTCCGACATGTGATTGGACGTAAACACCGGCAAAAATATGTGGTACTGTACTTTTAATATTTTCAGCGTCTGATTAGAATCATAGTAAATCAAAGCAATAATGACTGGAGTTTTTTTGTTTTTGGTGTAGGAAACGAAACGTCCAGACTTGGTGACCTGGGATAAACAAACCATAACAAACCAAGGAGGAAAGATCTTCCGAGCCAGAGCAGAGATAATAGAAAGACAAGACGGGCGGGGAACTCCATTGGTAGGCCTCACAGATCAGCAACCAGATGTGTAATATTTTTGCATAATGTTATTTTGAAATCCTTACAAAGATTTGTGAGTAACAAAGCATTGTTTCGATTTCCTTTTTGTGTTTCAGCAAATGGTGAAAAAGAGGATTGGGGGCCAATTAAACATCTCAAGAGGTACCTTCAGACTGTGATTTTGAATTAAAGTTCAAAGTGTTTTATGCTAAAATGATTGTTTTTCAATGCTGAAGAAAAGATTTCCAGCTTCATCTTCAAGTACCTTTGTAATATGTTTATTTGTATTTATTTTTGTAACCTTTATTTAACCAGGTTGGTCCCTCTGAGATTAAAAACTTATTTTCCAAGGGAGACCTGGCCAAGACAGTTGGCATCAAAAATACCAAGTTTACAGACAGAGACACAAAGGGAGGCAAAGAACAAATTACAAACACCAAATTTATGGGTCGAAATTGGGAGTCAGTAGTTCAAACTGAAAGCATTTTAGATGTATGCTGCTAGATACATGTCCTGTGTGTCTGAAGCACTAGAGTCTTTGAGGACACAGTACATTTACCATCAGCACCTCTGGGGGGGAGGGGCGGGGGGTCCTTCTTTTTCTCCCTGATATAAACAACAAATAAGTACCATTATCAACCTGTCAGACTTAGTTTTTAGGAGTTTTAATTTTTTATATTTTTGATTGATGGTATTTATTTACGCGTCAAGCTCACCCTCATGGGTTTATAAGACACCAGAAATTCAGTTGCAGTGGTTGAGCATTTCATAACTTAACAAAGATTCACAAGTTGAATATAATTTGACCTCTGCTGTGAAGACAAATTATACTTAAGGGGCTTAATCACGTGATGTTACTGCAGCTCTATAGATTCTGTTCATAGGAAAGTCCAAACTGAGTCTTGCTTACCTTGAATTATTTTCACTTTTTGTCCTAGCTCCGCTGAAGCAGAACCAGAACAGAGGCCGAACCATCCCACAGAGTTCAACCCAACGAGACATGCCATCACACCTACCACGACTCATGGACCATCCGGATGAGTACTCTCACCAAGGGAGGGTTCCCCCAGGCCACATAAATGTGCCCCCATGTCATCTAGAAGACCCTCCTTACATGATGGACAGAGACAGACCGATGTACCGACAGAAGGACGCTCTCAGCCGTGACCGCTTGGAAGGAGAGCTGCTGAGGGCAGATTACAGGGAGAGTAATGCTCCAAGAGGAGAATTTATCGACCCTGATTATCGTAGGGAGTATGAAAGGGAACGTGCTGAAGATCCACAAAAAAGAGCTCCTGTTGAGCCACTTGGCGGTCCCAGGTATGACTCGAGGGAGGAGATGCTCCATGACCAGGCTCGGCTCGGAGATTTTCACTCAGATGAGGCCCCTCCTTACAGAAGACCTTACCAAGAAAGAGATCTGCTGAAGGAGTTCTACTCTGAGGAGGTGAGGCGTCGGCAAGTTCAGCCCTCGCAGCCGGGGTACCTAGAGGGGGAGAACCACCGCTGGTCTCTGGACCAGGATTCTGTAAGACATGATGTCAGAGTAGGTAGGCCGGATCCAAGTGATGCAGAGGCCAAGAGATGGAACTTCCCTAAACAGGTGGAGGGTAAGAGTTTGCATGATCATTTATTTAATATGATTAGAGATAATTCGGGTGAAATGAGGAAACCACACCAGGTGGAGGAATTAGTGAGTGCAGGGTCGAGCCGAATGGGACCCTCACAACCCCAGAGGCAAGTGGAAGTTAGCAGGACAATGTCGGACATCCCAGAGCCGTTCAGGCGCTTCCTGAACGGGCCGTCAAATGAAGAGCAACAGAACAGTAAAAGGAAAAGAAAGAGTCGCTTCTCTGACGCCACAGCAGAAGAAGTGGAAACCACAAAAGAGTTGTAAGTAATCGTTAATGAATGCTCTCCATATAAGACTGGTGCAATAAAAAATGTATTTTGACTGAATGCTTTGTGTTTTTATCTTACATTTTCTGGCTATGTTTATTTGTTCTCGAAGGTTCTCTGATGAGTATGGACCTCCGAATCCAAAGTTTAGTGGTCATCTTAGACCTTTAAGTTCACAGCTGAGACCTGAAATCCATGGAACACAACATCCTGACCTGTACATACAATCCCAGGTAGATAATTCTAATGAAGTCATTTTTAGCATTAACCTCTAAATATTCAAGAACATGCCCTCACATCTGTATTGTAATTGTGTTTTTAGAGCTTACATCACAGTGAATTTCACCAACCAGAAGGCTCTGATTCAGGAGGTGTCTTTGACATGCTGGTAAGATGATGAATGTGATAAACAAACATCAGTAATATGTCTGTTATGCCATCGTGGGGAACTTAGATCATGTGTCAATCTTGGTGACCTTTGAGTTAAAGTGGTACGTCTTAAAATCTTTTCCTGATCCAGTCCTGTACTTAACAGTTACATAGAAATATTAATAATTCTTTCTTCCCTGTTTCATAACCAGCTAGAAATGTATCAAAGAAGCTTTATCCTTGTCTTCCCCTTGTTTTTTTCCCCCCTGATAGAAAAACATCGATATTGAAAATGCAGAAGAGGCCAACTTCCTGAAGAGCAAACTTTGTGACCTTCTGAAAGAATTCAAGAGCAAAAAATCTGAGAAAGCTGCCGGGGTATGTGTCAACCAGAGCAGGAGTGCATCATGTTCACTTTTTCCCTGCAAAGCAGAAGAAATGAATTTAAGAAGCGTGTTTTACTTTTTTTTTTTTTTTACATTTTCATTTTAGCAAAATAGCCAGGGTCGAGCAGTGGTGTCACAAGACTTTGATAGTTTCAACCCGAACCCCATGGCTTCAAGACACCAGTGTGAGCCAGCGTCGAGACAGGATTCAGACCTAAGACGACCAGAAGAGCTCTACTTTCAGGAAAATCGCAACAGAAGCAGGGAACGAGGGGAGCTTCTCCCTGACGGTCGGCTCCAAGAGTACCAGCATCCTGTACATGGAGAGCCCAGAAAGTCCATCCGAAGCCAGTATGACGGTAAATCAGAAGTAGCATTATTGACCAGAGTTGTGTACACATAAAGGCAGTACACAAAAGTAGACATACATTAAAACAAGGGCTGCAATGGTAATAAAAATATGAATGAACTTCTACTGGCTGATGGTGAATAATTTGGTAGTATTTGCATTACATACTGTAAATCCAGTGTAGATTTACATTTTATTTATTCTAGTTTTATGATTTAAAAATGGGTTTATTTAAACATGTAGTAAATTTATTAATAATATATTCATGTAAACAACGAAATAGAATAAGTAGGTATCTTTTAATTGTACAAGTTAATGTAGTCATTTCCTGTACACTGCACCCCAGATGTCACGTTACCTTCATTTACCTCAGTTAAAGTGCAAATAGAACATATTCTGTGTTGTGTGAACTGCTTTGTTTCATGTGTTTGTTCTCTTCCAGAGGATTTTGGGTGGCAGGAGAAGTTCAGGATCCCACATGCCAATAATCCAGATGAGCCAGCACGTTATCCCGAAAGGTTTCAAGAACCCCGACACTCTCGTGACTACAGGCCGCCTGCTGCTGAGATTTTAGACTCTCACTCTTCTGCGCCTCCCCGCCATTTTGACCGAGGACCCAGGATGGACAGGGGTCCTCGGTACCAAAATAACATGGACAAAATCACCTCCACCCTGCTGGAGCTAGTGGCAAGAAAATAAACAAAATGTTTGCATGGATGTTGTTTTCTAAACTTGCAATGATTTACCTTAGTTTGAAAACAGGATTTGATTTTAAAGAAAATGCTTCAATACTTCTTTGTTGTTTTTTTATTTTCTGAGTACACATGAATAATCAGCTCTTAAAAAAAGTCTGGTTATTTATGTTGGAATAAAATATTTTACTCCTGCAATTGTCATGGTTTTTGATTATTTGAATTGCTGTAATCACCAGCGATCATAATTTTAAAATAAAAGCAATATATTTATTATAATATTACTCTGCAGAACATTTAGTTGATTTCAAATTCATGTAACTTTACCTCATTTGAATGTTTCACTGTGTTTGATAGAGCTGTTGGATGTTAGTGTATAAATAATAAATAATAAATTTTATTTGATGAAGCGCCTTTCTAAACCGAAGTTTACTTAGAATCAGCTTTTTTGGCCAGGTATGCGCAAACATACAAGGAATTTGACTTAGATAACACGTGCTCTCTAGATATATATCTATAAGAATAAGAATAATATGTACAAAACTAAATAAGACGACAGTATAATGGTTAAGAGTGCAAGAGATGCTGAAATCCCAATAAATCATGTAATAGGGAAACCCATGGGTTAATTTAAATGCGGTAGATAGTATTTACATTAGGGCAGTATATGTAATTTATGTCACCATAAAATGTGGATAAATACTCTTATCTAGATCCCCAGTGGGTGTTTTTACTGGGTTATTTCCCAGTGATAGTCTGACACTGCCTTAGAAAAACAATAAAAAAGAAATGTAATAATAATCTCATTACAAACAAATACACCACAAAGAGTCAGTTAAAAAGCCTCTGAAGACAGGTGCTGCAAATTAGCATTTTGCTATAAACACTAAGAGCAGTGCATATGGGACTTGTGTTTTTTTTCACCACAGGTTTATGTTCTTTTGTGTTTGATAAAGTTAGGGACTTTATATAATGCTTGGACAGCTCACAATTTTCATTGAGCGAATATGTTGTAGGGTAGTTTGACGTCTTCACTCAGGGTACGTATGATGGCTACGTCATTACGTTTGTGAATGTAACTCTTTCCGGTTCGAGTAGCAGCCATCTTGTTTCCCCTTGCTAGCTTAATAAAATAAATAATACGCTGAGCCGGACTTCACTTCGAACCCGTAAAAGAAAGTGAGTAAGAAATTTAAATGTATCTGTGTGTAGACCGTAAACAAGAATGGGGCCCGTGTGGGGTGGAATTACAGGCTGTAACTTCGCTTGTTTCCATTTGCTGTTCTTGACCAATAGACGATTGTTTTGAAAGATGAACATAGGCGCCATTTCCCTCCCCGCTCTCTGAGGCGCTTATTGGTGGCCCGCTGAAGGGATCACGGGCAGCCAGGAAACTGATGTTATACGTCCTCCATATTGGCTCTTATATTAAGTGATCGTCAGACGGACTGGCCATTTCCACTTGACCCAGAATGGCGACAGTAGCAGAACGAACTTAGCCCTAAAAACCTTGATTGGTGGAATCTAGTCCGAGGTTTGATTGGTCTGAAGGACAGATCCAAACGTTGTCTTTATTGGTTAGACTGCGCCTTCATAACTCTGGAAAGCTTTGCAAACTTTCATTTGACGGGAGGACTCCTGAAAAGCTGTGGTGATTAAAATCATACTCAGACACTGCGTCTGGTAACCAGTGTTGTACAACAGGCACCAGAGTGCATTAAAATACAGATCCCGTCAGTCATTTTCCCCCCGAGGTTTGCAAAGTGGCTGTGTGTTGCTTTGTTCGCCCTAACTATCTAAAAGCAACCTAAGTAAAGTGCCAAATCGCATGAAGAGCTAACGCGTTAAATAGCAAAGTTGCCTCCTCTTTGTGTTAAAACATTGTCCTCGTAATGAGAAAATGTAAAGTTTCCTCGTCTAGTTCAGTCAGCTGAAGCGGTATTCCGGCTCCTACATCAGTCAAACTTAAATGTAAGAATGTTTTTTGTGGTCCCTTGTTATTTGCCTCTATTATATTTAAATTTTATTGAAGGTAAACGATCTCACCTATTTATACGGTGCTGCATTGAAGATACAATTTACAGTGTTGCAACCTTTCCTGCAGATTTTATTATATCCAAAAGGGGTTTATTTATTATTTTCATAGCTACATTTTCTCTGTACATCTCAAATGTAGTAGATGCAATATATTTAAAATGACTGAATGAAGAGTAGACATATGTCAGTGGACTTAATCTGTGTAACCTCTGGGAAAAGTCAGTCCTCCAGGTGTGCATGTGTTTTTATTTGTATATTTTAGTTTCATGCATGGGCTGCTTGGCCCTGGCCACCCTGAGGGTTAAGTGTGTTTATGAAACCCAGAGGCTGGCCATTGCATGTTTATCTCTAAATAGCGTCAGTGAGAGCAAACATACTCTCCAGCTACGGGCAGCTCAGGTCATGGGAAGGTTTCATTTGTATGGTGACCTTGCCAGGTGTCATTACTGAGGCATTTTGGGTAACCAGCATGCACCTACAGAGAGAGCTGCTGTGGCATGGCAGCCTTGCTGGAGAGATTAATCTTTGTGTAGCTCAACTCATTAACTGGATGGCTGTAGTACCTGCTCTTGTCCCAATGCTCCTCACAAAAATAGAAAAGGGAACATTTAGCTTGCTTTCTCTTGAGTCTTTATCTGGTGCTCTCTCCCTCTCTTCGCTCGTTCTACCCCTCCCACCCTGTCATCCCGTCTCCTCTCTGTCCTCCATCCTTCCGGTTCCCCTCCCCCTCTAGGTTTTTCATTGATGAGACAGGTTATCGCTTTCTTCTTCTCTCAAGCTTGTGTTTCTTCATACAGTGGGGATTTGCAGCAATATGCAATTTAATTGCTCCTTCCATTTTTGGCACAATTGTTAAATTGAGTAAAAAGTATCACCATGACATCCGTTTCTGTCACTTGTCTGAACACTTTTTGTCTGACTGCTATCTACCCTTGTCTGAATAAGGTTGCATATTATATATATGTTGGTGGTTTATCTATTGAACATTAATTGTTCATAATTTTACAACAATAAGTTGTGCTTATGCAGAGCAGTGTCCTCCCTTGCTGTTTGTAAGTGAAGGACACTGTGTCAGAAGTCTGCACCTTTAACTAGAGGTTAGTTAACAAGAAGGGCATTGTATGACATTGCTGACGTATGTTTTTTTGTTGACGCTTTGATTGTGGAAGTTGCTGTGAGCATAGTTTTTTGGGGTCAAGACAATAATGTCCTTGTTGACAGACTTTCACCCACATCCCTGGAGTCTTGTTTACCCACAAATAGAGCGAGAATAAATGCACTCCTTTTTGTTCATCCCTCTTTCTCAGCTACTTACCAGTCACCTGATTTTGTGCGACGCCTCTGCAATTATCTGTTATGCCACAACTAGTTTTTTTAGTATTCGATTGATACCTTAATAAGGATTTCATTGGATTAATGTGGCTGCGGCTAGTTACATAATTTAAGTGTTCCCATGAGTCAGTGTATCCTTAATGTAAGTGTATGATGAGTGTGGACCTTTAGAGAATCTTTAAAAGTCACAGTACAATGAATCTCATCACAATAACTGGGATTATTATAGGCTAGATGTTTGCTGTGTATTCTTTTGACCGAGCAAGGATGAATGAGAAGGCAAGGACAAAGTGTGTGTGTGTTTGTGTGTGTGGATGTGCATGCCTACCTGCGTGCACGTATGAGACAGCGAGTCCCCCTGTATGCTTTTGTACTTTAAATCATGTGGATGCAACATGCGGCATCTATTCTGGCACTTGTTTTAGCCAGTCAGGGCCAGCCCAGCTGCTTGCATCAGCGCCCTGACAGCCTGTCGCTGCAGAGAGGAGGCGGGACAGAGGGAGACATTTAGTTTGACATTGTAAATAAGCAGAGAGCAGTTGTCACAGTCACAGAGCAGCCCGTGGAACCTTTCTCATCCGTCCAGCAGCAGGAGAGACAGAGACCACCTGAGGACAAACAATGCTGAGGCAAGCCACGGCTGAGGCACCCTCGCACACTCCCCCTTAAGAGCTTTTCACAACTTTATTTGCTCTTTTTCTCCCTTTCTCCATGCTACTCTCTCTTCCTCTTTCTTTCCCCTGACCCCTATCCTGCAGCTCAAGGTAACTTAGAGCAGGAAGTTGGCTGTCGGTAAAAGGGGGCAGGTCTGAAAAAAGAGGAGGAGTAGGGGATGTGTCATGGCTGATTGGTATGCGCTGCATCCAATAGCTTATGAGGACCGGGTTTTCTCATTGGCTGCAAGTATCAGTGAGGTGGGAGCCGGCTGGGAGGCGGGGTTTGAGTATCATGTAGCATGCTAGATTGATTACTCCTGAATGTTAAAGGGGAAGGAGGCTGTAGATTTTTGTCTGTGAGTCGGGAGTTGCCGCTGTCCTGTTTGCCTGCTGTTGCCTGCTGCTGTGCTGGCTCTCTATCCCACCCTTTGCCCTCTCCTCTGATATGGGCCAGGGGTCAGCTCAAAGACAAACGCGTATAGGTCACAGGCTAGAGAGACGTGGAGGGGGGAGAGAGTAGAAAAGAAAGAGAAAGAGAGAAGGTCAGTGAGTTGAGGAGACTTGGTCAGAGACCGGGGCTGTGTGTTTGGGCAGCAGGAGGACGTTTGGGGGCTGCTGAAGGAGACGGGGCAATGAGTAAAGAGAGAGTGGAAGAGAGAAAGGGGGAGGGGTAGCAGAAGGGGGGCTTGCTCTTCTTACTATGTCCAAGCTGAGAGTCCTTTTTAGAAGCCGTCCAGTGGAGCCAGAGTGCCTTTTGTCTGTGTTGATACGATCAGAGGACCGGAGGAAGTAAAGGGACTTTGAAAGAGTTTTTCTGTCAACCTCTGTGCCTCTTCTTCCTGCTGCTGTTGCTGCTCTCAAGGGGACTTGGACAGGGCTATCTGTTTCACCTGTTTTTCTCTGATCGGACAGGGCAGACCGCTCACCATGAAGGGCACAGGGGTAAGTCTGTCCACTGATAGCGCAAATATATAGAGAAGTACTAACAAGTTGGTTAGGCTTTAAGTTTCTCAATAAATTGTCAAAATCTGATCACTTTCTGACATCTCTATCTCCATCATTCTCTGCAGTGATGAGACACTGTCTGTCCTTTGCTGCCGTCCTCAATCCCCCCTCCCTCTCCTGTCCTGTAGTACTCGCCTCGGAAGATCGGAGTTGTGTGTGTGTGAGTGTGTGTCCCATCCATGTCCTTCAGTTGTCACTTCAGTATAAAACTGATGTTTTTACAGAATTTTTATCTGAATGTTTTCATGTTGCGTATATGTGAGTTTCATCCTGGAAATCTAAATTTCCAAATATTTTTGGCTTTTACTTGTTTTAGTTTGACTTTGGACCACCACGCATGCAGAGGCACACTTAAACACCTTTTCAGTGCCCTGCCATTGACTTCATGCTTGTGCATCACTGCCAGATTGTGCTTGGATGCACTTTACTGTCTTAGTTGTTTCAGTGTCTCAGGGGCTTTTAGCTGCCTTTGCTCAGGGTGCTTGTCCGGACCCTGCTTTCCAACGGACGTCCTTGTTTACATGCCAGCGCGAGACAGTGACGCAGAACTGAGAAGCAAAGATGACATCCATGTTGAAAGGATATTTGTTGTACATGGAGGACTCTGAGAGAATATCTCTCTGTTGTCACTGTTGGTGTTAGGGGTCCCCAAGGGTGGAGGTGCAGCTGGTCGCTGTGACCTCAGGACCCCCCAGGCCCCCACCCGACAATGCCAGACGCCCAGATGGGACAGGCTGTCAGCCTGTCAGCTTCAGGGGCAGAGGAGGCTAATAGTTTGATCTGATCTCTTCTGATGGAATCTTTGGAGGGCGCCTCCTCTCTCACTCGCCTCTGACTCCTTTTCTCTCCCTTCCCTTGTTCCCTAATTGAAAATTCCCATTGGTTCCTTTGACAAAACAAAGTCCTGTTGGGGAGAGAGTGTGTGAGAGATTGAGAGAGCGAGACTATAAATAACTCTTAAGTTGAAGCCCTTGCTGCCAAATCCCAGGGTTGGCTGCTGTCAGCATGAGATTTGAATATCATTTTTACCTCATATTGTAACATAGGTTACAATGCAGGAAGGAAAATGGACACAAACCACTCAGACATATCCAGGCCTTTCAGCTTATCACTAAGGTGACCACTAACTCTAACTCTGTGCTTTCACTCTTTTGCCCTTGCTCCCCCCCCCCCTCCTTTGTTTTTACATGTGTACACTGTCATTAAAGGCAGTGTGGGCAGCCAGGGGGGAGTCAGCTGTGCTCCAGCGTGTAATATGCAGGTAGCTTTAGCCCTGCCCACTTTGACGCCAGAGACTGGGCCTAGCACTGGATGAAGGTCACAGGAATGTGAGATTGGCTCCTGCAGTCTCTCCGTCAGCACTGAGAAGGAAACATGCAGAGGGAGATGAGAGGACACAGAGGAAGCGAAACTCACAGGGGGATATAGAACATGGCTATCATGTGTACAGTATGTGTTGATTAGATTTAGCTTCTTAGATAGCACACAGCCAGAACCACTGGGGTCACTTAAGTGCTGCAGTGAAAGTTGAAAAACCTGTCCTTTTTTCTGTCCGCCCCCCTCCCCCCCTCCTCTCTTTCATCTCTCCCTCCTCCCTCTCTGGTTTCTCTCTCTCCTCTGTTGAATGACCTTGGGAGATCAGTGACTAGCACTTCCTGGAGTTGGCTTGAAGCAGAACCAAGGGCAAAGTTTGTAGGGCCGTTTGGTTCGGTCTGGCGACACCAAAGGGATGTTGCACTGCAGATCACAGCGAGCCTGAGCATAATTACAATCCTGTCTGTTTTTATTTTTCATCCCAAAACATTTGCGCCAACATCTGTGAAGTGTGTGTGTGTGTGTGTGTCAGTAGTTAATCTGTAATTCCTGGCTGAGAACTTCTTGTTTTTTTGTTTTGCTTGAGTAGATAATTTACCCTGCATGCTGACTCTCTGCCAGTTTGTTTCTGTGTGGTATTTGTCAACGGGTTCATCAAGGTGAACACAAGCATAGATCAGCAGTTGTAAATTCATGGCCATCATTCAAAACAGATACCGTAGATGCTTTTCAGCAATTTGTTACCGGGTCTGTTTTTAATTTCCTTATATTAATGTATAGTGATAAATCAAAAGTGACAAACTAAATATTCAGCATTAGTCATCATTCTAATGATATATCCTGCATTAGGTTAATGTATGTAGTCCAAATAGTGTTGCGTTTTGTTTTTTCTGCTTAGGAGACCGGTTTAAACAGAGCAGACATTAACCTTTAGTGACCTTCCTGCTGAACTGCACACTCCGCATCACAGACAGTTTCACACAGCAGCATGTGGAAAATTGACCTCTTACTAATGTCAGTGCAGCAGAACTCATCCCACAGTCACAGTCTCTTTAAAACAAAAAAAAAAAAAACATCTCTGTAGATTTCATTATTATCACTTAAGTAGTGGTAACCAGTTCATGTGGATGCATGTTTGTACAGCCTGATAACAGTTTGAACTGTTGGACAACACACAGTATCAAACCTGCAAGTTAATATAAGGTAAAAGAAATGACAAAGAAGTCAATTCATTGTTTAATTTCCTCAACCTAATGTGTCTTTATTTAGTCTTATCCCATGTGTTTGCCAGTAATCATATCATGTCATGTGTGAACCAATGTGTTTTGTAGAATCACACACTTGGACAACAATTAATGCTGTTGCGGGTACAACATATTTCAAAGGCATAATGATGGCGGGATCTTCATTACGGCCTGTTTCACAGTTGCAACCCGAAAATCTGCAAATATGTTTTCAATATGCACTGATTTTGGATTATTCTTTAATATCCTTTACACTTAAGTTTGAGTAACTTTTCAAAAATCATAATGATGCATTTTTCATGTGGAAAACATTATATATCAAAATCCAGTATCATCCACCTCCGCCACATATGTAATCTCAGAATTTTTTGTCCTCTAAAGTTGGCAGTATTCTTGAAAATCGTACATCCGTCAGGCTCAAGTTATAACTCACAGAGCTGGGAGATAGAATTTTACACATTAACACTTGTTGCAGAATTCAAGTAAACCTCATTACTGATCAACCACACTGAGCAAAAAGCTCAAAATGTCATGTCATTAAGTTTTATTAAAAAAGAAACATTTCACCTCAACCAATGAGCTATTATTTCTCTAAATTATGCACTGCCTCTATGTCCTTTCCTTGTTCTTTCACTGATCTTAGCAGCAAAGAAAATAGGCAGATGGTTAAGTGATACAATCTGGTTGTTTTTTTCCAGTCTCCTGCCTCTCTGTCTGCACTGCTATCAGATTTATTTGAATAGGAATTGAAGCGTCATGTAAAGTGGTGTGATGTCAGAGTTGGAGCGGAGCACTGATGCCGCTATGAGTGGCCACTTGATGTGACGTGCCAACAAGCGAGTGAGACTGTGAGAGAGGGAGGGAGACAGTGAGGGAGAATGAGAGGAGTGATAGAGGACTGGGCTGGCTGAACAATATTAGCGCTGATTCAGCTGCTGCAAGCGGAGCAGCATTGACTTTCTGAGAGAAGTTCGAAGAGGGGGATCGGGTGAAAGCAAGTAAGACAGAACAGGAGAGAAACACACACCCACAGGTGACAGAAAGATCGAAAGAACTGGAAAATGGACAGGTAGAGAGATGCAGATCCACTGAAGGGTTGCTGTGTTGTCGTCAAAGCACGGACGTAACATTTGTCCTCAAAGACTAATTACATTGAGAGCAGAGTGGCTCTGTCTCGATACTCTGGTGAAGGACAACAACCCACAGGGAAGAGGAGATTAGAGATACACACACAAACACACTGTTCCCTACTATAGCAGGTTCAACACAACAGTACACTGTATTATCCAGAATAACAAGCTCACAGAATACAAAGCACTCACTATATTTGCAGACACTAAACACACCGCAACAATTTATTTTGTAAAGATTTTCAATTTCTAAGCATGCTTCCGATTGTGGACCTGAAATACAGAAGCAAATTGTGCTTATCGCCGCAGATAAAGTAAGCCATCTTGAGACTGGCTCTCTCTGCATCAGCCTCAAGTTGACATTTATTAGCTTTTGGGGAGTTTCACAATTTGGTGCAGTGGATATTCCCACACAGAGTGATTGTTTGACTAGTTTAGACCCAGACCATAGAAGGTGTTGCAGAAGTCAGCAGAAGACATTATGCTCTGCACTGGTGTGTCAGACATGGGCTTTCTCCCACGCAAACTTTCCACTAATGCAAAGCCATGGGAAATATGGTAATATGTTTGTATATTGAAGGTAGAGCATGATAGCAGGCGGATTGTTTCATTTTTTCCCCTCTCTCACGCTTCAGCTGTGCTTGCTTTCTCATCTCATACTAACTTCACTTCTGCAAACACCCCCCCCCCCCCCCCCCCCCCGCCCCCACTGTGGTTAGTGTGTGAGTGGCTGTTTATTTAGATTGAAGGTCACGGGGGCAGAGAGAGGTAGGTTGGGGGTGTATGTGCGATTTTAATAACAGCTGTGATTTAAAAAGAAGAAAAGCAAATTGAAGAGAGTTAAGTAACGTATGTGGGAGAGCAGACAGAAAAAAGTCAGGGTTTTTTTTCAAACTTATTGTTATTTGACTCCTCTTTCCTTCTGTTTTCCTTTGGGAAATAATGTTTTTACTATGGGGATTATTCCGATGGTTGTCCATAATCCCAAACTATTGTCTTTTTATTAGACAACCAGTCTGGGAGAAAACCACACAAGCTTCCAGACAGATGCAAAAGGCTGTCTCGTGCAAGATTATCACAAGATCAAGTACTGAAAGAAATGTTTCTCATGGCTCCTATTTTGTTCACCCTGTTTGCATGGTCATAATTTTGTATGGCACACAGATGCCACAAAAAACCTCCCAGAGGTCATTTCAATCAATCAGAGCAGAGGAGAAAAACTACAATTCCCATCAGCCATACCCGCCCCATGGAATGCTGGGATTGTTCTAGTGACTGCAGGATTTCAATCAACCTTGAAATGCAACTGGACACTGGAGCGTCAAGCAGAGGGAGAGGGAGACACAGTCAAGGTCAATCATTCGCCTGGCATGCCATCGCTACAAGCAGCCTGATTGATTTATATAAAGCTGACCCCCCCACCCCCCCCCCACACACCCCCCCCCCACCCCCCCCCCCCCCACTGCCATTCTGTCTCATTGATTTAGGCTACTCTCTGTCCAAAACTGAATGACAGAACAGGATGCAGGGCTGCTGCTTCTTTATTATTCAGTAACTTCAGCAACTGCCAGAGAGGCAATCTCTGCTGTCAAAAATCAATCAGGTGAAGGGCCAGCTTTCTGAATTAGTGATTTATCCGTGTAAAATATTTACAACTGCTCTTAAGTGGTATGAATAAGGGAGCTGACATGGACCAAAGTCCGAAAAGTCCAAGAGACTACAATGAGTTATGGAGTCAGACTGGTGGAGTGTGAAGCTGTCTTTAGCAAGGCCGGAGTTGGAGCCGTTCATTCTCAATGTGAGAAAAGAAAGGAAGATAAAGAGGAGACCCCCAATCTCTTCTTACACTTGTTTCTTTGTTCTGTCAAGTCTCCCTCTTTCACGCCGCGTCTCCCTCTTTCGGTCCCGTTTGACCCACATTGCTAGTTTGCCCATCAGTCTGACGGCGACCCTGTCCGTCCCTCTTACCTCCCCCTGATAAAAGCCTTTGGCACTTTGTCTTAGCGCTGGATTAATACTAAACTGGACATGGCACTACCCCTCCCTCAGCTACACACACAAACAGACGCCCCCGTCTCTCTTGAGTAGCTCCACACACTCATCCCTTGTTCGCCACCCCCTCCTAACCCTGGTGTCTCTCGTTTTCTTCTCCTTTCTGCCAAATCTTTTCACTGAGGTAAGGGGAAAAAACGAGGGGGAGTGCGATCCAGACACTCCAAGCTCTGCATGCTCAGACAGGCAGGCCAATATTCCCCCAGCAGATTCCTGGCATGCCATAGTAACCTGCTGGATCCTCTTTCAAACTGTCACACCCCTTGTAGAAACTAAATGTCTACAAACGTGTGGAAAAGTTGCTTTATTTAATTTATCAAGTTTTTTCTCCTTAGTCATGTCTGTGTGCGTTCACAGCTTGCAATGCAGCATATGAAAACATTACCACACGAGTCTATTTCGATCTGTGCTTTAAACTTTGTCCTCAGTGTGTGGGGTCACCAACAGTGTTTGATTTGCACATGACATGCTTACTTGTAGAGGAGTTGCTGTCGTGGCTTAAGGTGATAGAGCTATTCCTAATCAAGGAGAGAGTTCCTGGGTAACATCCCACAGGAATGAGAATAGAGAAAGTTGAGGCTCTTTTTTAGATTTTATTGTATCATAATTGCAGGCTATGAGAGGGTGTGTGGTTCTCTCACTCAGGAAGTATTTAGGGAAGCACAGGTCTGGCATGATGGACTGAGTGTTTTCTGTGTGCTGTCTTTGGTGTATTAAATGTAAAATCACATCTTTTGGGCTCCCTAGTAATTAACGTGCATGCTCCTCTCCGTTCTTGTTACAGCCGAGTAGAAGATGTCTGCAGATGCGTTTGGAGCCGGGGGCAGCGATGCCCAGCAAACTCTTCAGTCCTTCTGGCCTCGTGTCATGGAGGAGATCAGGAACCTCACTGTGGTACGCTACCATTTAAACCGTCATACACCCATTCCATACCAGAGAAAATAACACTAAGATGTAATGGTTTATACTAAACAAGACCACACACAATATCGGGTTCATAAGACCAGATGAGAGAGAGAGAGAGAGAGAGAGAGAGAGAGAGAGAGAGAGAGAGGAGAGAGAGAGAGAGAGAGAGAGAGAGAGAGAGAGAGAGAGAGAGAGAGAGAGAGAGAGAGAGAGAGAGAGAGAGAGAGAGAGAGAGAGAGAGAGAGAGAGAGAGAGAGAGAGATGAGAGAGAGAGAGAGAGAGAGAGAGAGAGAGAGAGGAGAGAGAGAGAGAGAGAGAGAGAGAGAGAGAGAGAGAGAGAGAGAGAGAGAGAGAGAGAGAGAGAGAGAGAGAGAGAGAGAGAGAGAGAGAGAGAGAGAGAGAGAGAGAGAGAAGGAGAGAGAGAGAAGAGAAGAGAGAGAGAGAGAGAGAGAGAGAAGAGAGAGAGAGAGAGAGAGAGAGAGAGAGAGAGAGACCCAGGCTACCCACTTGG
Source organism: Labrus bergylta (assembly GCF_963930695.1). Classification (NCBI taxonomy): domain Eukaryota; kingdom Metazoa; phylum Chordata; class Actinopteri; order Labriformes; family Labridae; genus Labrus; species Labrus bergylta. The sequence continues at coordinate 19,882,316 of NC_089213.1, read as the reverse complement.
AGGACTAAAGCCTCTGTACATGGCTTGTGCACACTAACCACTACGCTACTGGCACCCCTAGAAGACCCTATTAACACTATTTTTAAAACATCTTTGTTCTATTTCACTGGTTGACCACTCATCCCTTATTTCTAGAAGGATTTTCGCGTGCAGGAGTTACCTCTAGCCCGAATCAAAAAGATCATGAAGCTGGATGAGGATGTCAAGGTAAGAAGGGGGGGGGCATGGTCTAGGTTGATTTTTACTTCCATACTTTGACACATGATTTAATATATATTAATGGTATAATGCATGGCATATCATTTACTTTAGTTTTCTGTTAACTATCAAGGTCTTGTTTTTTTTTTTTACATGTTTTGTTTTAGTCCCATTATAAATGAAAAGCCTGTTCATTTATAATGGGATAATATGATCAGCTTTTTTACTGTCAGAACTACAGGTGGGGGGGGGGAAAAATCAAGATTGTTATCTTCTGAGATTTTGAATAGATTCATAACTTCCAAATATGGATTATTTGGGGGGCTAATCAGTCACTCCCTGCTAAGTGCTAAGGCTAGCTCTTTAACTTAGTAGAATGCCAAATGGAGCAAGACTTCCAGCCAGTCTCACAGATGACTGGAGTAGATCCTGAAGTATGTACTAATTCAAAAATAGACTTTGAATCATGAATCCAGATTAGTTTAGATTTGAAAATAGATTCTGAATCGAATCCTGACTCGAAATTGAAACGTAGGACACCCAAAGATTCCCAGCCCTCATCAGAACTGTCTGATAATTAAAAGAAATATATGAGTAGAGTGTAGAACCAAACAGTAAAGGGTCATCAGTGAAATTGCAAAACTTTTTATACCACTTTATTACGTCATTATGTCGGTTTAGGATAAAAAAAAAAAAAGAAGGAGATTCAGGCATAATTAACTTGTAAGATGTATTTCACATATTACACACGTTTTCTTCCATCACTACAGGTGTAACCCAGTGTGTGTGTGTGTGGCTTCAATGTGTCGTGTCAAGAGCGCTATGCCCTTAGTTAAGCAGGAGCTTAAAGTGGTAAAGAGATCAGCAAATCGCTAACATATTTGTAGACAAGACCCTTCTGTCACCTTTGACGCAGCTTTCACTTCTCTGTCTGTGCGAGTGGTGGGATGTTCTTACAGTATGTCATGCACCTTCAGCCTTTACATACCTTTATATATTTACATATTCTCTAAAAGTTGCATGGCTTTGTCTGAAAGTGGAATGCATTATGATGTGAACATTAATATGCCTTTAGAAGCCTTGAGAACAGAGGGTTTCCTACTGAAGAGACGTAGTTGAGGACAAACACTGTTGACAATAAACTCTAAAAAGGTTGACATGTTTAGGTGTTTCAGTGAATAATAATGACTTCCCTCTGCCAAGTAATATAGTTCTTCCTGAGTGGTGTTCTTCCATTCTCATGTTTTGCTTTTTAAACAAATGAATGGAGGCATCGCTTATTTTACAGCAACCTGTGGATGTAACACAGTTCTTTGGTGCTCAGGTTCTGAGTGATTCATGTTGTATCTGTTATGTGATTGATGTTTGATAGTCTGTGGGTGTTTTTTTTTTTTTAACTATTTGTAACTCCATCTCTTCCCTTCAGATGATCAGTGCAGAGGCTCCAGTCCTGTTTGCTAAGGCAGCTCAGATCTTCATCACAGAGCTCACCCTCAGAGCGTGGATCCACACCGAGGACAACAAGAGGCGCACGCTACAGGTCAGAAACTCTGACTTAGATGGGGTTTTTTGTCATCTGTCTTTCACTCCTTCATGTCCACCTTGTACAACCCGTGTTTTCATTGGTCAAAGCAGGCTTCACTTGAGGAAATCCATCGACCCACTAATTTCCTCTTCCGGAATCTAGTGATGCATTAATTGAATCACTGGTGATAAATATTAATATTTCTCTTCTCAGCGGGGCTAAGGACATGAATGAAGTTAATGTGAACAGAAGTTCATTGGCCATTAAAGAAGATGACAGTGAATTAAATAAAGAAAAAGACAATATTCTGCAGGTAATCAAATATCATGCTGTATGTCGCCTTCTTGCTTTGTCGCTTAAAAAAGTGAATCTGTAAACAAGAAGAGTCGTCATATCAGCATCCCCCCCGAGGACTATCCGTCTGAGTGGAGTTCTTAATTTCACCATTGACTTTAAAATAAAAGCCAGTTTGGGGCATTTGACCCACTTTTCCCTCTGGTGCCATTTTGCCCGCTCTGCTGTCCCAAACTTAAATAAAAACGGACTCTAAAAGATGTGAGAGGTAAAAAGAAGAAGAGAATGAGAGAAAACGTTGACCAGTTGGGGAGAAATCAGACAAAGCTTGTCTCACCTGAACATCAAGAAGGGGAAAACTTTGGAGCAGAACATAAAAGCCCTTAAGTCCACTTTATCCATTCACATACCTTTGAGAGATTAGCAGTCCATGGATATGTGTGTGTGTGCCAACGCAGGTAGAAACAGCAACTGGGAGAAACATTTTTTTTATAACTCCCATCACAGCTAGTCTTAAATTGAAAACCTACTTTGGAAATGTGTGCTCTTTGCTGTTATTTCGACATCCTTTTTGTTTTGAAGCATAAACCCCTTCTTTCTACACCTTCTGCTTTCAGTGGAAACTTGATTTACTCTGCATGTTTACATGTTAATAACCTTTTACACCCTGGATGACGCGTTAGGTACGTGTGAGCTTGTGAATATGTGATTTCCTTTTGCTTAAGTGAGTTAAAGCAGAGCATGAGTCCTATTGTGAAGAGGGCACGCCAGCTGGAATCACCATAGCAACGCTCATCAATAGAACAAGTGTAGATGTGACCTGGTGTTGTCAGATATTAATCAAGCTCCTATAAATAGCCTCTAGTGCAGGGAGGGACACAATGGGGGGGTCCTGACAGCCAATATCCTGTGGAAAATTCCACAGAGGCAGTTCACTGCTGTGGATATAGGAAGGGGTGAAGCAACAGAGCCTGCGTTCATGAAGGGAGGAAAGTAGGGCTGCGCAATGAATTGTAATGATATTATCACTATATGACATTTTGCAATTAACCAATCACAAGTCTGAATTTATTGCATTAAAATTAGATCAAGTATCTTGTTTAATCTAAAGCTTTCTCCCTCAGCATGAATACATTTGAAATCTTATTCAACGCGTGCGTATAATGGGAATGTTTTCACACCATTTTGATGATTACAAATGAAGCTTAAGCTAGCTACGTGGAACCTCAGTATCATTTTGGCATATAATAAATAAAAAAAACAGCTTTTTGTCTTTGTTTTGAATTCAGAATAAAACATTGCAAACAGGTTTTGTGTAAAGCATGAAGAATAAGTAGGTAGACATAAAACTCTGAGTCATAGCTAACATGCACTATTTCATTTTTGTTCATCACACTTCATATTGTGATCGCAATGCAGAAAAAGTATGCAATAACAATTTTATTGTATGTATTTTGCGTATGCGGAAGGCCTAGATGAAAGCATCATTCCTATCCATTTCCACCCAGTATGCTGATTAGCGATGCAACAATACAGTCAGCCCACAGACCTCAGTGTTTTCCTCACGGTTTTTGGTTTCGGTTCTGAGAACCTGAGCAGAGTGTTTTTTTTTTTTTTTTTTTGGTAGCCTCTTCCATTCCTAGGAGTTTTAGGTGTATATTCTCAGTGAAAAGAAGACGGCACTTCAGTAGGGTGCCCTGTAGATATGCTGTACAAATAGAAAGACATTTCAGTATTTTATTTTGTATTTTTTTGCGAATGTTCAAACAGAATAGGTCATGAAGCGTTTATATTTATTATGTATTGTCTCTTTGTTGTAAACGCTGCGTCGTCTTTTCTCCATTCACTCTCACCTTGTCTTCATTATGCAGCGATCAGCTGGTGGCTGCATGCGAGTCCGACAATAATCAGTGGCTTCATGGTACTAACATTACAGCCTGCTGTAGTCTGCTCTGCTGCTGTAAACTTCCAATCCTCTCTAAGTGTTTCCATTTGAGTAGGTGACACGTGTAAAACAAAGTTTGCAGTCGGTCATTTGTGTGTTTACTGTTTTCTCTTCCTCATTATACTCAACACTGAAACCGAAACGCACCCTCACCACTGTGTTTCCTCATACTGCTGCCTCTCCTCACTGCTTACTATGTAAAAGTAATGTTTGAAATCTGACACCAGTGTTTTCAGCCTTCCCCAACTTTAACGCGTAATGATTTGATATTAACTCCCAGCTCATGGATTGGACTCACAGGCTACACAAACAGTGCCAATGCAGGGCAGCTTGTTGTAGCAAAACCCAAAAGACCGCAATTCACAAGCGCGTACTGAACCATGGATGTCATACTGAACAGTTACATTTTAAATTGAGAAACTATTTTCTTGATTTTTTTGTTATTAAAATATCAGAAAATTGTGTAACATGTAAATCAGTTTCCATGAACCAGAGGTGACACATCGAAGTTGCTTATCATTTTCTACCACCTGTTCAATGCCCCAAACCAAGAAATGCTCACACACAGGAAGCTGGAACAATCTAATTGTCAACACTATTTGCCTGAAAAGTAGTTTTAACAATTTAATATCATATTGAAGTAGTTGCAGAATAACTTTCTGTTGACTTTTGGTTTCCACTCTAAACTTACCCTCTCTTCCTGTGAGATCAGTTATCAAAGCAAAAACCTGTTTCAGTCCTACCAGGAACTTTATTTCTGTTCCACGGTAGCCCTCTCGTGGGGCTATTTGGGGAATGTTGACCTTAGACCAGGAGGCATGGTTATATATAGAGTGCTGTATATATTGCTTTAGCATAATTGAAGTCCGACCTCCTCACTCTGTCACTTCGTCTCTTGTCTCAGAGGAACGACATTGCCATGGCAATAACAAAATTCGACCAGTTTGACTTCCTGATCGACATCGTGCCCCGGGATGACCTGAAGCCTCCAAAACGACAGGTAGGACAGAAAAACATGCAGGATTATATTAATACCTACACATGGAACTTTCTTACACAGTAAAGTCAGTAAAAGAAAAAAGTGCTGATAAGTCCCGCCTTCATCTCCGGTGCTTTCCGCCTTTGGCAAACTGGAGGTGCTGTAAACATCCTTGACTGGAAGCTGGGGTTTGTGCAGAGGGCTTTCAGTCGGATGTTTGCAGCATCTTATTGCCTCTGACAGCCAACTGTCAATTCAGTTTGTATCACTAGTAGCTAAAAAGCAAATGTCTCTTCTACCAGGGACTGATTTAATAATATTTTAACAAATGAAGTTGAATTTAAGTTCATGCGGGAGATTGACGTGCTGTATAATTATAGGCTACCAGCTGGAGGTATGAGATATTTAAATGTGTTGTCAAGAAAACTGTCTCCAGGCATGTAAACATCCTACACTCTCAGCTGTGTTGTCATGGAGCTGGGAGAGGGGTGTTTACGCTTCTGGTGACGGAGAAACGTCACCGAGATGAAGCCCTGCTCGTTAGCACAGCAGGAGGACACAGCTCAGTGTACTATGGTGTTCATTTTATTTCTCATTACAGTCAAACGTGGGTTCAAAGCTCCCATATTGACGAGCATTTAACCTGCTGAACTGAGTAAACAGAATCCCCACAAACCCTTTGACACTGCAACTGTGAAGTCTGACCAAAAAGAGGCACAAAGACGGCGCATGTATGGATAAATCAATAACTATTACATCCATAGCTTCCACGTGACGTCACACACTTCTGCAACTGCCCACCTGGCAGGCAAGAAAGACTTCAAGTTACCAGGCCACATATGCATTTTAACCAGTTTTATCTTTTGTTGTTTTATATAAAAAAACAGTTGTTATTCAGTTGGATGCCTAACCAAAGAGGGGACAAGGTCAGGTTGTGCGACTACAGAAAAACCCTGAGAGGAGGAGATTTGTGGATAAATGCTGTTAGACACTCCGCTGTCACTTGAGGGAACAAAAGAACGGACTTCTCCTAATCCTGCCAGAAAATATTGTGTTAACTTGAGCAAAATATTCCTGCCTTTTAAAACTAACATCAGCGTGACTGAAAGTGACAGCTGACAGTGATCCTGATACTATCATTGGTAATGCTAACTAGCTAGTGTTAGCTAATAAGCACCTAGGCTTTGATGAAGAATCATTTCTTGCCCTTCACTTCCAAATCAGTAGTAATATTGAACCAGTTGAGCCACTTTTCTAGGCTTTGACATGTATCCTGCAGCAGTGTAATGGGAAGGACTCGCCACCTCATAGATACTGTATGTAAACATCTGGCAATGACTTTGATGTTTTAACCATTTAAAATAGTGTCTTATGTGCTGTTTTGCAGGTTATCTTAATGTCCGTTTTTCTGTGGTTGTCAGGTGATGATAACGTGTCCTTTTGAAGAGATGGAACATTAAAAAGCTCGTGCTGCAGCTCCACAGTGTGTTCAATTGTGCCTGCTGCTTTCCTAAGTCCTTTTTGCCCTCCAAGCTTCTGCGTCAGTCATGTGACTGAAAGCTATGAATATCTCACTGGAGTCAGAAGGAAACATCAGAATGTTCAGTGTAGCTTTCCTCTAGACCAGCAGTCAATGGTACTGACCAGTATGTTCGCCTGTAATGGATCTTATGTCAAGATAGCATTACTCCTCCCTGGCCACATCCCATCAGTTATTTAACAGTACTGACCTCCTCTACCGTTACATCTGCAAAAAAATAATCCATGGACATCCAAGAGAATGATGGGTCTTTTTCAACATGTGTGTGTTTGTGCATGGTTTTCAGGAGGAGATGCGTCAGTCGGTAGCTCCAGCCGAGCCCGTGCAGTACTACTTCACTTTGGCCCAGCAGCCTGGAGCTGTGCAGGTGCAGGGGACACAGTCTGCCCAGCAGGCTGGAGCACAAGCAGCCACGACCATTCAGCCAGGGCAGATTATCATCGCACAGCCCCAACAAGGACAGGTACCACGGACGCATTGTTTGAAAATGACCAACACTAAGAATTAAAGAGGCAACCACAAAAGCTAACCGTAGATGGATGTGACAATTTAAAACAAAGTAGAAGTTTGACCTGGGTAAGTAGGAGTGATATAAACTAGAGTTGAACAACAAAACAAACTATAAGTGGGTTAACATCCATTTCTTAATTGAAACATATTTTAATTGATGGTTTTATTCCCTCTCCCAAGAAGAGCATTTTCACTCCCGACAGACCTAGGGATCATGCTGTCAAAGTCCTTTTACCGAGGCCATCAAACCTGGCTGTATTTTTTTTGTTAGTCCTAGCTCACATTTGGTGAGCAGGAATAACCAAACTTCAGAACATTCCCAGTGCACACAACTACACATCCTTTATGTATCCCCTCTCTCTCAGAGGAAACCCTTCGCCAAAGGAAATCTGATAGTTACTTTTATGAATTGTAATGGGTTTTTTTTCTTCAAAAAACAATACAAGAAAGAAAACTAGTGCTATAAATGTGTGTTTTTAAAAAAAAATATGATAGGCTCCATAACCTGTGCACATTTTAGCAGAGTAAATAACAAAAAATAGTAGTTTTCCTCACTCTCTTATCAAACGCTTTTCATGTATTTTTGTAAATGTTTCTTTTTCTTTGCTGTTGCTGCGTGACTCAGAGAAATGAGAAACAACTAAGATTCAGTCGCTGTTTTTAATGGAAGCAGGTCCCTACAACACACCATACACACTCTGTACACTCTGTTTCTGTACAAAAAGGAAACACACACGCAGTAGTCAGAGCTCTAGAGTGCGTTTCCCCTCTGGATCTCGGTGTTTTTAACCACCAAATGTGTATATTTAGAAAACATTCTATTGTCTCTCTTTCTAATCTCCTCTCTCGCTGCCAGCTTGGTCTTTGCATGGCACGTAGCTGTGGGTCCTGCGCTGCTGTGCTGCTTCATGCTGCCTCATGCTGCTTCAGCACACTGCCTTTAGCTGAGCTGTCATACTCGTTTAGGCCTAACTTTATTCAGTAGCAGCATATACTGCTGCAGTCCTCATTGAAAGGGGAGAGGTCACAGTTTGACACCCCACCTTACATTGACTCATTGTAGGATATTTAAACTTAGCACTCTACAGATGGGGATTGTAATTATCCCCATCTCGTTTTGTATTGAATGTGAATGGTATCTGTTTTGTTGTCTTACAGCTTAGTCACACGTATCCCTCTTTTTTGTATTTATTTACTCATGAGGAGTAACAGTTTGCTGCTGTAAGATGCAGCTGCTTAGCATGCATCTACCCATCAGACACATGCTGTTTTTTGGTAGAACAGAGAGGTGATGGACACAAATCTGATCATTCAGTGTTATCCCAATTCTGTCTTTAATAAGAACTTATGAAACACAGTTGACGTAAATTAAGGTGCTTTGAATGCAACTGTGCTTTACATACACTGTATGTCCAAACTCCACTGTGATTATTTCCTTGTCCTGTTTCTCGCCTCAGCTTTTTCATCACTCATAAACACGCCATTAAATGTTATTTGCTGCTTTTATTTCTTTGTTTGCTGGCTCTGATATTGAAGCCTTCACACGCTTATGTTCAAGTTAAGTTGTTGCAATCGCTGCTTTCTTTCTCACCGTGTCTTTCTCTCATTTTTCTCATCCTGTTCTGTTGGGCCATCAGATGCTGCAAGGTGCCACCATGCAACAGTTTCAGCAAGTGCAGGTGCAATCACAAGGCACACCCATCACGGTAAACATGCATGAACACGTGCATTTACATGTTCGCAAACTGCACACAGAGGCCTGTAGGTGACTGCGGTTCACACACTGTGTCCTGCTCTGATGGCTGAGGTCTGTAGGGGTGACTGCAGTGTGAGATCAGGTGGCTTTCCCCCAGATAGTATGACAGACAGATGAGAAAGAGAGGTCACAAAATCTGCTGTGTCATCTCCTGCTCGACATCATTCCTTCCTGCCTGACAATTATTTGAACGATTTTTAAAATACTGCTTTAAATCTTATTCTGTGATGGTTGTTGATTTCACTGAGCTTTGCCCAGTGTCAATCATAAACCCCATGCCTGTGTGCCAACTTTTGTTTATCAACTAATGTGCCACTTCTTCTTTCCCTGCTCTTCTGTCTCTCTCTTTGTGCTTTCTTTTTCCCTTTTTATTTGCTCTCCATCAGAGTGCACCTGTCATGCAGGTGAGTGAGGGTCAACAGGTACAGATTGTCCAAGCTGCGCAGGGTCAAGCTCAAACAGCTCAAGCCCAAGGCCAGACCATGCAGGTCATGCAGCAAATCATCACCAACACAGGAGAGATCCAGCAAATCCCGGTAAGGGGAAAAAAAAGCGAGCTGGAAATAAAATAGTGATAGGAATTATAAGAGGATAATTGGTTAGGCAGAAATCAAGATGCGGCTGACTAGGTCCGGGAGGGGAACGATGGGAATAAATGGGTGGTATCTGGTTGGAAAAGATTAAAAGAGTTATGTAGCCTGTTTAATAAAGTTAACAAATCACTGGAGAGAAGTGAATGATTATTTTTGTCCAGAGAAGGAAAATGGTTGTGACCTCTGCATTTGAAGGACCTTTTTTCCCCAAAAACTAAGCTTTGTCTCCCCCTTGTGGTGGTTTAATATAGGTGCAGCTTAACACCGGCCAACTACAATACATTCGTCTAGCTCAGCCTGTGTCTGGGGCCCAAGTGGTCCAAGGACAGATTCAGACTCTTGCCAACACCCAGCAGGTAAAGACAATGACAATAAAAATAACATTCGTAAAAATGAACTGTCTGATATCTAGGAATGTATGGTACTTGGATGTGAATTTAATTAGAACTTGTTTTGGTTTTCAGATAACTCAGGCAGAAGTACAGCAAGGACAGCAGCAGTTCAACCAGTTTACTGACGGACAGGTAAGACATGCAAAAACCATATCTAGTGTGTTTAATCTGCCACCACAGTGTCAATTTTAAATCATGTTTTTTCACAGTAAACATACAAGCATGACACTTTTACAACAGTCTTTATATGAATTTAAAAAACAGTTAAATAAGAAGACAAGAGAAAATAATAGTAATCTACTTTTTTAAAAAGTACATTGCACTCTTATTATCAAATGAAAAAAAATAGCAAAAAAAACAAAGCAGAAGAAACCCCCAAACCCGATGGAGTACCTGTGTTTTGTTTAGATTCTCAGAACTTTATTTCATGCATGACAATCATTGGGAAGAATAATATATTGGTGCGTATTTGGATGCAAAATTAATTGAGATCAAGATCCAATTAAAATCAAATATCCGCCATAGCATTTAATTAGAGACAAGACATAAAATGAAGTCATTCATCAATCTTTTTCAACATTGTGGCTCTTTCCCTTTCATTTCAGAAGATCTTCTCAGATGTACAGTATGATGTTAATTCATCAGACAATGTCTTTGTAAGGGAGATAATAACATTATGAGCAAATATTTTTTATTGAACTATTGCAATGTACTGAATGCAAACCAGGAAAGATGGTATACATGTTTATGTGTTAAACAGACTGTTTGTTTAGAAATTGAAGGGACCTAAAGAAAAATGTCAATATAAAAAAAATGCAATGCGTCTCTGATGAGAATTAGAGAAAAATGTGGTTACGTCCTTTTCCCAGCAGATGGAAGATTTATATATAGACACAATGTGCAGAAGGACATTTCCACAAATTAAGACTTTTCAAACATTCAGGTATGATGTTATCTCGTTGGAATCCAGATCCTCAGAGATCTTCATTCTTGTTTCTGTGTCTCCTTCTTCTGTTTTACAGCAGTTGTATCAGATTCAGCAGGTGACAATGCCAGCAGGACAGGAGCTGACCCAACCAATGTTCATTCAGTCCACTAACCAGGCGGGTGAAACACAGGTCACGCAGGTCACCACTGAATGAGTCCGGCCAGGAAGCTTTTCTCCACATACACAGCGCCCCTACAAGCCCATGATGCCACCGTTTGATAACCCTAAATTGAAGCCCCTCTCAGATGGAGGGCGGACCTGGAATCTTAAAACTCTTCTTTTGGTCATACATTTAGTACACTGGACAAAAAGCCAAAGGGACACTAAATTGACTTTTTCATATTTATGTTTAGTTACATCCATGTTCAGACACTTTTTTATACTTTTGTCCCCTACCGCCACCTGCCGCCTGTCTCCCTCCTCCTATTTCATGTCTCCACTTCAATATTTTTCTAAAAAACACGAGTGTGTGCTTTATTCCCGGCTCCTTTTTCCTTTCAATATGGAATAAATTTGGAAAAGTGTCTGTCTCCGTGTACATGAGCTGCACCTGTCACATCTAGGGTTTAAGATGGGATCCGTCACCTGCTGCTTTTCTTCTTGGGGGCGGGGGGACAAGAATCATACTTTCTTAATTGTTTTTTGTGTTTTTGATTGATGAAATGAAGCCATATACCTCAGATTTCACTTTTTTAAAGCAAGTCAATCTAAGGGATTTCCATAAGAGGTTGTGAGGTTCAATGATAATGTTTCATGTACTTTCTCTTTTGTCTTGTTTTCCACGTTAAGATGAAGCAAACTGAAAAGATTAAATCAGTGAGGATGCGTATGCATGTGCTTATTCTGAGTGTCCACACTGTTGCAGTGTTTTTTTTCTTTCCATATTTCTTCGCCCCTCCCCATTTTAAGAGCAGAGAATCCTTCTCTGCCTCTATGCAGCTTCCACCACCCCCCTCTTTCCCGGTGGTTTAAGTCTCATGCACAAACACATGACTTAAAAAAAAAAAAAAAAACTTTTTATAGAAGTCTCAGTTGACCAATAGTGTTTTACTTCCAGTCCTGAATTGATGTTTTGGCCTAACATCTTCCCCCTTTTTTTGTACAGTAATGATTATTTTCAATGTTCTTATTATTGTTGTTTCTGCATGTAGTTCAAACTGCCAGCATGACATGCATTAGATAGGTACAATTTTATTTTTGACGTTTTTGTAAACAAACTTTGTTTGTGAGAAAAAATAAAAACTTGTCCAAAAGTTTTTCTTGTATTATTTTCTGAGTTTGTGTCATCAAGAACTTAACGTTGTTTTCACTGTCATATTTTAGGTGAATTAAGCAGCTTAGCAGTGTGTGGACTGTAGACAGGGAGGCAGGAGCAAAGGAAACAGCACAGCAAGTGATGAGACACCCAACCAGTCAGCCTGCTATCTCATCACCAGAGCCACACAGAACCAGCGACATGAAGGTATTAGGTCAAAGTGATATCACATGACAAAAATGTCTGTCATGGGCCAGGCTCATTGTAATCATTGAAACATCAAACACAACAAATATTAGGGTCTGGTATCACTGTGGCCTGTGCTGTTTTCTCAGATGGCCACAAGAGGGCAGCACTCATCCAACACACTGATGCACTCTAATTGGGAATCTGATTTATTACCTAACACAAATTAACAGTTTTGAACCATTGTTTAAGCAGCATAGAATATCTTTCCGATATCCACCCACAGTGGATCTGCATCAGACAATACCAACCCCCCCCAATTTTGTTTTTATTGGATACGAGGGGCAAGCAGTTAACAATAGAGTCACAAGTTAGCTTGTTTGGCTGGAGACTGCTCAGCTCCTGCAAGATCAGACGGCAATCTTTATTTGACCTAAATATATTTTTTTTTTTTTTAAAGTTATCTTTGTGGAAAAAGAAAGCGTGGACGAGATGCACAGTGTTTAAAAACATCCTTCTTTACACTAACACTTACTCAGTTTGAATGTTCAAAACCTGCACTTTGGGGAGATTTCCCACCTCGCATGCACCCAAAAAACTGCTAACTTCACAGTGGTTTGCTTAAGCCACTTTAGTCAGAGCCACAAGTAAACCCTGAGTCAAACAGAAGAGCCCTTTCTTAATTGACTTAATCACTGAACAATAACTGCATTAACAAGTGCAGACTCATGCTCGGATCTTTCTAATTAGAGCAGCAAGGCTTTTGAGAATGTTTGAGCTTAAGTCGAGCATGAAAAGGATTGTCCACTGTTATTTTTCTTGGCCGGCTCGTCTGGTCAGATCAAGGCAACCAGTTCCAGAGGGATTGGGGCCATTTGCTGCAGTCTGGACCTTGTGATTGGGCCATAAGACCAGTTAGTCTCACCAAGTTGGGTACCAACCCTTAATGGAGTGGACATTCACTTGGATGGGTTTTTTTGTTTGATCCTCTTTTCCCTCTCGCGGAGGTGTTGGGAGAGTTTCTTTTGATCACCGTCAAACTGTAATGCAAGCTTTTCCCAGGTCCTGGCATTTTACTGTTGCATAAGAATAATGTGACGGTTTTAATGATCCAAGATCCCCTGTCTTCCGTAACAAAAAGGTCAGAGTGTAGAATCACCAACAAAATATAATCCAGAGGAAAGGTTTGATCTATTTGCTTAATTTATCCCATACATTCTGACCTCAAGACAGCAAAGATCCCCTTCCAAATCATTCAGGTGAATTAGGAAAAGAAAAAAAAGGAAATGTGAGATTCATTGTGGTTACAGCTTTTCAACAACTCAAAATACTTTTTTTGGAAAACTTCAAATGGAACAGGCACTTTAAACTTGTATTTTATGGCTCCTTCTTTTACCTCTTTCTTTAAATTTAAACCCTTTAAACCTTTTTTAACATCTCATAAGGCCTTGTGTATGTTTTATAATCCTCCTGATTTTAAACTAGAGTGAACAGTATCTTTTTATAGCCCAGACTTGTATGAGTTCAGTTTGTTTTTGCGTGTCTGTAGTGAGGTAGTGTTTTTGATGGCGCGCCCTCCACCCCTCTAACCGGCTGTCAGTAACACTCTCCACACTCCAAGCTGGAGCGTGCTTAGTCCCAGCTCTAAAAGGAATAAGAGTGGTTACAAAGGCTCTTTTGACTGCTCCTGAATTGGCCATTGACAGAGGTCTCAAACCAAAGTACTGTCATTTCCTGACTCAGTCACTTACATATTCCTGCCTTTTGAAAGGCAGATTGTCTAATTGTTTAACACAGGAAAGCTGCGACACATCAGCTGACAGTTTTACTGTGACAACATGATGGTTAGAGTGTCTTTCTCTGTGGGGGAATTCTTGCTCTAAATGCAGCGCTGCTTTTGTGTCTCGTTTCATCTCTCCTAAGACCAAAACCAGACGTATCAAAACCACATCAATCCAACATAAAAGTCACTAAATCAACAAATCATTAGCCCCCCTCCTCTCTTGGTCTCTCTGATATATCCCGTTTGGATCAAACTGGGTTCAAGAGGAGGAAATGGATAAAATGAAGAAGAGAAAAGAGGTTAAAGAACAAGAGTGAAGCCTGAGAAAGCCATTAAGTGGTGTAAGGAAACGTCCAAGTGCGCAGCGGAAACAAAAGGTTGGTGGGGGTCGGACGGAGTGAGACCAAACTGTACTATGTGTAGTGCACAAGTGCTGATGTAAGTATTTCAAAGTTCCCATATATTCCCCCGAGTGGCTGTCGACTCCCAGAGCTCAGCAGGGCTCTGTGGGGCGTGAGTGAACACTCAGAGTGACGAGTGCAGTGGAAAAACAAGAGAGAGAGAGAGAGAGGAAAGAGGTGAGCCTGAAGGGAACCTAACAATCGCCTCCTAACACTGGGACCCTGCAGTCTGCTCGGGGTCATCCCAGACTGTCATGGCATTCCGAGGGCCACCAAATCTTCGAGTATGAGTGTGTGAGCCCTTCCTTACAGTCTAGGCTGTTTGTACTTTCAGGCAGCCGATACATATTTGACAGTGTGACCTCGCTCAGCTGTTGTGTGTTGTCACGTTGGATACTCTCAGTGTTGATAACTGGATGGGATAAATGCTGTAGAAAGAGGGGGAGCATTTGGCTCCTGAGAAACTTTGATGTAAATCCCCCAGGGGGTAGAAGCAGGGCCGCCCTGTCCATCGACACCTTCTTCCTCAGCCTGGTTTGGACAGCTGAGAGACGAAGAGGCGGAGGAGGAGATGGAGGAGGCCAGGCTAACAGAGAGCCGTTTGTAGAGGCTGATCCCTGGTACAGGATGCTGTTTTGTTGATGTTTAGGTAACACCTGCGTCATTCATCATGGTGTGGTTAGACTCCACAAGACTCTTAAATTACCCTTTTCTCAAATTAGATCCCATGTCCCTCCTCTATCTGTTATTTACAGCCACATTACTATTCTAAGAAGTGAGAAGTACACACCTTGACATACACAAGTGGGAGGTCAGTTTTATCCCTTACTTGAAGGCTGAGCCTTCATTTGTTGTTAATTAGTGCTTTAACTTAGTGTGATATCAATGTTTTCATACGTTCAATATGAGCAGCAGTTTATAACCTATTCAACCAATTCTTATCCAAAGTACTACTGAACACTACTTAAAAACAAAACCCCATAGAAGGATCATAAATCGAGGAAGTTGGATTTAGTTGTTTGCCAACAGAAACAAGATTTTTGTTTTAAACCCAACTGGATGAGGTTTTGGCAGGCAGTAGCTCAGCTAGGGACTTGGGTTGGAAACCAGAGGGTTGCCGGTTCAAGTCCCGGTACGTACCAAAGGATGGAAATTGGTCTGGTTGCTGGAGAGGTGCCAGGTCACTGCTCGAGTTCTGCTGAGGTGTTCTTGAACAAGGCAACGAACCTCCAACAGCTCAGAGGTGCTCCCTTATAGAAGCCCCACTCTGACATCTCTCTATAAAGCATGTCCACTGTGTGTGTGTGTGTGTGTGTGTGTGTGTGTGTGTGTGTGTGTGTGTGTGTGTGTGTGTGTGTGTGTTTCTCTCAATAAGGGTGTAAACTTGAGTTTCCCCTTGTGAATTTATAAAGTATCTATATATCTTAAAAATAAAAATACAATAAAACAAGTCATTTGCATTTTGACTTCGGTGTTATCTGTTATGGGGAAACAGGTTTGGTTCTATTTATTTAGTGGATTGCGCGGTTAAGACTTTAGCTGCTTTCTAAAAAATCATTTAGGTAGTATAATAAATCATAGACTATATATACATGATCACTGATTTGATCTACTTTTTGTATTTTTGTAGAAATTGAACATGTATTGCATTTTGCTCTGGCCAACTGACTAAATGAAGTGCACATGAAAAACTTTGGGTGTTTGACATTTTTAGTGAACATCTTTAATCAATGTCTGACATTTTGTCATAATAATAACTATATATATATATATATATATATATATATATATATATATATATATATACACAACAAAGTACGAGAATCTGACCCAAAAAAAAACAACAACAACCAAACAACAAAAAGAAACCAAAAACAAAAGTTAACCCAAAAACCATAAGAACCCAAGCAACAAATACATAATATTTCATATTCTTGGTACCTACATTTTATTCATATAATAAGTTGTAAGTTGTACAGACTAAATGATTGATCAGTTTATCGGAGGAAAACTTCTACCAATGAATCTATCTGTAATTTAAAACAAACAAATCAAACCGTGTGGAACAAAATCCGTTTGGAAATCTTTACCCTACATATCATACTAATCACTCATGTTTAACAGTCCCTGTCTGAATTAACACATTGCCAAAAGAGGTACAGCTGTCAACACACGATTCCGTTGTATAGCCAACAGTGAGTCTATATGTGCCACGCTGAGTAAAGACTTGAGGATTAGTGATGTATAGTTATGTAATATGAGTTGGCCCTGGGAATAATGTCGACATTTTTGACTTGTGAGAGACTCCAGCTGCATTCCCACACGTCACTACACAGACCTGCATGTTCCATAAACTGCAGTAGACACGATGGAGTAACCTGGCCCTGCTGTTGTTATGGAACACTGTAAACAAAGTCATGTTAGATGATCAGTTACTAATGTGTCAAACTTTCACGTCATGCACTCCAGATAAAGATTTCAGTGATGATGTGCAGAAGAAGGAGAGCACATTTTCTCTTCATTTGAAAAATTCCATTATTTTCCTCCTCAGGATTCCAACCAACAGCATGTCCAGGTTTACATTTGACCTGTTATATAAACAGATCAGTGAGTTATCTTTGAAGTCGCATGTGGAGGTCAGATGATACAGTGAGGCCAACGGGAGTTTGGGGACCACCTCGCCATGCATTCCTCGGAGGCCCCTCTGACAGGTGATCTCTCTACAGGGCACTGTGGGTTTGTGTCATAACCACAGAGAGCCTGTGTGTGTGTCACAGTCGTAGATTTAGAAAAAGATCTGTCTACTGTTGTCGGTGTGTCGCTGATTCTCCCAGCACCTGTCTCTGCTTTCCCTAACGCCTGTCGCGGTTTACCCCCCTCCCACTATAAGCACAAATGGCAATCCTCTAAGAGGCTGCCTAATGTTTGTGTTTTGTGATTTATAATGTAAATGAGTAAATTTATTGTCACAATGGAAACTGAGGACCCGAGGAAGAAGAGATTGGGTTTATACTGAAGTTAATGGGGATCAAAACAAGCAGACAAAACATCCTTTATTTTGTTTCTTTGTAATAGAACTCCACATGAGGGATGGAAATTTGTAATGATTTTCTCTGTTCTCTTTTTTAATACAACTTAGAATGTGAAAAGCTTTGAGGGCTTTGCTGTCAAACCTAAATCAAATGCAACCAATTTTCTTTAACTTGTGCATCCAATGGTTGCCTCTTTTGACTGTTCTTGTTTTACGTAATCAATCACTAAAAGCCTTCATAAGTCCATGTCAATTCCAGGTTATAGCTCGTTCAACAACTGGAAGATGATGAAAAGGTATGAAACGCACTCTGACCATATGAAACATTCTGGTACTGGTACTCTGGTACTTCAAATCTTCTCCCTAGGTCCTTTGGGTGGAGTTGAAAAACATCTTGCCACACATTCATAAGCAGCAGTTCCTATCAAAAGTTGTTAGCTGTACTTGAAACCTCCCACCCTTATAACAAACTCTTGATGAGAAAATACCTGTCCTGTTTTCTGCATGCTGTGGTCCGCGTGCGCGACTTCCTCCCCTCCTTTCTCTTTTCCTCCGCGCGCCAACTCTCCGAAAAGAGGGTGTTTCATCTTTGTCAGCTTTTACCAACCAGATGCAAACATCAGCAGGCGTTTTATTTGGCGTTTCTTCAGAGTTTTTAGAGTTGGTCGTCTGCGGTTAAACACATCACACACTACTGGTCTTCCTCACTTGTGCGCGCTCCACGACGCGCGCCGGAGCAGAGGAGCACTGGAGCAGAGAGACGCGCGAGGAGGGAAGAGCAAGCTGATGTTACACTACAGGAAACAGCTTAGCTGATCTTAATGACTAAATGCTTCTTATTGCAGTTATATAGCCTTTATTTATTTTTTTATGGAGACGAGACATGACCATTACGCGCTTGCTTGTTTTGTAGCCTTGATAAGTGATTTAGCAGGTTTTAGATACTTTACCTGTTTGGACTACCATCCCTGCCAAGTAATGACAGGTTAGCAACTCAACTTTGGACTTAATGCGTGTGTAATCACTTCTCTGCACCCGGCTGATTACTTATCATAATAACTGACTCTTTTACAATGATCGCTGAAGGTCAGGTTTTAGCGCGACGCACTTGTCCCCATACTGAATGTTTTTTTTCTTTTGCGACCCTGACTTGATTTACAGATAACATCTGAACTTATTAAACCGGGATTACAGTGATGATATTCACAAGTGGGTTTTGATCGCAAGCCTACTTTTGGTCCACTTTAAAGCCATGACAAACCGGACCATGACTTGGGCAAAACTTTGCAGTGCGCTCTCTCGGGTCATCTAGTCAGAAAAGTGTTTAATCTTATGTAGTCTGAAGAAGATGTTAGGAAGTCCGTCCAACAACGGCGGTATCAGAATGCTGGTGCCCCCGGCTCAGAACGACGACAGGCGGGTAGAGTTCGTGGCTCTCACCGCTGTTCACACGGAGAGGAGCGAGCCGTCCACACCGGAGCGCGGACACCCGTCTCACCGCACAGGGCTCCTGGGCACCCCGCTGCCCGGCCCGCCGGGACCGAGAGCCAACTCATCCGCTTCGAGCAAACGCTTCAGAAAGTTGCAGAACTGTCTCTACAACGTGCTAGAAAGACCAAGAGGATGCGCCTTCATCTACCACGCTTTCATGTGAGTAAAACTTTATCATAGTTGTTTTTTTTTAGCCTATACTGGACTGCACGTTTCTTTTCATGTAACAACTATTTTAACATCTCTTAAATCGAGAGAGTGAAGCCATATGTTACTAAGACATGCTTCATTGGACTTGTTGCCAGTCATGTGATTTGATCAGTTAGGCTCCATGCCAGCAGTCAGTTGATGAATTGTCCAATTAACCATGCAAAGTTGCATATGCAGCAGTTAGCAGGGTCCTGTGCCATGCATCATCACAACAGGGGTCTTGTGTTCAATTTACACCTGACTCTATCTGATTAGATCAGCAGGAGGACCCAAAAGGTTTAATTGAATTTGATTCAATGTGATTGACAAAAATCAAAATACGCTCAATTACTTTCAAGCGTGTCTTTCTTTGCTTGACTCAGGGATTTACGTTTGATTTAAGTTTGCAATGGTACACACATTGCAAACTTACTTGTTTGTTACAGCATTTTTTTGATAATGATAGTGATAATCTCACCAATGAAACTTATGCACTGAATCTAACATTCACACTAAAGCAACTCCCCCGCTGTACTGTAGAAGGCATTTTGTCAGAGCTTTAAAGTACCCCTCCGTCCATATGCTCTATAATGTAAACAACATGTAAACACTGGAAAAGTGTGAGGTAACAGGACGCTGTGGCTGTTTATACAGTGACCGACCGACAGCAGAGGACTTACATGTGAAACATTCAGCACTCATCTGTCCAAACCAAATTGTACTATATTTCATGTGGTTGAAAATGCACGTGTTTCAGATTTAAAATTAACCTCATTCATAACTAACAAAGCACAGGAGTGCTCTAAAGTGTCTCTTTAAAAGTCAAAGTTCACTTAGAAAGTATTTGCCAGTTCACAAGTGTGTCAGTATATTTCCAGACATTTTCAAGGACAGCCATGCACCAGCAGCTGTTTTCCAGTTGTGCCAGTGGACAGAGCACACTTGTGAGTGCTCCTTGGACCGGGCTGTGCTTTCCCCTGTCATCGTTAAAACAAGTACAGCAGTGTCCTGCATGCCGCTGCCATAAAGTGTGTATAACAGAGGGAAATCCCGCTGCAGAGCCACGACTCAAATGTCTTCCCGTCCTTCAGCGGCTGCACATCTTTGACTTCGGATTGGCTAGTCTCACTTCTTCTCTTTCGAGGTTCTTCCTTCCCCATTACCACAGGATCACAGACATGTCTTTGCAGCTCATGCAGAACTTCATGTCATGCACCTCCTCCACCCTGTTCTTCCTATTAAGAGCAATGGCCTTTGCAGGGTAGATGTGGGTGACATTCTCCCTGACATTACTGGCTGGCAGCTATGCCACTATTGTTGTATTTCTGTCAGAGAAGGCAGAGCAGGCACTCTGACGTGCCCAGATCAAGTTTCAGATGTCCCCAAAGACAGAGCTGGACCTACTTTAGAAGTGAGCCGCGTCTTGACTCTCCTTTTTATATGGGCTGTCTTAACATTATTACAAAATAAAAGAGCCTCAAAATGTGCTTGGCTTTTGAAAATTCCTTGCCCTATGTTGTGATATATGTTGGGTGAACATATGTCTAGCAGGTTGCATCGTTCCCATGATCACCCCGAGCTGTGCGTTTGTTTTGACTAATTTCATGTGCGGGGCTCACCATGCTGAGAGCTGCGCCTCGTGAGGGAAATTCATTGTGTGATGAAGCTCAATTAAAGTGGTGCTGATCTATTGTAATTAAATGAAACAGTACACTGCTGTGTAGGGAGCCATGCTAACCTCCCTTGATCCTTTAATTAGTCCTGTGTTGTAGCGGGGGGGGGACACTGAAACAGATGTGTCGTTTCTAGAAAGTCTGTACGCAGGTGTTTTAGAGTATGGGGGGGATAAGGGAAGCTCCCTTCTGAAATATCTCTCAATAAAAGCTCACTTTCATCCCATAAAACTCTGTAATTGTTTTTGTTGCTGCACATGAGAGGCATCCCTTTAAATGGGTGTTTCTCTGTATGATAAAAGGTTTTGGGAGACTTTAACATCCTGCCTTCTAAAGGTTTCCTGTTACATTATTGTAATCTGTTTGAATGTGGACTCTCTTCTGTGGATGAGAAAACATCCTCACACACTCTCTCCTGCCTGTAACAGCTGTATGCTAATTCCCCTCCTTTATCCGCCTCACCTGTAAGCCTGGCATTAGTTTCAGCAAGAGTACAGACTCAACAAAAAGCTTTTTCTTAACTAACGAGAAAAGGGAGAGAAGGAAGAAACTTGTTAAAATAGACAACAATGATGTTCCTGGAAACTTGCATAAATCTGTAATAAAGTTTAAAAGCTATAAGAATTCCTCCCCAACCTCATTGGTTGCTTAGAGGCATGACCTCGAGTTTGAGTGTTAGCGCAGACTTTAAATGGTGCATGGCCTGTTTAAAAATATGAAGTGGCCCTTGTCTTGTAATGGTGCCCTCACACACTGACAGCAAAAGTGCAAGACTTTATTGTTAGATTTGAATCCCCTCTCTTTCTTCCACCTGAAGTAAAACAGTATTGCAAGTATGAGAACGGGTCTAAGTTACTATGGTCTGTAAAAGCGCCAGAATTCAGAAAGAAAGTTTGGGTTTGAGAAGGCCACCCATTGTAATGTAACAGCTATATACATGTTGTCTGCAAAGAGCATCTGTGTGATATTTTATTACACCTTTGGGTAGGAATCCAACAGTAACATTTACTACAGTAAAAGAAAAAAGGAAGTTAGTTTACATCATACAAAACAGAATATAATAATTAAATATTTTTTTTAATTATTTAACCTCAATGTATTAATCTCTATCAAATAGTTGAAATGTCCTTCTCTGACCATGGAAAAAATGGTTCATTAATGAATCATGTCAGCTCTATTAATACACCCGTCATCTGTGCATGTTTGTGTGTTTTTATGCGTATGGAGTGTCTGTGTGTTAACCCTGTAGTGGATGACCAACAGCATGCAGGGGGATTGGTTACAGTGTTTCCCCTCACCTTTGACCCCTCACCCATTTCCACCATTGGCAGTGCCTCATATAGACTGTTTTTAATGTAGTTATTCATCCCCGCAGGAGTTCCTTTGGGGCCGTGGAGTTTGAGTCTAAAATCAGGCTGCCAGTCTCAGATCAGGTTCTATAACTTTTACTGTTGCTATGGAAATGAAGTGGCCATGTTGGGTCCTGATACAGGTGTAGTTGGTGTAGGTGGTGTAGGTGCTGTTCTCCATCTCAGTCCGGAGCTCAATGAAAAATACAGTGAATAGTGCATGTGGACGGACAGAAAAAGCAGTCAAGCCGGAGCACTGGCCAGCCAGAGTGATTGATTGGTTCTAAGGAGGTTGAAATTATACCGGTCATGTATTATATATGTCTCACAAAAGAAGAGCAGAGCTGTGAAGAAAAGTTACATGGAGTACAAGGAGGAGAGCTTTACCATCTGTTTTAATGTGCTTAAGAGAAATGTAGAAATGTAGTTGGTCTCTGTGCTTAAAACGTTTGAAATGTAAATTATTTTGAGAGTGTCAAGTATAGCTTCATTGGCTCTGCAAATACTGTATTTTATTTTAACTTTGTTTAATCTCTTAAGGTGAGGTTTTGAGATAAGCCCTCATGGGTTTCTACCTCACCTGCACATTTTTGTTTTATTTTTTATTTATTTTTATTTTCTGTTTGATTCTTCTTTCAAAAAATGTGCAAATAAACTAAACTAAACTAAACTAAATATTAAATAGAATCAAAATAAATGTAATGCATTTGAAACTAATTGTGTCGTCATGGTCACCCTATTCAGTATATGAAAACAGAGCTTTAAAGTCATTTGGACGAGATATGTCTAAGAGAATGGTTTACGATGCCCTTGTGATGTCACCAACGTTATCTCAGCAGTTGTCTTCACTAAACATCATTTGTATCTTCCTTTAAAAAAATCTTATGATTTGGCTTTCTTTCAATTAATTTCATAACTTCTATTTATTGTGACGTTACACTGACTTGTTACAGGGTCAGTGGCAACTCTGTCTTTCCAATTCCATGCCAGAAGCGCTTGTTCTTGAGCGATCGTGATTACTCATAAGATTAATGTTCGTTTTTGTGTAGAGAAACAACGCAGGTTAGGGCGAGCGACATCAAATTTATTGAGGATAAGGCAACGTTTGGTCACAACGGTTACTCTGCTAACCCTGCATGTGCTCAAGGTTTAGGAATGATTTTGATATTGGCTACAAAAGAGAAGTGTCGCTTGCATAAAAATCACTTTCTTTGTTGAATCCTCTGTGCGGATTTTTCACATAATACTGAAACTCATCAGACTTCCTCCTTTCATGTCAAAAATAGAGCACAACTTAAAACCTTTGTCACTTACTCATTAACATATCTCATGTTGGGACAATGATTTTTTTGTATATCAGAAGGACAGTCTTTAAAAAATGAAGCTGTAAAGTTCCTGGAAGGTGCATTCTTAAGTGTTCATGGAGCGTAACTTATCAAGGCTGCTGCTGCAATCATTTTGGCCATTCTGCTTTGAACTTTTCCAGTGAGTTCACAACCTTAATGCGTAATACTTCATGCTTTAAATAAACGCTCATTAGTCTTACAGGGAATTACTTCTTCCTACTTTCCCCCTTCATTCTGAAACAGTTTAACCCATTTACAAAAACAACTTCTCATGTCTCAGTTAAAGCAGTCAGATAAACCTTTCAGGCCCCGTGCTATGTGGGATTCCCTTCACTGAACCTTTGATGGTGTTCCTTTATGAGAGCTTGTGTCTAAAGCCACATTATTTATAGACGTGGAGGGAGATACCCACAACAGGACTCACAGTCCTAATGCTCTCCATAACCCCATAGCTGATGGTTTGGGCTACGAGGCTGTGTACCTCAGAGCCGTACACAGAATGCAGATTGCAACCTTTCCATTAATCTTTCTGACATTATTAAAATCATTTAGCTCAGAGATCTTGTTGATTTTATGTGTCCCCCTTCATCTGTCTATCCTTGCATTTTTCCTCCCTCTGAACCCAGTTTCAACCAGCTTATCTGCTTTCACACCCAGGTCATAGAAACAGTCTGGTCTGCTTTTCTAGGTTCCAACCATGCGATACAAAATCCACTAAAATCACCCTCACGCCCCCTCCTGCATTCACCAAAAAAAACCCTGACGTGTTTGCCTTTTTTTATTATTGATGCTCTAAGTAATGAAAATCAGAAAATAGCTCTTTGTTTTGTTGTTTGCTTTTTTATTTAGCACATGAATGGGTTTTTATTGATGACTCAGTAAGAGAAAGAAGGGGGGAAGTGGCACCATAAGGCAGTGAAGGGAGAAAGCCACTCGGCACTTTGTGTTTGGTTTTTAACCTTCTCAGGACTGCAGATCGGATGCTTGTTGTTCATTTACTGCTGCTGTTTTTTTTTAATCACTTCCCCCCAGCAGGTTGTGTAAATTCTGCTCCATTAAGAATCTTTTATGGTTCATGTGCCTTCACTCCTCCGTCACTCTCTTCCTCTCCTCTTCTCCATCATTCACCCCCCCCCCCCTTTTTTTCTTCCTGAGTGGGAATATCATCTCTCACTTGCTGCACCGCCCGCCATAATTGACTTCCCCTCCCTCACTGTCTCTCCATCTGATCCTCTGTCTTCCTCTTAGTCCTGATTGGCTGGTCTGCTGTGTGTAAGAGTATTTGAGATCAGCTATGCGTTTCCTAGTTATAAACAGATACTGTCAATAATAATAATATAATATAATATAATAATAAAGTATTAAAATCAAACAGTTCGAATAATATATCAAATGAATATGATTTACTGAGTAGTGAATTGTTAGGACATTTAACTGTGAACTATTTTGCTGATTAATTAATCACATCATGTCTCCAGGAAAAACATTTAAAAAAATCTTACATATATTTTGATCATTTATGGCTTTTCTTTTAGATATATGATTGTATTCATGTTTTAGTTTGGCATGACAGGGAAACTATGGAGTTTTTTTTTTCTTAGATTGACTGAATAATATACAGCCAACAGATGGAAACCTGGTTAGGAAGGGATGATAGGAAGGATATAATGTAATATACTGTATAGATACATGCATACATACATACGTACATACATACATACTTACACACACATACACACACACACACACATACATACAGTACATACATACATACAAACATACATACATACATGCACCTTTTAAAACTCTTCATGTTTGTCTCCCCTCCCCTCCCGTGGCATGTCATGTTCAACCTTCAGGTCTCAGGACTCTCTTTTGTTGGCCTGCCACATTCTGCAGCCCCTACACATCCTTGCCTCTTCCTTGCATTGGCTTTATTTCCCAAAGTATGGTTTGCTGTCAGCTAACACTACGATGTGACACAGAGGACAAGCAGAAAAAGGAGTAAGGAGTACGTGGGTGCCTGAATTTGGAGGAATGAGAATGATAACGTGATACTCTATTGATCCCTGTTGGAAATTTTTCTTTCCGCTTGTCTCTACAACAGAAGCACATAGAGATCCAGTATCTGGCTCAAGGGCAGTTTAGCGGGGCGAATGGTTTCTGATGGTGGATTGCAGGATAGCCTCTTTAAGCCATCAAGAAGAGCAAAGGATGAGCTTCCAGAAAAAAAGCTAATTAATATGTTAAATAATAATCCCTTTTTTGAGGTGCTTATTGTTTTATGTCCTGTAAGAAGGGAAGGGATTTTTGTGTGTGTGTGTGTATCAAGGAGAGTACAGGAATGATATGGAGAGAAAGGAGAGTAGAGGTTAGCTGCTGTATTAATTTCTCCTTTCGGGGCAAATTGTGTCTCATGGGGAAGCGCACTGTCTGTCCTGGGATGGCATGACGAGAATCAAGTTTCCTCCTCTGCAGATCCAGCCCTGCTCCCACTGCTTCCTTTCACCCATTATGACACATATTTGCCCAAACACCAATAGCATGAGGGAGAAAATCAAACTATGTTGTTTACGTACCCATTTGTGCAGAGAATGTAAAAAAGGCTGAAGGTCAAAATGGCCCTTTTTGTTTATCCCTTTGACAGGTGATCAGTAGGGTTTTATCTGCAGTTTATCCGTGTTTGTGTGGGGTTAATGTTGTTGAAGCTGGACAGAAACACCGATGCTCTTGGCTGTGAGGGTTGGTGAGTTATTCCAAGAGTTTATTTTGACTAGTCAAGAACTCCAGACCTGCTTTCACAGCCAGGAAAATCAATATGCAACCTCCAAAGTCCCCTCTCTGTTATATCTTATTCTTACAACTCACTTCTCTCTGCAATACAGAGCACTGGTTGTTTCTGTAGAGGTGGACAGACTGTAGTTGTAATACAGAAGCTGTATCCCCTGTGTTCTCAGGAGACATCGTTTAAGATGTTCATCTGAGCTGCTGATACTGTTTAAAAAAAAAGAGAGGTTCTTATACGGAAATGCTTTAATAGACAAGTTATTGACTGCTTAACATTTTTCCTCTTACAAAATATTCAGCCTTAATTAGTGTATTTTCTCATAGCAAATACAAGGAAATTCACTGGACAAGATTTTAACACATGCAATCAGTCAATTGATCAATCTATCTTTATTTGAACAGCACCAATTCATAACAAATGTTATCTCAAGACACATTACAAAGACCTTACTCATTGTCCTATTATCTACAAAGACCCGACATTAATCCATCATGAGCATCCACTCAAATGTTATTTATTTCAAATTGATTAAAGCGAAGTTATACTATTGCTTACTTTTAACACCAATGAACCTTTCTGCCTGGCTGTTCTGTGGGATTTCTCTTGAAACACTTTACAGTGCTTTGGGTCTCACACTACCCTGCTTTGAATCAATGTAACACTGCACTCTTAAAGCCCTGCAACCTGGCATGGACAGTTAGGACTTAAGAGATGATAAAGTCTGACTCTGGTCAAAATCCTTTTGAAAGCAAGTTTGTAACCTCTCTGACAAAGATGCAAAGTTGGCTGCTCCATTAAACTCACCTATTTAAGTTTTGGTTTAAATGCAACGGCAGGTAATTGTTCTCAGCTTAGATACATGGTCACAATGTCTACCCATTGAGTGATTTTCTCAAGTGATCTCGATTGATTGCTTACAGAGTGTCCTTCATTTACATCCAGCTTTCACTAGTCTGTTCCTCTACAAAAAGTTTCAGAAATTCAATGAATGGTGTAAACAGGGTACATGTGTTGATCAAGGTTTAAAAGCCACAAGGCAAAGCAGAAAATAAATCAATACCCATTGTCTTTCCATTATCTCTTAGCCGCACACTTGAGGTTAACCCTTAATGAATGGCTGCAGCTTGCAGGGCCAATTATCAGCTGATGCTTTAATGTGGAAACCCACTGAATCAAACTGCTGAGAAGGAAATTATTATGTTTTTTTTTTTTTGCTAAATTGGGAATTCCTGCTCCATCTCATATAATTCAATGTGATAACTCCACTGTATTAAAGGATCATTCATGATGAATTGAAAGGACAATCTTTAAACCACTGATATCACCATTTTAAGATTTGGGAATTGCTGTATTGACAAAACCAGGTTAAAACAGTTCTAAATAATGTAACTTCAATCATTATTCAGTATTGCTGTATTCCAATATTCCCTGGATTGTGTTTTGAAATAGTAAGAAGACTTTTATCTGACCTTTGTTTGTTAATGAGCAAGTAGTCCATCTCTCTATTCATAACAGATAAAAGTGGAAGTAGGCTTAGCAAGTTGGCAGACGTCCCTCTCCACAGAAACAATTTCCAGCTCAAACTTCAAAAGAGAGGCACTTGGGAGGCATCATACTCAGTAACTCGCCTTCACCCACACTGACTCCCTGAAAGATAGATTAGTTTCAAATTCCATGAGTCAATCTGCAATTCCAAAGATCAGCATCCCAAGGTTTCCTTCAATCTCTGTAACCCCTACGATGTTGCATTATTGAACTTGTTATTAGGGTAAATGCTTGTAAATAACGTCTTTAACTAATCTAAGCCACTTTGAATTGAGAGCAAATAATGGCTTAAACCAACTACCATATAACAAATAATGAGAATGAAAAAAAATGCAAATTCAAAAGTTTCTCAGCATCAACTGAACATTTAATTCAGTCATTGATATTTCTTCATAATTTGACAACTCTAAAATAATTTCTAATTTGTTGTTTTAACCATAAACTGTAGGTTATGGTAACTCATTTGGCTTCTTATTCCAACATTCACATTGAAAGATGCAATAAATGATACAGTTGATATGGACCAATCCTCAACAAAGGTATATGCTATTATATTACTTTTCATTACTTTTCATTTATATTGTGATATTTAAATGGAAAATCTATTGACAAACAATCAGTTTGTATTTGGCTAATCCAGCATAAGAAATACCTGAAAAATCAGTGTACTTGATCAAAATATATTATTGCAAAAATCCCTCTCATCACTTTAGTCCCACTGATTCATTTGAAGTGTTTTCCTACAAAGGCCTTACTTACATAGGGAGCTATCTAAGAAATAACTTCCTGGAAAGATCTCTGACAGCAGACATACAGCAGACTTCTGGTATATGTGTTTTGTCATATTGCACAAACCTAATTGTCAGAAGGGAATAAAGTTATCTTAGGTCGGAAAGCTTTAAATATCAATGAAATTGAATTTAATATAGTCCTAGTTCAGACAGATGATCCACAGTGCATGTTTCCCCAGTCTCATTGACGTGTTTAGGTCCAGCCCCAACCAGCTTCTGTGTATTGGACTGTCTCGCTCTGGATTATTATTTTTCTCCTGTTTGATTTTGTGTGCTGACTTTATGCCACATGCACGAGAGTGCAATAGATAAAGTTTCCAGGATGTCTCAGCAGGGGTGTGAAGTGTTTTTTGGAGTACTTTATCGAAAGCCTCTTTACATCTTACTTGCCTTTCTGTGCAAACCATGTCCCTGTCTTCTCTCTCTGTTTTCTAATCTCTGCATGATGTGTGTCTCTCGTCTCTCTGGACTCTGGGATAGCCCACATGTCTCCTTGTCTCTTTCCTGTTGTCCCTGCCTGGCTGCACCCACAAGCAAGGCCCATCTTCAGGGGTTGTTAAGATCATTTTAATTTATAATGGCAGTCACTATAAACATGTGAGGAAGCAGCACCATGGTGATGGCGCTCAAACACAATCACAACGTGGGACAGTATTTATAAGGTCTGCCCTGCAGGCAGAGAGTACTTTGCAACGTGTGTATATATAAGTGAGCTTGTGTGTGTGTGTGTGTGTGTGTGTGTGTGTGTGTCATTACGCCTGTGTTGCGCTGTCAGAAAAGGTCTTGAGCGGCATGTGCTCAATCGCAAAATGTGTGTGCAATCATGCAGGTTTAGGTTTATGGTGATTGTGGGTGTGTGCGTGCATCTTTAATGCCTGGCCAGTTGCAATGTGGGCAGAGCACAAACAATAATCAAATGTTAACGACGAAGCCATAATTCTGCAGGCTGCCTGCCACTCTTGTGAGATTATTTCCCCCCTCCTGCTCTAAATGTCTTATTTGCACAATTCCTTCAGGTCATTGTCATTGTGTCTTTCCTCTGCAATGGATACAATTGAAATTCCTGTTGCTGTGATCTTCTTTTCTGCTCTCTTATCTTTGTTAATTTCCATCGGAACATTTTGCTTTCTCTGTCTCTTAGCTGCACCTGTCTGTTTGTCTTCTATGTCTCTTTCCATGTGGTATTTATTTCCTATGATAAACCTTTTCACATCTTTATTTATTATTACCTGCTGATTACATTTACATGAAGCGATTTCTTCTCAACAGGGTTGTTGTTTGAGAAACTTTGTCCGTCTGTTCTTAGTCTGCCAAGAGCTTGTATCTGCTGCTTTTATGCTGCGAATCAAACTGATTCACTCCCTTCTTACTTCATGGTTCTTTGCGACTAAAAAGTTTTCAGTTTATGTCGAATCATGTTTTCCTGTAGAGAGTGCAGAAATGTATTATGGTCAAGAATGAAATATTTTAGATCTGTTCAAAATGAAGCTGCTAACACTGCTCCACGCACACATAAACAGCAAACACACAATTCATCTCATATGGAAACATCAACCATGTCCACCCTGCAACAGTGTGTGTATGCGTTTGCGTGTGTGTGTGTGTGTGTGGGCCCTCTCGTCTCTTCTCTTGGCCCTTAGATTAAAGCAATGTCAGCAAGTGTGGATGAGACCTTACAGATAAAACTTCATCTCTGTCTTTTCCATTCTGGCTCTTCCAGTCTCGCCGTCCTCTCGTCTGTCCGATACATTATTCAGTCACCTCTTTCTGTCTCTTGTCCACTATTTTTTCTTATTATCTATCTCCATGTCTGCCTGATACTCACTCCTTGTGGTCATTGCTACTTTTCCCTGCGACTCCCTTGTTCCTATTTCTATCTCTGACTGAACTATATATAAATATTCTCTCTCTCTCTCTCTCTCTCTCTCTCTCTCTCTCTCTCTCTCTCTTCCTTCATATCTCACTCATTGCTACTTCTCAGTGGTCAATCGATTATCTTTTCCTGCCTATGCCAGCAGACCTTGTGGTGTCCTGTGATGGCCAGACAGCATCCTGTGACCTAGACATGCACCTTAGAAAGCACCAATAAAACTGAAGACAGAATTCTGAGATTATTGCCCAAACTGTGTCCGTCAGCCCTCCATAACCACAGATGATGAAACTATGTAGCCAAACCAATATGTAGTTAACATATAGTGTATTGCCTTTTGCAGGACTGTGATGAATGCACATGGAATCACTGCTTTATGGCCTTAGAGGTGTCAGATTGATAACGATAACACAAATGTGGTCATACACTATGTGTGAACTGGTTTGTCTCAAGCATCCCTACGCTGTTATTGTCGGAAGGAGGGTTAAAAGAGAGACGAGAAAGACAGTCACAAGAAAGAATGTCAACAAGAAGAAGATCTAAGAGGTCTAGGCAGTGAGCGAGCTGAATAAGGGTGGATGTAGTCTGAGATTCAGCAGAGGGATGAATAATTCAAAAGAGTATTATCTCTCTGCTCTCATCCACCTTTCTCCTCCTCAACCTGTCACCTAATTGGTTATAATGAGTTAAAGAGGGGGAGAGGGTGTGTCTGAGAGGCCCACAAGTGGCCCACGGTTTTCCTGGCTCTGCTTCAGCTACACTAAAGAGGAGGAGGAGGAGGAGGAGGAGGAGGAGGAGGAGGAGATACAACAAGTAAAGAATCTAGGATTAAAAAGGGGGAAGTGGACGTTTAGAGAGAAGAAAAGGCTAAACTTAAGATCAAATGTTGAAGTCTGCAGTTTCATGTGGGAGTGACTGAGCTATGTCAGAGCGTTCAGTCCGGTTACATGAAGGAGGAATTGATATGAGGACAGAGTTGTACACTTAATGAAAGCTTAAAATAAAATAAGACTACTCTAGAGTCTATGCTAAGATGAAATAACTATGACCAAAAACTTTAGCAAGCTTTGAAAACTTCCTGTGCTGTATTCAATAAATGAACAAGAGTTTTTACAGAGTGATCTAGTTGTGCTGTGTTTACGGTAAGTGGAAGTACCAGTACATTAGGACCTACTAAACTTTAGCCTACTAAGAAAGTCAGCTTTGAGCTTTTGCCAGCTGTGTCGGGCCGTGATGTCGCCCATTGTGTAAGAAGTTCAAACCTTATCGGTCTTGGCGCACTTGTGTGTTATGGTTGTGCGGATGATGGTGTTGTTTCCTTCGCTGTCCAGGTGATGTAAGCTTTTCCCACCTGGCTCTGGACTCTGTCTCAAAATTACACAAAGCATAACACAAAGACAGTTGCGCAAAGAATCACAGAGACAGACACACAAACATTTATTCTGACAGGGAGGGATAGCAGCACTGACACTGGACAGTGTAGCTCCTTGACTCAAATCACAGCAGCGATAACATTAACAGACAGATAGTAAGGCCACTCCCCCACCAACGGTGGTATCACCATCAAAGAAGGAACCCCATCCTTAGGGACAGGGGTCGCTACCTTGGTTACTAAGTGACAACTGACTGGATTATTATGAGATGGTTTTAGTGTTTTTGATTATGTTTTTATTTTGTTGAGGTACATATGTCGACTGTACTGCTAAAATGACGCTTGTTAAAGAATTTATGCTCTGTCTCAAACCAATAATTCATTATTGTGCAATTTATGTTACTTTGGTTATGTTTTAGTGATTTAAGTGTGTGAATTATTGGTGTTAAATGTAACTACTTGGTGTTACAGTTAGGTTGGGGCACAAATAACTTAGGAAATCTGACAAACAGCCTGGTCAATCTATGGAAATGTATTTACTTTAACACAGTTTTTGGGGTGTTAGGTTGGACAGATGTGGGTGCTATGCCCGAGGTTACATCCACCTCTCTGTTTCCCTGATTATCTCTGTCATAGTCAGTCGTTACAGAAGTGGAAACTGAAGTGCCATGACAAAAGTGCAGGGGTGGGACATGATTTATATACTTGATCTTGAATTGTATGGTTGAACATTTCACCATTAAAAAAAAAACACTTCCAAACTTTAATTTACTTTAAAGCTCAAACGTCAAACTTAGGAAAAAGGAAAAGAATAAGAGCTTTTGTATATATATATAAAATCAATGAAAAAACATTTAGATATGTAGTTATGCTGCAATTTATGACAAGCAGCTCAAGGTCTCCAGGTGTCACATTTTTTAAGGAGCTCAGAAAAAGCGGCTTCAGGCCAACAATGCAAAGATTTAATTTGGTAAACAAACCTTTCAAAATACATTCATCTTAAATGGCTGAATCTGATCTAACAACAGAGCTAAAATTAGTTGGTTAGTTTTGAGTTTGCTAAAATCAGATTTGTGTCATAGAGCTCTGTCATCTTTACACGAAAAAAAAACAAAGGAAATTGTCAGGAAAACTTTTTCCACGTTGTTGGACTTGAATAAGAGGACATTTGGTTTAAAAAAAAAAAAAAAAAAAAAGGAAAATGAATACATGATAGAGAAGCCTATCCGTCTAAAAAATCCATCATTATTTATTGTCCACTAATATTCTTTTGGGCTTAAGAGTTATCTCAAAATATGTTGCATTTTCACCCACATATTGCACAAACAGCATCACATGGCTATTCAGAAAGGACTGTAGGTAGATCTTTTTTGCACTGTGCTTTAAATGTCCTCAACCCTAGGTATTAGTTACGGTGGCCTTAGCATTACTGCGACCATTGTGTCCTCTGTAAATCCTGTCAGCTCCTCCTCGAGATCCGCTGACCACCAGGGTTGTGTGTGACCCTGGCTCACTTTCTCACACCCTGCACTTCAAACTGCTTGGCCAATCCCATTACCCTGGGTTCAAATGTTACAGTCACCGCTTTCTTTTTTGTTGTTTCTCAATCCTGCAGAGATGCCCTTGACCCTCTGTAATCCATCACCGGAGATCCCTGCTGCCATAGTTACGAGGTTAGACCTGTCACAGAGTAATGATGATTGGCCTGAAATTCAGTCGTACTCCTGGTCAAGGAGGGGGATGTAACAGAGTGTGGTGTGTACATGTGATTTAGATCGTGGGGAGTTTCACTTCCAATTAACCTCTGGCAAGTCACATGGTGAGGTCATGACTTCTACTTGGGTGTCTTCTGGTTGATTTCTGAAACTTTTTCAGTGTGAAATACTCTGAAACGAACAGGAAGACATTCAGAAATCCCAAGAATTCTCTCTGTCTCTCATTTGTTATCAACAAAGATCTATCCCCAACCTCCTGCCATGCGCATCCGAGCTGTGTGAAGGTTAACTTGCTCACTGGTTCAATGGTGAAATGTCAGCATTTTACAAGCACTCTGGGACACCTAGTAAGGGGTTTTAGACTCCTTGCTAATTGGTTAGCTGCTGCTAACAATGCCACTGCTAAATGTCAGAGCTCTCTCAGCACTACGTTATAACCCTGGATGGATCTTCAGGCTCTGTTAAGAACAGTTCAGTGAAGACAAGTCCACACATATGTTGAAAAGAGCAGGAATATAAAAAAAAAAAAAACCTCAGTGTGTTGGGCTGAAGTAAAAGGTTATGCGTGTGTGTCCATGGGTTGGTGCCTACGCCAGATAATCGGCTCATTTAGCTCTTTACAATGTTGGCCATTTCTTCACACTTATTGGACGACTGATGTAAATACACTGTGCCTATAATTCTCACAGCTTCACTCAAACTGCCTCTTCTTCCTTAATTACATACATTTTCCATCTATTATTACCGCCTAGTTAAAGCTGCAACAATCACCAAGAAATTGCCTTCAGTTACTATTAATCAAGTACTCGTTAAACAAAACACACACACACACACACACACACACACACACACACACACACACACACACACACACACACACACACACACACATAGTGAATTTAGCCTTTCCCTGTGGTTATATTATCAGTTTGTTAACTCATTGGTGGTTTCCTGAGACCACCGGTGTGAAGTAGCTCCCCCTTTTAATAACAATACACTTATTTCATACATACATCATTTATGTATCCCCAAAGAGATAAATATGAAGGTCAACTATATGAAGAAACAACAAACATTCTGCTTAATGAGCATAAATCAATTTAGTAATAGAATAAAAGATTTTGTCTTTCTAGTTCAATGACGCTGAAATGAAAGACTGAGGTTACTCGAGGAGAAACAGTTACAGCAACACCTGAAATAACAGGTCTACGTTGTGTAGTCCTTTTTATTGAGAGTGTACACGTAATCAGAAATCATTTTTTTCTCATTCTTGCATATATACACTGTAAGCTGCTGCTGTCTTATTGAGCTTATTCATAAAGGTTTCCCACAAATAAAGTGAAAGATATTTTATCTGCCTGCTTACTTTTCTTGCAACATTTTTTTTTGGTTACTCACTGACTGATGTTCTGCTTTCAAAGACAACTGTAACTTGTTTCAAGAAAACGCTAAATGACCATGTGGAATCCAAGGTCAGGTACTTTCCCCCCAAAATGTACAGGTGTGTGATTATTATAAGCCCTGCTAGTTGGTCATTGTTCTTTGCATCCAGGCAGATCAACACTTTCAGACACTCTCTCTCTAAAATGCATTCATGGTGTTGCACTTTACTCATATCTGGCGTGTTGTTTAAAGAGCTGTTCCTGACTAAGTAGCGGACTACAGTGAGAATAGTGAAATCCTTTTCTATGTGTTTATTGGAAAGCAGTTTGCCCAACAGAGGGAAGGGTAGTTTGTGCTTGTTGGTTTTCTGTCCTCTTTGTGGATGAATTAGTCTAAAAATATTGCTATTTGATTGAGGATATAGGATTTTAAAATAACGGGCACAACCTCTTCAGAAAGAAACATTACATAGTGTCACTGGAGAATTGACTTTCACATCATTTAGCTTTGTTCTCTAGAAAACTTAAATGTATCCCGTATTGGACTAAGGGGCTTAGGAATCCTTGAACCTTCACAGCTGATTATGAGACTGCAGGAATTTCATGTTGCTACACTTCATGCATCGTGAGTGATACTAAAAAGTCACAATGTGCAGTTTCAGGGCATTTCTGTGAAACAGAGAACAAGGGGGAAAACATCAAAAGAGCAAAAGTGCATTTGGTGTACCTGCTCTTATTTACAACAAGAGGAAATGTTTCAATGAATCGAACACAGGGAACAAAGGACTCAATGGTGATATGATGTAACTTTGGCTGACAAAATGTGTGTGTCACGGTTTCTGCTACTAGGACTGACATTCTCCCGTGAGGAAAGTGTATCAGTCTAATTGGCACTTTGTTTGAAATGTATCATCTGTGGACCCTCAATGGAACAGCAAGGGGCTCTTCAGTGTGTGTGTAGTGGACTGTGTGTGGCAATTGTGCGTGTGAAGGTTTTCTGTATGTGATAAAACAAATGATTTTGTATTAAGGTTTTCCGTTGGTGCTGCTTGTGATACAAACTGCCAGGTTGCAACTTTTGTGTGTGACTATTAATCATTGCATGTCACTGTTTCTCTCCATCATGTAAATAATTGATTCACATGTAATATTCCTGAAAGTCGGGCATTCAGAGGAGAACATTTTTACACACACACACACACACACACGCACACACACACACACACACACACACACACACACACACACACACACACACACACACACACACATTCTCTCTCTCATGTCAGGTCGCTCCCTCCCCCCTTCCTCATGACCAGAGCCTCTGAATTGCTCCGTCAGCTTCTTTCCTTGTGACAAAGCACTTCTCATCTCTTATTTGTGTTTTTTGTTTTTTTTTGTTCCTGCCTTGAAAAGTTTGTAGTCCCAGAAGAAGAAGGAGCAGGAGTAGAAGGAGAAACGAGGAGGAGGAAGGCAGAGACCTGCCTGTTCTGATCAGTGCTGCGCTGTG
Organism: Labrus bergylta; assembly: GCF_963930695.1. Lineage (NCBI taxonomy): Eukaryota > Metazoa > Chordata > Actinopteri > Labriformes > Labridae > Labrus > Labrus bergylta. Next base: position 19,845,919 of record NC_089213.1, on the reverse strand, counting down.
CTCTGCAGCCTACCTGTGCATATTTCGCCTGCAGTCGCTATTTAAAGGCAGAGAAATGCTATTAATATCGTTCTACTGTTTCCACCTTTCCCTCTCTTTTTTCTCCTCTCCCTCCTTTCTCTTTCTCCCCCACTCACAACTCTCACACTCCACCCTCTCCCTCACTAATGTACATATTTGCTCCTGTTACCTCTCTCCTGACAGGGCTCAATACTTCCTCCCTTCTGTTGCTTATTTGTAAGCCCTACCTTGTTGTTGGCATTGTGTTGGTGAGTTGTGTGTTTGCTATTGACTTTCACTTTTCTAGACAGTAAAGTAGTACAGTGCTTCTACATATGAAGGACATAGGTTCACACGTCTGTCAGCCTCTGCTACAAAAAACATCCCATGTTCTATTTTTTTTTTTTTTTATGTGTATTTGAGCAGCTCTATAGGTTTCCTAGTGAATGTCCTTGTGGAAGGTGTCCCTGTTCAATGATTGGACTGTGTGTGTGTGTGTGTGTGTGTGTGTGTGTGTGTGTGTGTGTGTGTGTGTGTGTGTGTGTGTGTGTGTGTGTGTGTGTGTGTGTGTGTGGTCTCTTTGTATTTGTGAGTTTGTTTAACTGTTGTGTGTGTGTACGGGCTTGCAGGTCAATTTTCTGAAAGCTTTCTGAAGCATTGATCACTTCTGGCTCCATACACACACCTGCACTTACATGCACATTATTCCCGAGTACAGGTATAGGTACAGGTATGGTCACATGACCCCCTGGATCCATTCACTTTCTCCTCACTCGTTTATCTTTTACATCAACACACATCATTCCTCACAATTTTCTACATCAGTTTCCTCTTATTTTTTTTTGATGCTGCATCCTCTCTTCTCTCCTCCCTCCTCCCTCCACCTGCACTGTTGTGTGTAACTGATAGCTGCTTTATCACATAGCAGTTATTCAATCAAAAGTGCACTTCAGGTCCGCTTCTCTCTGATGGGCATGCTGACTGGGACGGAGTGGAGAGCGCTAACCACATAAACACTTCCAGAAAAACACACAGTACAACACAGCATTACTATATCTCTTATTTGTTTATTAGCACTGGTAATACCTATTTATCTTTCTAATATTTTCACAGTCCAGTCAGAGTAATGTGATATCTCCCTCTTCACTTATGTATGCTTACAGGAAAAGTGCAGTAAAAGCACCCTGCCTCCCCTCCATTAGATGCAATCTGGTTGCCCTGAAGGCTGCTGTGCATTCATTTGTTGTCTGGCCCAGCAGAAGCCTGACGACCCTCTGGAGCTTTACCGGCTGGGAGCCAAAGTGTATGCACTCTATACACAGAAGCTTGTGCTGTGTAACAGTGATCAGTCACAGAGTACAGATACCAAACCGAGATACATTCTATGGATAAATATGCAGAGATTTATGTGTTTAGTTTCTTAGCTGCTTTTCTTGTATTTGTGTAGTTTGTTCTTTCTTTCTGTCTTTCTTTCTTTCCTTTTTTTCTTAATTTCCCTCTCTTCTGTTCTTTCCTTATTCCTTTACCTTTTCATTCTCTTCTTCTCCATATCTTTCTTCATCTCTTTATTGCTGTCTTTTTTTTTTTTTTCTGTTTCTTTTTGAAGTTTTGATTTTAAACTTCTTACTTAATTTGAATTTTTCTTTCTTTCTTTCTTTCTTTCTTTCTTTCTTTCTTTCTTTCGTTCTTTCGTTCTTTCATTCTTTCTTTCTTTCTCTCTCTCTTTCTCTCTTACAATGTCCCCCTATGCTTGCAGTTTTCTTGATTCTCCACAGTGTCCATGAGACAAATTGCACTTGGTCGGCTTTTGGAGAACAGTCAGATATTGTGTGTACATTATAGCAGAGCATGCAATATTCTTTGTAAAAGTTCTGGGGCAATTACTTATGCAGACAGCCTCACAGTAAAGCTCCTGTGCAGCCGACGCACATAGATTAGATGATGCATTAGATCAAAAGGGCCTTCGTGATTGGCTACTTGACATGTAGTGCATCTTTACATTAGCGTCTTGATCTATGAGTATAAAGAGCCTGTACTGTCTGGAAACATGTCCAGGCTGTGACATAACCGCAAGGCCATCTGCGCACCCAGCATGGTTATTTTTTAACTCAAAAAATATGCTCTGTTATTTTTATTTTTCCTTACATATAAGAAGAAAATATTTTCTTTAATCAGTCTGGGTTGAGCCGTGTCCTTAGGAGACTAATCCTTAAGATTTGATTAACTGAGACTGCTGTTTTGCTGTTAAATGATACTTTCCCTGAAAGTAAAGAGAGACAGTGGATGGTGGTACTTGGGTGGATAGTGGATGGGGCAGAGGGAGAGTGCTCTCAGGAAAAATATGACCATGTGATCCATATTAACACCAGAGAGTATTTGGTATAGGTAGTATTAAACATTCATGTATGGCTTTGGCAGATATTGAGGCCTGCTTGTGGCTTGTGGTCTGGACGAGAGGAGGTTTTCAGGGGTTTGTTACGCGACACTCAGTATTTTCTACATTTTGATTACGCAAACAGGCTGCGTAGACAGATATGGTGAGTTGTTGTTGGCAGTCACTCATTGCAGTGTTTTTTGAGATACTGTGTGTGAGTGATAGTATTATATTCAGATAAATGCAGAGTTGCTTTCAGAACCTTTTTATAAGGAAATGTTGTGTTTGCATTTTGTAAAAGCAAAGCTGTCGATCCAGCGATCTGTGCTGTAGCATTTTTCCTGTCATAAAGCACCAAGTCAATGAAAAGAATCCACCTGAGATGCTGCCCCAACTAATCGCCTCCTTATGGAGACGCACACAGCGCTTTGAGTTAATTGAGGGGGAAAAGACAGACAGTTTAGTCAGCACATTACTCTGGTGATGAACGATCCAAAATGCTTTGTTTGATCCATCTGGGTATTTTTTCAAACTTTGCTGTGGCTGAAACACAAACTCTCCTGCGTGCATGCATCAGTGGGCTGAGATATATACAGCAGTAATTTGGGGGTGTCTGTTTATTCACGCTTGATCCACCTTGTATTTAAATTTACTGCGTCTCTCCTTCTGGAAACCACGACTGGGCAGACAGACGAAACAAAAACAGTCAGGGAGGATGCTCATTTTCTGACTCCACACACTCAAGGTGACAAAAGAGTGACCCGTATGAGCGTGATAAGGAGGAAAGACCTCTACAAAAAGATGTTTGTCCAATCTTGTTGCCAACCTTTGATTTATTATTCCTAGCCCTCTGGGTTTTCTCTACTTTCAACATGTTAATTGCAACCAACTTTCAATTTCTTTATGCTTTCATTTAGTTTTTCATCCATTCATTCTCACATTATTTTGAACTTTCTTTTTCCTTGCTAACTAATTTTCCTAACTATGTGATTCGTTTGTTTTAGTAACATGATTCTTCAAGATATTACACGGGAGTGAAGGCTGCTGAGAGGTGTGTTCAGTAAAGTCAGTCTAATTTAGTAGGTAGCCTGCTGCTGACTTTTAAGGGGAGATTATACAAATCAGCAATCATTTGGATGGTTATTCCCCTCTTACATACAAACATTTTGATTTTTTTTTAAAGTTAAACTTTTGAATTTATTGGTACTATCAGGAAAGTCAGTCAACTGGTAGGTTGCAGGACATAATCGTGAATCATTTCCGCCATCATTTTCGCAGCATTTCTTCTTCTGCACAAAAATTCTGTATTTTTAAGTATTCTTCATCTGTTTATTATGAGATGCGAAAAGATTATCATCATTGGTCCCCCATTGGGCGAAATCGTCTTCAACAATGTAGGTGACAGTGGGTGATGGAATCCACAGTGGGGAGGCTACTGAAAAGATATTTTATACCTTCTCGAAAAATTGAAACTGAAACCACTAATTTCACTCCAGGTTCACAATTGAGGCATCGAATCAGTCTTGTGCTGCTTGTGTTAGAGTTGTTATCAGATCAAAGGAATGTACTCTATTGCCTATAGGGGTCTAACTGAAACAGACCATTGACCACCTGCAACATTCACCACAATGTTAAATGTTAGCAGAATTCTTCTGGAGGAAATCGATTGTGAGCACATTTGTATTTCAGTGCATGCCACATTCCTGACCATGGAGACATAGTGTGTACATGACTGCTTCATCTCATGGTGCGCTCATGTGATCCCTGATGAACTGATGATAGCAGTTACATGCTCGGCACATGTTTTCAAACTCAATGAAATCATCTGTCTGACCCAGCAGTTACCATCTCCACCTGATGGTGAAATGCTAGATGCTCATTAATTCACATACATAAGCAGCTTTCCCAAATTCATACTAACATCCATGCTAACATTCATCAACATCCAACACATGAGGTTGGTGCCTTGCTCAAGGGAACTTAGGCAGTGCTTAGGAAGTGAACTGGCACCTCTCCAGTCACCAGACCAATTTCCAGACTTGGTCTGCACCGGGAATTGAACCGACAACCCTCCGGTTCCCAACCAAAGTCCCTACAGACTGAGCTACTGTTGCCCCAAATTATCACGTTTTTCCAACAACTTCTGCATTAAATATTCAACTTATTCATTATGCAGTATTACAATTTAGCTTTTTCAGCAAGCAGCATTCGTTGTTCAATTTCTTCTGAAATTGCATTCTCTAGTTTCTGATGTTATGTTGATGAAAGAGTCTAAAAACTCCTTTGAACTTTCCAGAATTTGCAGCCACAGCTGTATGCCTCTGCTCCCATTTTTGTTTAGCAGCTTTTAAATTTGGACCCTTAAAGTGCATTTCATTTCACACAAATGATCCATGGTGCGAGACTCGTTTATCGCATTACTAATCAAAGAGAAGGGGCACCATTGTGTGAGACCATGAGTATTTCAACAAGTGTTGTGTAACTGTGGAGTTTGATATGTAGACCAGCTGGGCCAGCAGCTGCCACCTGGATAATCCTGCCCTGCTGTTTTCTATTTTCATGGCACAGAGGGCATGTTGGTGTGTGTTCTCACTTTTGTTTCTGTCCATGCTCTTATTATTTAAGTGTGTATGTTGTCATACAATAATTATCTGGTTTCATATTTAATGGGCTTTGGTTTTTGTCACCGAGTTTCATTACATATGTCATACACAAGGGTTATTTTTATGACAATTACCTTCCAGTTAGGTTGGTCAATTTACTTTGGTAACCTCTGTCTGATCCATTCAGCAGTTTTCATGCATATGACTCTATTATTTCTGTATTTTATTGTTGTCTATTTTTTTTTTTTTTACCACATCTTTATTCTTGACAAGAGGTTTTGGACACAATTTGAAAAACTCAAATCTTACCAACTTTTTTTTTTGAGTGGATAGAGCTGTAAACAAACACATGTATATTCTTAAAGTTATTAAACAGAAAGTTCAAAATGTTACCAAGTTGAGTTTTTTCTGTAATCAAATGAAAGGAAACATATGAAATAGCTGTTGATATGCTTTTCCTAACATGTGCGTTGTTTACAGTATGGAATTAAGTAAAATGTTTTTAACTGTTCATACTTTTGGACATGCAAGCTGAATTATCTGAACTATTATTATCTATATATAGTCTATATAATTATTTATATTATTATTTGTCTGATGTTATATGGTTTCTTGAAACCTTCTCTGTAGATGACATAAACACATCCTCTTCTTAAGATGGTGTTCTGCACATGTTATCCCATTCCTTGTGTTTCTCAAGATAACTTCATAGTTGTAGAAAAGTCTTGTGTTGGTAGACTAAATTATTTGTTGAAGTTGTTCAAATGACTTGATGTTTTAAACACTTGGGGGATATACTGTATATCGATCATGTTTGTAATGACCTGGTTGCTCTGTATATGTTTCAGTTTCCTCCTGGTGTTCAGCTGTTTGGTGCTGTCCGTGTTCTCCACCATCCCCGACCACCAAAAGTTTGCGAACCAAGGCCTCTTCATCCTGGTATGATCCCTGCCCTCTCTGGCATGCTTAAACACACACACACAAACACACATATAACCACTTCAGCATCCAGTTCCACTCGCTGACCTTCCGTACACAGCATCTGTGTATCCATATGTGCTTGCGTACATGTTGCTTTGTTGGCCAGTTAAAGCGCAGACAGCCATGTAAGCAGGTGGAAGGATTCAGGTGTTGTTGACAGTGCAGAAAATCACAGACATGATCCACTAATCCTAATAGCCATCATATAATCTCCCCTTCTTCCTCTGTGCTCCAGCTGCTTTAGTGAAAGGTAAAGGACACTAGCTTTCTCCTTAGCCCCCCCCCCCCCCCTTGCTTCCCACCTTGCTCTCCCTTACGTGTTGTTTAATGGCCGCACTTTTGACTTCAACGTTCCCTCCATTCCCTCTTTGGATCAATCAGCCGCCCATTAGTGGGCAATCAGCCATTAGTGGACATTACTTACACGAGCACCTGCGCTAATGACTGATTGGCTCAGTGCACCTTAAACTGTCGTGAAAGCAAGAGATAGACAGAATAAAGACAGAGTGGCCTGTTAATAGGCTGTAATTGGTGTCATATTATTTTTTATAATTTGGGACCTTTTATTTAAGGTTTTGAACATGTAATTCACATAAAACTTTCAGCCTTTTTTTCTACCAACAAAGACGTTACAAGTATGACATGGCAGATAGTAACTTATAGAGGAAGGAACATTCAAGTCATGTAAAGAATTTGACTTATGAGTGTTTTCCATAAATTCAGATAAAAGTGTGTCTGATGTTTTCATAAAGAGAAGAAAAGATTGAAAAATCAACCTCACAACTTCTATTTCCAACACACATGACAACGTGTACATTTTCAAACCCTTTAAACTAAGGAATTCAAATGATTATCTGTATTTTGGGGCTTTTTGCCTTTATTGATATAGGACAGTGGATAGAGTAGGGAATCTGGAGAGAGTGGGGAATGAGATGCAGGAGAGGAGCCACAGGTCAGACTGAACCCAGGAGGACTTGGAGGACTTAAGCAGGCGGGACCTAACCTCTAGGTCATCTGGATCCCTTAATGTTTTTTTTTTTAACTTTGCTCTAGTTTATGTCTATGTCACACACCTTGTTGTTCAGTGTATGACTCTTATATTGCCCGTGGCTCACATGGTCTAAAAATGTGTGTATTTAACCAGATGGATGAAAGTGAAAACTACAATTTTTCATTTTCGGGGACTGTTCTTTTCAGAAATCGATTACCTATTTAAAGTTACTAATACATACAAAACTCTATGAATAAAAAATGTAAGTTTAACATTTTAAATAAAAGAAATATCCAGATGAAGGACACTCAATAATGTTGGAAAAAGGTTCTTACTTATCTGGTGCATGACACTGTCCTATGTGTGTTTGTGTGTGTGTGTTTTGATTTTTAGGAGTTTGTGATGATCGTGGTGTTTGGGTTGGAGTACTTCATCAGGATCTGGGCGGCTGGCTGTTGTTGCAGATATCGGGGATGGCAGGGGCGGCTGAGATTTGCCAGGAAGCCCTTCTGTGTCATAGGTTCGTGTTGGTTTGTGTGTGTGTGTGTGTGTGTGTGTGTGTGTGTGTGTGTTTGTGTGTACACAGCACGCAAACCCGCGTCAAAGCCCTGCACCTGTTTGAAATGGTATAACCTTGTAATGAATGTTCTTGATCTCTTCTCTTGGTGTTTTCTCTCCACAGACTTCATAGTATTTGTGGCTTCCCTGGCAGTGATAGCAGCCGGTACGCAGGGGAACATCTTTGCCACGTCAGCCCTGCGCAGCATGCGATTTCTGCAGATCTTGCGTATGGTTCGTATGGACCGACGGGGAGGCACCTGGAAACTTCTGGGCTCAGTTGTTTACGCTCACAGCAAGGTTGGGACAACACACGGCTAAAAATAGTAACTTTTACTACAAAAACAACCTTGTTTTGGTTTACATCTCAAAAACACTCACAGTCTGGTAAGTCGTGCAGATATTATATAGAATACTGCAAAAATTCATATCATACCTCATATCTAGTCGACAATATGTCTTACACTTAATATACTGTATCAAAAGCCCTATTCACCTGACACCCAGATAAACATTGTATTTTAAGATATTACAAGCAAATAAATAAGGTCTTAACTGCTTGCAATGAGTAAAAATAGCTGCCAGAAAAAAATGCACTTGTTAAGTTACTTGAAATGAGATCATTATCTTACTTTAAAAAATGTAACAAGTACATTTTGATATTGATCTCATTTCAAGATGAGGTTTAACGGTGGGGAGAGTTATTAAAATAATGGAAATAGTGGTTACTAATACCATAAATAACTTCATAACTCTATGTTTTGTGGAGTATGTGGGTAATTCTATTTGATAACCAGCTGTTACTTAATAACATTTTCTGCCCTCAAACACTGAACTCTTTTTTAGCTCCTACAATTAGTTTTTGTGCTGACCCAAACACCACACACCCGCTGGTCCACACCAGAACACAATAAGACGACATTGATGAAGATGAATTGATGTATCAGCTGTCTAAGCAGAACTGCACAGCCAAGTCAAATTTGAAGCCAAATGTGATGATGGGAAATTGAGTCAATAATGATGATAGTGATATGGTAATGACAGCAGGGACTGTGTTGTTAAAGATGTTGTTGTTACTGCTGACAGGTGTGATTGATACCTCTTCTCTGTCTCACTCTCTCACAGGAGCTGATTACAGCGTGGTACATCGGTTTCCTGGTCCTGATCTTTGCCTCCTTTCTAGTCTACCTGGCAGAGAAAGACATCAACTCAGACTTCAACACCTATGCAGACTCCCTCTGGTGGGGGACTGTGAGTACTACAGTGCATACTACACACAGCGTCTTCGTGGCTTCACAAATAATATTTGTCAAAATTGACAATTTGTTGAGATTTAAGCATTTGTGATGCCCATGCAGAGAGATGTCCTATTGGTTTTGCTTTATATGATCATAGTTGTAGAAAAACCGACTTGAATTATGAGGAGAAAGAGGAAAAGTATGATGTGCAATAAAGATCCCCAATCCAAAACACCACTGTTATGTGGCCTGCACTTTAATGATCTAACCTAATCATTGCTGACAGGGAACATCAAAGATACAACATTTAGCAGTAGGAAAGGAGCTTATTTACACAAGATCAACATATTAAGTTGCTTACATCCATTCATTTGTTTTATTCTGAAGGTGTAGGTGTAGTGTGTGCTCTCTAAAATAACCCTTGTGTTTTTTTTGGCTTTTAGATAAAGAACTGCACTTTATATTGTTTTTTCTCCCATCAAGATTACTCTAACCACTATCGGCTACGGTGATAAGACCCCTCGTACCTGGCAAGGACGGCTCCTAGCTGCCGGCTTCGCTCTGCTGGGAGTTTCCTTCTTTGCCCTGCCTGCTGTAAGTCTCCTACATGCTCACATCTTTATATTTACTCACAACCCTGTTTATGGCGCCACTCAGCCCCAGTCATCTCTCTTTGATTTGCCCTCTGACCCTCAGGGAATTCTGGGATCAGGCTTTGCTTTGAAGGTTCAGGAGCAGCACCGACAGAAGCACTTTGAGAAGAGGAGGATGCCTGCTGCCAACCTGATACAGGTAACGAGTCATAGAGGCTCTTTTAATATGAAATAGGAACTTAAGTGGAAGGTCAGGTCAGGTCAGGGGTTAACTTTTACTTTGTGTCTTTCTTTAGGCTGCATGGCGTCTCTACTCCACAGATGCCAAACACTCCTATCTAACAGCTACATGGTACTTCTATGACAGCATGCTGCCTTCGTTCAGGTAGGATTTCCCATGAGTCCAGCACTCTGTGGATTCAACCTTAAGATTTCTGTGGTTGTCTTTGGTCCTTTGTTTAATGTGTTATGAATGCAGACAGAGATTCCAGAGGAGCACCATAAAATAGTGAACTGTTCCTGCTCATACATTGAATTTGTCAGAAAAAAACCCCACAAATTAAAAAAACAAATTGACCTTCGAGAACCATTTACACTTTAAAATAAAGAAAAGGAACAGTGTTTCCTCTCACGTTAAGACATTATTTGAAAATGCCCCTTTCAATTTATTTGCCACCACTTTTCAAATATATTTTCATTCATTTTGTTCTCACAGTGGTTTCTTATAATTTGTATTTATGTATTAATTTGACTAATTTGTATTTCGCTTGAAAGGAGGGGAACATGTGAAACACAAAAAAAGTGTAAACTTTCACATTGCATTTTTATAAATGATCACATTTTCACTCAAATATCCCTCTTCTTTGAAGTGTTTGGACCATTATTTTTGGCCTTTTTGTGAGTTTTCTCTTTTTTTTGTTCATTTGTCATGTTTTTATTTTTATTTTTGCACGTGGGGGTGTCAGAGAACTGACGCTCCTGTTCAGTCATCTCCAGCGACAACGTAACAACAAGAAGGTTCTCCACAACTCCTACCACGCGCTGCTGTCTGGGCTGCGGCCCTACAGCTCCCCCTACCTTTCGGGGGACAGGTACGCACCTCCACCTCTCTCACAGCCTCACACTACATCCAGACAGGTGGCTGAAAGTCCACCTCCCCTTACAGTCAGACACGCAAACACTATCAAAAGAGTAAACGCAGGACATAATACTTCCCTCAATCTGACAGAGCTTTCTACACGGACATGTGTGTGTGTGTGTGTGTGTGTGTGTGTGTGTGTGTGTGTGTGTGTGTGTGTAACAATGTGTTACTAATGCTGATCTGAGACCACTGTGTTGCAGGCCCCCCCACTGCTTCTCTGCATCTTTGTCTGCTCAGTTCATACACACGCCATCTTCACCGCCTCCCACTGTTCACTCACTGGTTGCCTCTATCTTTCTCCTTCTTTCTTTCCCTTTCTGCCCATTGTGTCTTTTCAATGCCATCCATCCTCCATCCTTCATCTGTTCTCAGGAAGGCAGAGACTCCATGCAGGTTTGTTCCTCTAGTCAAGAGCTGTGCTTGTTGATATAAAAAAGTGTAGTAGAAGTTAGAGCAGTCTTGCTGCGTTTCTTCATATGTTTCTAAGCTTGAAGCCAGGTCTACAAAGAGACTACTGGACTTTTGCATGCAGAAGATAAAAGGAGCATTGGATACAAGTTCATATGGTTGAAATGTCTTTGATTTAAGGAGCTCCTGTCACACTGTGATGTTTAATGGGCTGTTTGGATGAATATACTCAAGTTAAACCTCCACCTTTGCATGATCCTACAAACCCACCTCTTCTCACGTCTCACTGTCTCCATAATCCAAATCTGCCTCTCCAAATTCAATTGACCAGTTTTAGGTAAGAAAAGAAAATCAAAATGAGGGCTTTTTGGAGTATTGAGATGTCACACCTCGCCCTCCCCCCAAACTTTTCTTTTGGTACGTTATTCTTACGGGCTTACCATGTACCCAGGACTTCTCATCCTCCTTCCCCTCAAACCATTCTTCCACTTCCTCTCCTCCCCTCACCCTCTTTCCCTCTTCCTTGTGTGTCTCCTCAGTCAACTGCTTTCTAAAAAACGGGGTCTCTTCCGGATTCATGGTGGCCGCAAGCAGAGGTATCCACGGCAACGATCCTGTGCACGGGGCACGCTAAAAACATCATCAAAACAATAACAACACTCCTACTGGTCATTAAACCCAAACAACCTGCTCATCTTTCCTGAAACACTCAAAATTTGTGGACTGGTGCAACGGCTTGCCGACGTCTTTTTTTACGGAGGCATTAAAAAAGAATTAACCTTTCTACAAAACAAACTTTTCTGTAGTAGCAGTTCAGCCATATTCTACATTCTCTCATAAAATCATCGAGCAAGCCGTCAACTCTTCTCCACAAATCTTTTAGTGTTTCCTTTACAGTGATGACATTTTCGCCATATCATTTCTAAAATGATGGAGGATCTAGTTCTGATCTTACTTTGTCTGCTTGAACGTCATGATAAACCATAATGCAGAAAACACAAAACAAGTCAATATGGTTTATTCCTATGACTAAAGTACATTTTTCTTTGAAGCCAGTCATGAATGTTTCATCAAACTTCTTTGATGAAATGATGAAAAAAAATATCCACTCAACAACTTTCCCTCAATCGGAACAGAATAAAAAAAACACTCACATTGGCTTTATGTTTTCAATTCACTTGTTTTTCCTCATTTATAATGTCTTCTTGGAGAGAAGGTTTAAATAATTCAGCATGCTCTCCCATGTCTTAAAAGTCATATAACCTTTTTGACAAAATCAGTGTGTTTGTGCTGTTTGTTTAAAAGGTTTTTAAGTGCGAACATGTTTCAGTTGGCATGCTGTATTTTTCCAATGATTTGGACGGCTTCAGTAAGATTTATGGTCCTGAGTGCATCCAAATCGTTCACAAGAGCATGCAGAAGTCTTTCACTCCACCTTCCTCACGTTCTCCAGTCTACCTGAAGCATTTCAGCTTGCTTGTTATGAAATGCTATTTTCCACCAACCTCCCTTAACTATTTAAATTTTAATTTAAATAGCTGGCTGTAACTCACGAACAAAACAAAGAGTATATCATCGTAAAGAAATATGGGGGTGAATGACTGGCCTGGAATTGATGCGTGGTGCATGATGTTTGCATTTCCTTATGGATCCGTGACAGTGTGTAACATGTCAATGACTGCAGAGCAGGAGTGCTACCCAGAGCATGCCATAACAGAAGCGTTAGAGTGAGAATGGCCGCCAAATAGCTCTCCTCCCGTAAATAGACGACCTCACATACCAGCCTGCCTTTGGTAGTGGTGAGTGGTACGGAGCACTAAATGAGGATCCTTTTGTGCGGCTGCGCTTTGAAGCCGATATTTCGATGCTTATTTACTCTGCTGAAGGGATTAAGGAAGCGTGTCTTTTCATTCTGATGGCGGGTGGAACATTTTTTTTTTTCTGCCATCCCAGCACTGCTACAAGACTTGAATCAGGTTTCAGTCATATTTTGCTGATTCAGGTGCTACGATAGGCACATTAAAAAAGCAAATCCCCAGGGCAGAATCAGTCTTTAGAAGTATATTGAGTGTTCCTTGTGATCAAACTGCATGCATGATAAGTCAGCTAGTCTGCTTCGCTGAGCAGCAAAAGCAAGAATGTTTGTGTCTCTGTTTTGTCTGTTGGCGGTTGTTGTAAAAGTCAAAAGGCCATATTCTGTATTTTGTGTTAATTAACTAACAAACTCTTTTCTAACAAGCTCAACCTCCCCTTTGCCGCATCTCTAAACTCCCAGGATCACACAGCTTAGTTTGCCATGGAGGTCAAACGCATGGACTTTTTGATTATATTTATTTTTTAAAAACGTTGCCTACCATGATCCGCAAAGATGACTCTGCCTTCAGATGTTTGACTCATTTATCTCCACTGTCAGCAGTAAAATGGGATTCCGGGATCGGATCAGGATGAACAATTCCAGATCGTCCCAAACCCTTAAGAACAAGGCGTCTCCACTGCCCCCGGGCTCAGGTGTCCGCTGCTCTCCCAGCCAGGAGAACGTCCAAGAGGCCACCAGCCCGGGGAAGGTCCAGAAGAGCTGGAGCTTTAACGACCGCACGCGTTTCCGCACCTCGCTTCGACTCAAACCACGCCCACCTGTCGACGGTAGGAGAAACAAACGCACTCGAATACTGTCACACTCATGGATTGTCCTGCATCTTAGTTTGTCTCTCTCTGCCTGGGCCCAGTGGATGGTGTCGGTGAGGACAGTGTGGAGGACAAACCATATTGTGACGTGGCCATGGAAGACATAATCCCTGCAGTAAAGACTCTCATACGCGCTGTCAGGTGAGTCCTGCTATCAAACAGACTACTAGATACCCTTACAGTGGACCTCTTTACTCATATGCACTAATATGTTCATCCTTCTCCAACCCTGGATTGGTTAAAACCAGGGCTGTCAGTGTTAACGAGTGAGGCGTGGTGTGATTAAGGTCTGAGATTAATGCATTCATTGAGCTCACAAATGACTAATTTCACTTAAAAAATAAAAAAAACCTCCCTGACAGCTCAGCTGACAAGTCAAAAGTGAAACGCATCTCGTGTCAAATGGAATCTAATCACCAGTAAATCAAAAAAGCATACAGTTGCAGCTGATCCGACTGATGTCAGTGGTCAACCGCATCACCAACAGGACGGGTTCTCTCCGGGTACTCAAGCTCCTCCCACTGTCCAAAGACTTGCTCCTTACGTTTGTGTCTTTAAACTGTCCCTTGGTGTGAATGTGAACATGAATGTCAGCCCTGTGATTGACTGGTGACCTGTCCAGGGTGTATCCCACCTTTTCCAAATGACAGC